>NC_064762.1:9090478-9402509 GCF_011397635.1 Epinephelus fuscoguttatus | reverse complement strand
ATGAGGAGAGGCACCTCTGTGCAAAGTTTCATGTCTCTACAACATATGGGGCATGAGATATGCCCATTCAAAGTTTACAATTTCAATCAGTTGCTATCACGCCCCCCTTTGGCCAGTTGATGTAATATTGCTTCATTCACATCCTCCCATGACCTTGAGTTTTCGTCATTATATAGTAAGAATATAGTAAGATAAAAAAAAAGGCTTCTTCTTGATTGTTATGGACACTCCTATTTGTGACGGGTTAATATACCATTATGTACCATGCAACTTTTTATATTGTTTTTTGAGTTGTGTGCACTGCTATTTTTTATCAGGTTGTTCCAATAATGAACCCATCCCCTCCAATCCCCCTCCTTCAAGGTTGAGGAATTATGATAACAATGACGATAATAACAGCAACACGTACCAGCTAATAAGAGCAATAATGAATGAGATACATAGTGTAAAAAAGAAGGAAGGGAAAAGGGATTAATATATTTATAACAGAAATTAATAAAAAATAATAATCAATAATAAAACAAAATAAAATAAAAATAAAGGTATGGGCATTGCATATTTTGCCAGAATTTAAGATTCAACTGCTATATTTAATAATTCTCTCACCTAGGTATTTGTTCTGGGAAAGGGAGGGCAGGCTCTTTATATAATTGATCAGGGGCTGCCAGTTACTATAAAACTTGTCTGTCAAACCCCTTATGGAAAAATTGATCTTTCCAACTCCAAAAAAGAACTTGTATCAAGTGGCCATGAAATAGGAGATAGGGGCAACAATTTCCTCCATAATAAAAGTATTCTCTGACGGGCCATTAAAGATGTGAATGAGATTATGTTTGCTTGTTTTTTGGACATATCTTTGCCTGCCTTTGGTACACCAAATATCGCTGCGGGGAAGGTTCTATTACTTGCTCTAATGTTACTGAAATAATTCTGAATTAAGACTTCCAGGACTGCCCCAGACTCAAACATGACCAAAACATATGTGTGAGATTAAAAAGAAACTTGGAGCAACAATCTTTGCAAGTCTTTTCTGTAATGTACCCCATGAACTATTTTGAACTGTATGAGCTGAAAGATCATCAGACATCATAATGCAACCTGGTCTCACTCTTAAGTCATTGAAAACCGGTCAACAACCAACACACCCAGGGTACCTTGCACGTCACATGTCACTGTGGAAAGTCTATGACCAAATGTTGGTATGTGACGAGGTCAGAGAGAGAGTGTGTTGGCATTCACGCTGCTCTAAGTCAGTCAAATGGGATTTAAATTGATTCAAAAGAATTAGCTGATCGAATTTTACAGACTTCTGCAGATTACTCCACTGGTGTGGTGAAAGCTATGCAAGAGCCAGTTTCCAGGTCTCAGTATTAACATGATGATTTTCTAGAACCAAATAGTCTTGGAACCTGCTGCAGTGTGAAATTGTTCTGTAGTTTAAAGACATGTGAGATACTAATGTAGATTGCCAAGAAGTGATTTATAAATAAATAGCACGCAGTGTTGTTCTCTTCTCACCGCCAACAACTGCCACCCAACTTCCTCATACAATAAACAACCATGCGTTCTAAAGCCATCACCAGTTTTAAACCCAAGGGCGGAATGAGAGGTAGAGACAGGAGAGTGCATATAAATTATATCAGTCATCAGCTGATGAAAGGTTACCTCTAGAATTCAGAGTCTAACATGCCTTGTTTCTATAAAAATGAAATGTTTTGCTTTTTAGGACTGTTCATTAATGGGGTTTTTTTAAAACACAGTTCATCATCAGGTCAGAACACAAGGTTTTTATAGACCCTTATAGGGTCGACGTCACAATGACGCCACTTTTTTTATCAGCAGGTAAAGCTACCTCTCCCCCACAGGGCTGTAGGCTACATAGGAGTCTTAAAATGTTTTTAAAAAAAAAAAAAAAAAAAAATGTGCGACCCGACACTCAGAATGAAAAAAACAAGACAACAGAACTTGCTAGCTAGTGCTACCTAATGTCTGTGGAGAATTATTTTGCCTCCAGCTAAGCCCCACCCACCAAAAAACCTCATACTCTTTTCTAATAGTAAAAGGGTCTATCGGCAAGATACTCCTTGAATTAGTGTCCCATTAAGGCAATTAATATTCACTTGAGTCACAGAGTTTAACAGTAATTTAAGATCAATTTCAGTTTGATGTACAGCACAGAAATCAAGATGCAAGTTATTAACTGCTTGGGCAACAGACGGTGCTGTTGCATATAAAATGGCATCATCCACATACAGATGAATTGCACTGTTTAATAAAAACTGTGAATAAAAGTGGTCCCAGAATAGAACCTTGTGGCACGCCTTTATTAACACCCATAAAACTAGACTGATAGCCATAAGCCACAATCAGTGTTTATTGCAGCTCACAACTCACACCAACGGCTGAATCTGCTCTGCTGTGAGTGCATTTGCTGGCTAAAGATTTATCTTGGCACAGGCTAGTTTGCCAGCCTGTTGCTTATGTGGCATTTGAAGATGAGTGTAAACAAAGCTGTTCTCGGCTTTCAATGTCCATTTATCCACCACAAACATTTTTGTCACACCTCATCCCGTCAACAAAAATGAAACATAGATTTCATCTTAATTTTTATTATCAATATCTATTTTTAGCTCATCATCATCGTGTTTTTGTCACAGAACAAAGGTCGTTGACAAAAACATTTTGTCATAGTTTTCATCAACAAAATTAACACTGGCAACAACAACTTGTGCTCTACTGCTAAGATCGTTTGAAAAACAATTACATGTTTGTTTTCTTTTTTAATCAAATCCAATAGATTCAACAGATCTACAGTATTGAAAGCCTTAGATAAATCAATAAAAAGGGTGGCACAGCTCTACTTGTTTTCTGATGCACTTGGAGCATCATTCAAGACTTCTGATGTACCCATCACAGCACTAGGCCCCGGTCTAAAACCTGATTGATAAGATTTTAAAATGAAGTGTTGTGATAAAAATGTTTTTACCTGATCACTTACTAAATGTTTCATTATTACATATTAGGGTGTTGAGTGGAACCTGCAAAGACCCTTTGTTAGCTGCAGTTTTCTAAGTCCTGCGCTCAAACTTGGCCTGCCTCCTCTTGTTTCCCCCCAGGTGTCCCACCAGGCCGTGCTGAGCGTGGATGAAAAGGGAACAGAGGCAGCAGCCGCCACCACCATTGAGGTCATGCCCATGAGCATGCCCGAAACCATGAGACTTGACAGGCCCTTCATGGTCTTTATCCTGGAGCACTCGACTAGGAGCGTCCTCTTCATGGGAAAGATCAATAACCCCACAGCTGTGTAAAGACGCAGGGGGAATAATGAGGGGTACATTTTCACACTGTAGTCGGTTTAAGCAGCTGCGGGACAAGAGCTCATTTTTACCTCAGCATCTGTGAGCCCTGTCGACATGTCACAGCGATATTAAGAACATTGGGGAATGATAAATGGGGGATAGTTTGACGGATAAGACAACAGATCCATCATCAGAAATGTCAGTCTATTAATCTGCTTGCAGTCTGTCAGCGTGAGGCATTTATTACCATCTGTCATCTGAGCCTGGCTAGGTGTATAAATACCTACATGCATCATTATATATTGTGTCCAGCTGACTATATGATACAAATAATAAAAGCATTAGTAGATATATCACTCGGACCATCTGCTCACACACACTGAGCTAATGTGCTATTGCTGTTTCAACATGTTGAGTGAAATATTTTAATCTTGAGTTCATGGATCCAATCATTTTAACTGTATGATTTTCACAACACCAATAAATGCTGAATTACTGAGAAAAGGCACCAATGTTTGTCATTCTTTAAATGACTTGAAATGAGTTCTCCCTCAAAGGCTGTTGATTCTGCAACACCCTCTTTCTAGACACCCTCTGCGCCAGCGGTACCCGTGTTGTGTTCACTGACTTGTGTTGCATCAATAAACGCAACCCTGCCAAATATCTCTTGGCACAGGACAGAAGACGAGGCTTGTTAATTTTTAATAGAACTGTCGGATAACTCTTGGATCAATAGGTTTTTTTTAATGGTGAAGTTTCTGCCAAAGGTGCAGCAAAGACAACACAGACCGCAAGTGGCTCCTTATTGAAATACACTGAATATTTTATACATGTTTTGAGAACTTATATGTAAATCTCAGGTATTTGCACTGACACATCGACATTTCTTTCATCTTTGGAGTCCACTGTCATTGGGCGACTCCTCTTTCTCTTGATATACACACAAGGCAGACAGCACCACAGTTCTGGTGCATATGATACCAACAAGAATCACTACAGCTTCTAGTCGTGATAATTGACCTATGGCTGAGTCCCGCCCTCAAACGCGATGAGCCAATCACAGTGCATATAGCCATTCCCATACACTCAGACATTCTCTGCCTGGATGTCCATTGAAATGCATTACAGAAAGTCAGTCAAATGTCTGTTTTAATTAGTGCTACAGCAACGTTAGGCACATGTTGCTATGTTGATTCAATTAAATTGAATGTTACAATCGTAGCATGGGTTAATGTTTGGAGCTTGAGTTATTAGCGGCTCGGTCCCAGCAATGGGTCAGTGTTAGGTGAGTAGCCCGGCAGCCCAGCTAACATTTACAATTAGCATTGTAAAATGTAGCCAGGCTACAACATCGCTCTTACTCACGGAGAAGAGTAGGAATGTTAGCGTTAGCTCCCGGTGTTAGCACTTGCCGGGATCTGGCAATGGCTTGAGCCGAGTCAGCTGCCACCGGCTACTGGAGTAACTTACAGTTATGGAGCGCTTCTACCAGCTCTTCTAGTCACTGAGCCTCGCCTCCATCTCAGCAAATATATTGCATTTATTACAGGGACCATCATCACTGAAGTAGGCAGGGGAATAGCTAAACACACCAGAGACCGAGAGTGAGTGAAAGACATCGCTAACTGCTAAATAAGCCAAACTAAGTTGGCTGTTTAGGTTTTATTTCCTCGCCCCTGTAGTGAGTGAATCTGCCTGTAGTGAAACCGGGGCTAACCGGTGCTCATTCTTCAGGCTCCACTCCACTCAGCTGCCTGACAGATCCGCTGCTTCTTCCCACTCAAACCTGAATAACAAACTGGAGCTAGCTGGGAGCATGACTGGAGGGAAGCACAGCCAGTTAGCCTCTGCTAGTGGGGTCATCCCTATGTTCCCAGGGTTCTATGTTTCCCGGGTTCTATGTTCCCCACTTAACCTTGCAAAAAAGGTTCTATGTTCCCTGCTTACAGAAAAAAGGTTCTATGTTTCCCGGGTTCTATGTTTCCTGCTTGGTTGAGCGGTTTGTGTAAGTGGGGAACATAGAACCCTTTTTGTGTAAGCGGGGAACATAGAACCTTTTTTGCAAGGTTAAGTGGGGAACATAGAACCCGGGAAACATAGAACCCTGGGAACATAGATACGCTCCCCCGCTAGCTTCCCAGCTAGCCCCGGCTCTCCGTTTGAATCCAAAGGGTGAGCCAGGGCTAGCTGGGAGCAGCTAGCGCAGCGTGATGGAGGGAAGCACTGTCTGTTAGCCTCCACTAGCTTCCCAGCTAGCCCCGGATCTCTGTTTGGATCCAACCGGAGAACCGAGCCCTGGTTTGTTATTCAGGTTAAAGTGGGAAGAAGCAGCGGGTTTATTGGGCAGCTGAGTGAAGCTGTGTTAAGTGGAGCCTGTGGAGGAAACAGCGGGACTGTCTGAATGTAGTCAGTGGAGGTGCTCCAGTGCTCGGCTGCACAGATAGGTAATATGGCAAGTGGGGGGTGGGGGTTGAGAGCAGAGGTAGAGGGAGGTGTGGCTCAAGACACACTTTGTTTTGGTCGACAGCCAGTGAACAACAGCAAACCTAGCGGTGAAACGATTTGCTTTTTGCCCCTTTAAACCACATCTCAAGCGAGAAAAGTGTCTCCTTTGGATAAAGTTGTGTGGTAACGTTAGACCACAACATCAACTCAACGTGAATAAGATTAACAATGATGTCTACATCTGTTCTAAGGTAAGTCAACATCGTGTTTGAGGCAACATATTGTCACTTTGCTGGAAAGAAATGTAAAGTTATCTTTAACATCTCTAGCTAACGTTAGCTAAAGTTAGCCTAACGTTAGCTCCTAGCTGCGTTGTTCATCATGTCACCTTGTTTGCTGGGAGTTCATTAGCCTATTTTGTTCTAGTTTTGTACTTTGGTGATGGTACATCATTGTTAGCTGTTGTCCAAAGGGCTCTAGTTAAGCTAACGTTAACTTCTGGAGCTTAGCTTCATGAACTTATCTGTAATGGCAGAGATAACAAAGGTTGGCAAACGTTATGCTGAATGATTCAGTGTAAATACTGTAGCACCAAACTAACAGAGAGACCAAGCTGTTGCCAACTCCTCAGTAAGAAAAGTATTGGCTGTCCTAAAAGCCGCTAGAAGACGCTAAATGACATCATCACCTAATTTGCATAATTGTCCATATGCATGTAATTGTAATGGACGCTATAGGAGAGAGGAATAACGCTGGGGGACAGACAAAAGCTGAGTAAAAAACACCCTGAATATGTTTAGAACTACAAATGAACCTTCTTTCAGTGATTTCAGTGATCATTATGGACAGGCTACGTGACTAAAAACAACACGTGTTTGTGTTTTGTTTTAGGTATTCAAGAATACTTTATTGATCGCCTGGCCTCCGATGACCAAAAAAAAAATTACAGGTCTCTGATTGAGGGTCAAAATTACCAGAGCTCCGGATGGGTCGGGCAAATTTTACACCACCTTTTAGACGACCATCACATCATATTGAAGGCGATCAATATTGATCACCTTCAATATGATGTGATGGTCACATAGCCTGTCCATAATGATTAAATGTCACGCTGCTAGCTTGCAAACGTCAGCACACGTAACATATGCCAACATTATATTACACAGTGTTTAATCATACAGTCTGTTATCTCCCTATTACTCTAATCTTTCCTGCTTATCGCTCAAACAAATGATTAATTTCTAAATTAATATCGGTACTCATTTAAGATACCCTCATCAGTTACTGGAGGCCACTGTCTAACAATCCAGCTATTCATGATGCTATCATTGTAGAGAGTCAGTTCACAATGACAGCAT
The DNA here is from genome assembly GCF_011397635.1 of Epinephelus fuscoguttatus. Lineage (NCBI taxonomy): Eukaryota > Metazoa > Chordata > Actinopteri > Perciformes > Serranidae > Epinephelus > Epinephelus fuscoguttatus. Next base: position 9,395,407 of record NC_064762.1, on the reverse strand, counting down.
AATGAATTGATGACTGACACATGTCACCGCAGCAGTGGCGGCGCCGCAAGATGGCGGCATACACAAGTGGCTCGCCAAATTCGTCTATAAACAGTCCATAGACATATATACAGATGCCGCATCGACTGCCTGAGCGCGTCCTCGCCGGTCGCGTCTTGGATGGGTCTCGCTTCGCCTCCACAGTGCATTCACTTCTATTGAGGAAGGAGCTGTATGCACAAGTAAAATAGAATAACTCGCTGAATTTTCAACTGATTTTCACGTGGTTTGGTTTGTTACAAACGGCACACATGTAGTTATGATACAGGATGCTTTCGTACATTAAAAATGCAGGATTTCATGCTTTAATACTTCCTGCAGATAGCAACAGCATGTTATTTAGGTCACAACACAGTTATTTTATTCACCTCAACCCCAGAGTGGGATGGATAGATATACATACAGTACAGGCCAAAAGTTTGGACACACCTTCTCATTCAATGCGTTTTCTTTATTTTCATGACTATTTACATTGTAGATTCTCACTGAAGGCATCAAAACTATGAATGAACACATGTGGAGTTATGTACTTAACAAAAAAAGGTGAAATAACTGAAAACATGTTTTATATTCTAGTTTCTTCAAAATAGCCACCCTTTGCTCTGATTACTGCTTTGCACACTCTTGGCATTCTCTCCATGAGCTTCAAGAGGTAGTCACCTGAAATGGTTTTCCAACAGTCTTGAAGGAGTTCCCAGAGGTGTTTAGCACTTGTTGGCCCCTTTGCCTTCACTCTGCGGTCCAGCTCACCCCAAACCATCTCCATTGGGTTCAGGTCCGGTGACTGTGGAGGCCAGGTCATCTGCCGCGGCACTCCATCACTCTCCTTCTTGGTCAAATAGCCCTTACACAGCCTGGAGGTGTGTTTGGGGTCATTGTCCTGTTGAAAAATAAATGATCGTCCAACTAAACGCAAACCGGATGGGATGGCATGTCGCTGCAGGATGCTGTGGTAGCCATGCTGGTTCAGTGTGCCTTCAATTTTGAATAAATCCCCAACAGTGTCACCAGCAAAACACCCCCACACCATCACACACCTCCTCCTCCATGCTTCACAGTGGGAACCAGGCATGTGGAATCCATCCGCTCACCTTTTCTGCGCCTCACAAAGACACGGCAGTTGGAACCAAAGATCTCAAATTTGGACTCATCAGACCAAAGCACAGATTTCCACTGGTCTAATGTCCATTCCTTGTGTTTCTTGGCCCAAACAAATCTCTTCTGCTTGTTGCCTCTCCTTAGCAGTGGTTTCCTAGCAGCTATTTGACCATGAAGGCCTGATTCGCGCAGTCTCCTCTTAACAGTTGTTCTAGAGATGGGTCTGCTGCTAGAACTCTGTGTGGCATTCATCTGGTCTCTGATCTGAGCTGCTGTTAACTTGCGATTTCTGAGGCTGGTGACTCGGATGAACTTATCCTCAGAAGCAGAGGTGACTCTTGGTCTTCCTTTCCTGGGTCGGTCCTCATGTGTGCCAGTTTCGTTGTAGCGCTTGATGGTTTTTTGCGACTCCACTTGAGGACACATTTAAAGTTTTTGCAATTTTCCGGACTGACTGACCTTCATTTCTTAAAGTAATGATGGCCACTCGTTTTTCTTTAGTTAGCTGATTGGTTCTTGCCATAATATCAATTTTAACAGTTGTCCAATAGGGCTGTCGGCTGTGTATTAACCTGACTTCTGCACAACACAACTGATGGTCCCAACCCCATTGATAAAGCAAGAAATTCCACTAATTAACCCTGAGAAGGCACACCTGTGAAGTGGAAACCATTTCAGGTGACTACCTCTTGAAGCTCATGGAGAGAATGCCAAGAGTGTGCAAAGCAGTAATCAGAGCAAAGGGTGGCTATTTTGAAGAAACTAGAATATAAAACATGTTTTCAGTTATTTCACCTTTTTTTAAGTACATAACTCCACATGTGTTCATTCATAGTTTTGATGCCTTCAGTGAGAATCTACAATGTAAATAGTCATGAAAATAAAGAAAACGCATTGAATGAGAAGGTGTGTCCAAACTTTTGGCCTGTACTGTATATATCCCACTCTGGGGTTGAGGTGAATAAAAGCACTGTGTTGTGACCTAAATAACATGCTGTTGCTATCTGCAGAAAGTATTAAAGCATGAAATCCCGTATTTTTAATGTACGAAAGCATCCTGTATCATAACTACATGTGTGCCGTTTGTAACAAACCAAACCGCGTGAAAATCAGTTGAAAATTCAGTGAGTTATTCTATTTTACTTGTGCATGCAGCTCCTTCCTCAGTAGAAGTGAATGCACTGTGGAGGCGAAGCAAGACCCATCCAAGATGGCGGTCGGCGAGGACGTCGGCTCCAATAGGCAGCGGCAGTCAATGCGGCGTCTATGTATATATGTCTATGTAAACAGTCTATGGGCTTGACGTAAACAATGACGACTTCTGGTCAGTCTCTCGACCAATCAGATGCTACTATTTCTTCTTCTTTTGTTTTTTGACGGTAGCATCCAATCAGGAGCAGCCAAAGATCAACTTAAGGCAAGATAGTTTTCTACCAGAATTGAAAAGAAAGGAATAGCCTAATAATCCTCCATGATAAAATAAAGATAAATTGATAACCGTTGATATGTGTGTTTTTTAAAAATAAAATTCTGTGAAATTCAATTCCCGGTTAATTTTTTAAAATTTTTTCTTTTGTTTGAATGAATATGTATGCTGAAATTTTCAGCATACATATTCTGATTTTCCAGGTTGTCCTGAAAAAGAAAGATATTCATTACTTGACTGTACTTGAAAGGGTTGAGATTACACATATTGTACATTAATACAAAGAGAGATTATATGAGACCACTTATTAGTTTTGTAAATATTGGCTATAGTAAGAAATGTGATTGTTAGGTTCAAATTAATTTGATAATTTGGCCATCCAATAAAGATAAATGTTATGTTGTTGGCTGTTAAAACCAGGAACAGGTCACCGCACTCACGACCAAGCCCCCAAAAAAACAAAACTTTTAACTAGCCTGTGGAATAACGGCAGGTGCCAGCCCTGGAAATTGCTGAGCATGGACACTTGCTGTGTCTGTCCTTTCAAATTAAAGTCCCACATTGTTCAGTCATATAGGTTTGGATTTACTCTGACAAGACGCAGCTCCTGATAGAGTTTCATGTTTTTGTTTGTTTTTTTCTTGTTTTTTTAGCAACCAATGAAATTTTGCCAAATAATGACCTCTCTGGTCGACTTACGTTTGTCGACTATTAGGGGGCAGCCTTAATTGACAGTAAAGGGAGAGTCGCCATAATTGTAGCATTTACTTACGCCCACACACGTTTTGCAAATTAATGTTTTTCTGCCGGGTCATCCCTATGTTTCCGGGGTTCTATGTTTCCCGGGTTCTATGTTCCCCACTTAACCCTGCAAAAAAGGTTCTATGTTCCCCGCTTACACAAAAAGGGTTCTATGTTAGAACCATAGAACCTTTTTTGCAGGGTTAAGTGGGGAACATAGTTATTTATTTTATTTTATTTATTTGTTTATTTAACAGGGACAGTGCACAGCTCTCAGCCATACCAGAGTTAGCTACTAGCTAATTTTCATCTGTAGTCCCTGAGCAGGAACAGAAAACATATAGTGTTAAGACAGAAATCTAACACTATAGTATAAAACAAACAAGCACACATGAATACAAACAAATATAAAAACATCGTCACAGAGCGACATCTTCAGGCAACAACAATAACAAAATTTCATACTATTAAGACACAACGGCAACAATAAAATCACAATGTTAAGACACGACAATAACAACAAGATTACAAACCAGTGAATTATGAGCCTGTGTTTGACAGTTTATGATTGATGGGTGCATGATTGGGTTGATTTTAGCCATAATTTTATCTTGGATTTAAAGCCAGTAAAGGTGCTACTCTCTCTCATCTCACTTGGTACTGAGTTCCAGTAATTAGTGGCTCTGACAGAGAAGACTGATCTGCCAAACTCAGTATATCTGTGCTGTACTGCACAGTCACCTCTGCTGGTCATCCTAGTTGTCCTCCTGTTGTCTGGACGTGGTGATATGAACTCCTTTAATGGAGGAGCCAAGTCATTAATTACCCTATACACTAGACTAACATCAGCAAGACACACAAAACTATCAAAAGTCAAGAGTTTATGCCTTTGTATGATGTTACAATGATGATAACTTGATGGCTTTTTGTCTAGTGCCTTGAGTGTTTGTTTATAGAGCGTTTGTAGTTGAGTAAGTGTAGTTTTTCCAGCTTGTGACCAGCTTGTGATGCAGTATGCAATATGTGAAAAAATCATTGAGTGCATATAGTTTGGCGATATCTAAGGGAAGCTGATTTTGGATATATCTAAAATTTGTTAGGTTCAATTTGACAATATTACACACCTGCTTTATGTGTTTCTTAAAGGACAACTGTGAGTCGACAGTAATTCCCAAATATTTAAAATGTGACACAGTCTGGATCTTTTCCCCCTTTACAAGGATGTCTGGCTGATTTCCATTTTTCTTATATAAAAGTACATGCATGCAGTTTTACTGATGTTTAGTGTCAGGCAAGACTCTGAAAGCCAAGTGCAAATTTTGGCCATTGCTGCTGTTAATTTGGCTGCCACTTCACATCTGTCTCTTCCATATGCAAGGATAACCGTGTCATCTGCGTACATTTGAGTTTCAACGTCAGGACATACAAGTGGCAAGTCATTAACATAAAAACTAAATAATAAAGGGCCTAAAATTGAGCCTTGCGGGACACCAACAGAGCAGTCAATGACGACAGCTTATTCCCAACTCTGGTGCATTGTCTTCTCATAGTGAGGTAGGACTCCATCCATTTGATTACATCATCAGAGAAATCAAAATTTGACAACTTTGAAAGAAGAACATTATGGTTCACTGTGTCAAATGTTTTTTTTCAGATCCAAGAAGACATCCCACAGCACTCCCACTGTCTAGTTTTTATTTGATTTTTTCAATAAAATAACAGGTAGCCATTTCGGTTGAATGTTTTTTTCTGAAGCCAAATTGCATGGGATGAAGTAAGGCTTGTCCAGAGTTTAGAAAGTCAGTTAGTTGTTCAGTTACCACTTTTTCTGCAATCTTTGATGCCACAGGCAAAATACTGATGGGCCTATAGTTGGCTACATCAGTTGGTATAGAACCAGGGAAACATAGAACCCTGGAAACATAGATACGCTCCCTCTTTCCGCAATCGATGGTGTTGATCGATGGATCGCCCCACCCCCACTCTCACACAGCCTACTTTCTTCATTCCAATATGTATTTTCTTGAGTCAGTGTTAGTATGTATGCTGAGAGGAAGGTTCAGTTTCCTCTGGCTCATCTGATCAATGTTTATATCAGCTGTCAACTTGTGATATTTGAGAAATACTTGTTCGTTGTGTTGTTCACACAGTTTTACTTTAGAGGGACTTTAACTCCCTGTATGGCCTGACTCTTTAAGAAGATTTTAAAATGTCTTTTTGAGTAATTTATTCCACTGTGATGTTCCAAAGGAAGTAATGTTTACTTGTTTATCAACTTCACTAACAAAAAATATGTTTTGATGATACCTCTCAAGAGGGTACATTTGCTTCATGTGACTATCATCTCGCTACAAACAAGGGCAGATTGATGACACCTGGGTCAAAGTGATGCCATTTCCAGAGATCCTCCCTGGTTGGTCACAGCCGCCAAGTGACAGGGTACAAAAGGTTTTGGGAAACAGCAGTGGTTTATCTGTTTGTCACTCTGCAGGAGAATGGAGGAGGACCAGGGTCCTTCGTACTTGGGAGATTTTTCCTACCAGTTGTCTGCAGTGGTTGACCTCATGATTTTTTATGCCACCACGCCAGCAATAGCCATGACTGGAGGCATGATTCAGCTTATTCACAATGTTGCTGCTGGAGTCCTGACAAAAACTAGGAAATGTGACCACATTACTCCAGTTCTAAAGAGAGAATTGATTTCAAAATATTGCTGCTTGTGTATAAATCATTCTGTGGCTCAGTGCTCAAATATATCTCTGACATGCTTGTGACATATGAACCTTCCGTGACCCTGAGGACATCTGGGGCTGGCCTACTGACCGTCAGAACAAAACATGGTGAAGCAGTGTTTTGATAGCATGCAGCACAAACCCGAAATAACCTCCTAGATAATGTCAGACAGCCCCGACTCTGAAAACTTTAAACTCAGAGCTGAAAATGTTCCTTTTTAACACCGCCTGCTCCACCCTCTAATGACTGCAACCTTATTCTTAAACTCCATTTTAAATCATTTTAACTAATCTTTTTATCTTTGCACCTCTTGTATGCACTTTTGCGTTTTTTAATGTTTTTTTTTAATTATTTAGTAATTAATTTTACCTTCTATCTTTTCTCTCTTCACTCTTTCCTGAATCCTTTATTAAATCTTACATTTTATTGCTCTGTAAAGCACTTTCGCCCTTGTGTATGAAATGTGTTATACAACTAAAGCTGCCTTGCCTACCTCACAAAATATGTTTTTGGCCATAACTCAGGAATTCATAGACTAATTATGACACAAATTAAAATTTTTCACACAAATATCTAACAGGATAAAAATTAAGTGATGACAATTTATGTCCAATAGGTCAAAGGTCAGCTTCACAGTGACATCATCATGTTTTAACGTCATATCTCAGGAACAGAACGGGAGACATTTGGTCAGATACTGAATTGGTGACTCTAATCTTGAAACTGTGCTGATTGTATAGATCTTCTGTGTGTGAAGCATCCATGTTTTCACTGGCATACAGAGCCGGCCCAAGGCATAAGCGAACTAAGCACCTGCTTAGGGCTCCGTGACCACTAGGGGGCCCCCAAGAGCAATCAACTTAAAAAAAGAATAAAAGAAAAAATGTGTGAGTGATGATGATTCATACATTATTAAATGTATGTTCTTGTACAAAAAGAAAATATTATGTTAACAGAGTGTAGTTTCCGACTGCCTCTCTGCTCTAAATGTCAGAGCTCCACTAGTAAGGTGTGCATCCAGCCGTGCAGTGCGCACTGTGCATCCAAGGAGCTAGGAGCAGGTGGAAGGCCTAATAATGTCGCAAAAAGGACATACCCTTCAGGGGCAGAAAAAAGAAAAAGGAAGAAAGAGGAAGAGGAGAAAAAAACGACAAGATAAAGGTATGTTTGCATGTCTTGGTAATGTCACGTTTGGTGTCAAATGCTGTGTTCGAAACCGCATACTACATAGTACATACTGCCACACTACATACTACATACTCAATCAACAGACAGTATTCAGACCGTTTACACTGTAGCATACTACATGATAACCCACAATGCATTTTGCTCCTGCCCGAGCCGAAATCAGCCGGCCTTAAGCTGATTTTGCTTAAGCTCTAAACTCTGTCAATATATAACTTTAGCAACATTTGAAACATTTTTAGGCGAGAAAGTAGCCGTTTAGATCCACAGCATGTTGAAAATCTTACCAAATACCAGCCGTTTACAATTTTGTTCGGACGATTTTGGAGATTTTGATGCTACTCAAGCTAGCCGTAGTGAGCAACGCACTTCCGGTTATTTTCACAAAATAAAACACCCGTTGCCCTTTCTTATACAGAAAACCATAACGATAAAATTTGTGCTTTTACTTTGAAAACGGGAGGCGAACCTACCCTTGATGTAGCTAGCTTGAAACCGCCGTTTTGACTGATCTCTGATCTCTACATCATGCTCGCAATTGACTTGGGATTGTTCTCAGATGTAAGTTTCCTTTTTAATCAACTATAAATCTAATCATAATATACAATGCAATATAACATACCTCACAGCCTGAAAGAAAAATGTACATCATTGAACAACAAAGTCGTTGTGAATTTCAAGTTTCATAAGTTATAATATAGCGTAGTAATAAATATAAATAAATAAATAACTTCTTCTTTTTTCTTTTGTCCTGTTCGCAGCAAGGAAGTGACGATCGATGACATCACGTTACATTGCATCTTGGGTAATTTGAGTGTGAGTAGTAAGCTCATGATGTATACTCAACATTTCTGGCAAATCTAGTATGCATCCGGGAACTTCTCGCATACTCAAAATCGCATACTGTGGTGTTTACGGTGTAAACACACTACATACTCAAAGAGTTAGTATGAGTAGTAGGTAAGTATGCGGTGTCGAACAGACCCAAAGAGATTTTGAAAAGTTTCCTGAAATTAGGAAAGTCCCTAATTATTGTTGATATTTTGTTCCAACTACGTTAGCCTATAATAGCAAATTAGCTAGCTAACGTTAGTTCAAAACTAGAGAAATTTCTAGGTAGGTTAGACAGCTAACTATTCAAGCTAACGTTACGTTTAGTTTAGTTTTGTTTGGCCAGATGGTGATAGGCAACCTAAAATACAAATACAATACAGTTATAACATCAATACTAAAATACAATACAGAAGCAGTGCAGAACATGCAGGGCTGAAAAAGCAGCATCAATGCACTCACTAAAGCACAACACACCGGTGGTACATAAAATCACATGTACATACACAGGCAGCATTTTTGTGTTTGTGTAATAGCCTACTTTGAATAAGTTCATTCTCGGTATATATATTCTGGGTCGCTTTATGGCATCAAAACAACGTTTTTGATAACAACGTTTGATAGCAAATGTTTAATAACAACTAACATTGATTACAGATGCGGTGACATTTGCTAGCAACATGTTTTTACATAAATTAATTAACTTAGTTAACTTATAGTTTGAGATATGTTGTTGTTGCAGAGCATAGTAATTTATGTGATTAAATAAACATATTCCTTTTACATCAACTCCCTATTATGCTCATAAGTTATATGAAACTTCCCCAGGAGCACTGTTAAAGTATTTTGGAGGAGGCAATGACTCAGCCCAGGGGCAGTCCACCTCCTCAGGCTCATCCCAGGGGCAGTCCACCTCCTCAGGCTCAGCCAAGGCTAATGCACCAGGTGAGGGAAAAACTGTCAACATATATATTTAATTTCTTGTCAAATTATGTCATTAAGATATACTAATATAAGATATAATCATATGACAATACAGCATAGTCATAATATACTCACTAGAAAATACACTATATCGATAAAAAGAAAGGTATATGGTCATATATTTGTTTTATTATTATTATTATTATTATTATTAATAATAGTCATTCCCAACAGCCATTACTGACACAAAATACTATGTATCACAGATTACATGGTTAGAATCACAGCTGCCTTTTTTACACACTTTGGCCAGCATGTGGTTTTTAATAAATATATCAACTCTGATCAGAATTCAGGTTTAAATATCAACTTCTGATTAGGCCCACTCATTTCCTGTCTAAACAGCATCAACTTACAGTATAAACTCCGCCCAATTAAAGTACAGATACAGATACAGATACAGATGTTGGGAGTAACCGCTCAACCCTTACCATCAGGCTACTGCCACTTTGGTGGACAGAAAAAGCACAACAGAGACATGTCATAACTGCTGTAAAAGCAACACTATTTGCTGCAGAACCTTACTTATTTTGATTGTCAAAGTTGATCAAATTCTAACCAATAACCATCAATAAAAAGATAGACACACACACACACACACACAAAATATACACATATTGAAAATATAAAAAACAATTTCAACTCTGGTCCAAATACCCACACTTCTGGTGTTGAGTACTTTAGTACATTTTGACAAGGTATCGGACAATAGGCAAGTGTGTCTCAGGTGGGAGAAAATGCCAAAACACGGTATGCCCACACTTGATGCTCACTTCTCCTAAAAATGCTTCGGTGCAGTATACATAGCTCAGTGTATCCACACTTCATCACCGACTGAACAACCCCAGTCCAGTTGTTGGCAGTAATGCGCCTATAAGCTGGTTTAAGGACCGACATGTTTGTGTGCTGAATAGAGGACAGTTTGCTCAAGGAGATAACACATCACAAATACAAGAAGTGTTGAAACTGTTTGCGGTCTGAAATGGTCAGAAGTCTCTTTGGACAGAAAAGACCCAGTCTTGTAAATTATTAATAGATGTATCAGCGGAATCTCTTCGACCTGCTGAATATAACAAACCTTCTGCCAAACTGCATCAGAGGACACTGATGGTAAGCGTGGACCTCTGTTGAAATATGTTGAATGTTTTATTTAAATAATGAGAACTGACATTGAAGTGGCATTTGGAATTAGTGAAGTGTTTGTGGAGACAAAATGTGTGTAACATTACAAGTGTACAGCTGTTAAGTTTAGATCATTAGTGTCTCTATGGACAAAGGTGCTGAGTCTGTAGTTACTGTTGACATTATCAGTTTCATTCAGTATATTACATACAGTGTTTTTAAAATTGTTCATCTCATTTAATTAAGATAAGACCATTAGTATGTCCTGCTAAAAGGGTACATGTGCCATTTTATTCTTGCTTATGAGGTTGTATATTATCTCATACTATTTTCTGTTCATATGGACAGGCTGCAAAGATGCATGGCATCTTTTGTGCACTCGCAGCACTGCTGCTGGCTGCAGCCTGGGCAGACCACCAACACCACCATGGCTCTGATCACAGCCACGAGGGAGAGCTGAGCTGCCACAGGCTGTCGTCTCCAAATGCTGACTTTGCTTTTGCCCTCTACAAAAGTCTGAATGCCCACACTGCTGCTGGAAAGAACATCTTCTACTCACCGCTGGGCATCTCCACCGCCCTGTCCATGATGTCTACAGGGGCCGGTGGTGAAACCCACAGCCAGCTGTTCTCCAGCTTGGGCTACAACACCTTAAACCAGACTCAGGTCAATGAAGCATACGAGCATCTTTTCCACATGCATGGACACAGCCAGGAGGATCAGCGGCTGGATGTTGGTAACGCTGTGGCTGTGCGCTCTGGCTTCACTCCTCTGGAGAAGTTCCTGAACGATGTCAGGCACTACTACTCTGGTGAGGTCTTCAACGTTGACTTAACCAAACCTGCAGAGGCTGCAGCTGAGATCAACAGATTCATTGCTAATAAAACCCAGGACAAGATCAAAGACATGGTGAAGGACCTGGACCCTGATATGGCCATGGTGCTGATCAACTATGTCTACTTTAAAGGTAAGAAGAAAGGTCAAGTCCATGTCTCGTTGTGTAGTTTACCAACAGGCAAAGACACAAACTCACCACATGTAAATAATGTAAACATGAAGCATGATGATTGTAGAGTTTATTTATACATTTAAAACAAATTAAAATGATACTTTGGGCCGACACATCTACATTATTGTCATCTTCCACTCTCCACTGCCTTGTACAGCACAGTGGAAATCACCTTTCAACAGTGACAATACACACAAGGCGGACTTCCATGTGGACAAGGCCACTAAAGTTCAGGTGGACATGATGATGAGGACGGATTATTACAATACCTACTGGGATGTTGGCAACCACACGACCGTCATCAAGCTGCCCTACAATGGCAACACCTCCATGATGATCGTCCTGCCTGATGAAGGCAAGATGGAGGAGGTGGAGGGCTACATCAACAAGGACTACATCCATCACTGGTGCAACTCAGTCTCCATGAGGTAAGAGGAATCTAATATATATTCTTAAATCATTGTTCTGGAGAGCATGAAAAAGTGTTGTTTGAATTATATGTATTTCATTTACTTGAAGCAACAAGATATGTGTTCATGACTTGAACTTTTAAGCTAATAAGAGAAACTGTAATTTAACTGTATATTCTAGTTATTGTGACCCTGATGATGTTCTGTGTTTCTTAGATATGTGGATCTTTTCCTGCCAAAGTTTTCCATCTCTACTGATGCCTCCCTGAAAGACACACTCAAGGAAATGGGTATAACCAACGCTTTTGAGGACACCGCTGATTTCTCTGGCATGTCTGAAGAGTTCAAGCTCAAAGTCTCAAAGGTAGGAGAGACAAACATTTCTTCTTAGGTCCATTTTGGGAATTTAAATGCTTCGGAACAACAGTAGAATACGTCAACTGCATGGGCAGTAGCTCAGCAACAACTGCAGAACAGAAAGACATATACCTCCAGAGGGTGCTGACAAAGACCTCTAAGCTTTCTTCTGGTCCTGAGCTGTGTTTCAGACGATCTGTAAATCTAACTGCTGTCTTTTCCCCTCCTCTACAGGTGTCCCACAAGGCTATGCTGAGTGTCACTGAGAAGGGAACAGAGGCAGCAGCCGTCACCATGATAGAGCTGACATTGCATATGTTGCCACCATCAGTGAGAATTGACAGACCCTTCTTGGTCTTCATCCTGGAGACCTCCACCAAGAGCATCCTCTTCATGGGCAAGGTCAACAACCCCACAGCCATGTAAAGATGAGAACGAGGAAACAAGAGTCATGGTCACAATTGTCAACAGTTAATCAACAATGACAATAAATGTTAGTTGTGGCACCTATGAGAAGCTGAGGAGTGGTTCTATGTTGTTTTACTTTTGAAAATTTAATGAAGGAGTTCCCTGAAAACACAGAAAAGGTGATTTCATGCTATCCAGCTCACTGTCATATTTTTACAGGTAATAAAAACCTGCATTGGTGTATGTACTGCACTACCATTATCTGCCAACACCTTTAGCTAACTTGGGCGATGTGTTAAATGATGCAAAATGAAGTATCATCATGAAAAACTGGCGTTTTATATGTTATTTTAATCTCTCAACTTGCAATCATTATTGCTGTCAAGATGAATTATTTTAGTAGGTGCCCATTTCATATCCCACACATTATCATCTACTGCACAACACCAGTCCAGTTGTAGGCAGTTTGTTCCATAAGATAACAGATCACAAATAGCAGATATGTTGAAACTGTGTGCAGTCTTTCTGGCATATATTCATCATCATTTATGTCGTGTTGTGTGATTTGTGTTGTGAAATGAACATAGGCTGGACAGAAAAGCCCAAATCTTGTTAATTTTTAATAGATGTTTCACCTGACTCTCGATCTACTGATAAAGAAGAACTTTCTGCCAGACTGCACCAGAAGACATTAATGGTCAGTATGGACCTCCACTGAAATGTGCTGAATGTTTTATATTAGTTATGAGGACTCAACTTGAAGTGACACTTGGAATTAATGACGTTAAAGATCCATTTTTGATAATCCGCACCCACGCATACCCATAAAGCTCAGTACCAGAACCGACCTTTACCCGTCATTCTGTCTGAGTCAAAGCCGCACCTGCTCACACCCATTTAAAAAAGTTCCCACAACCCAACCCCCGTGATTAAACACAGACAGAATACAGTCCCTCACATTAAGGTGGGTTCTCCGTCCTTGAATTCCAAATCCAGCGGAGGAGACGTCTCTTTCACTGGATGGTGAAAACATTCAATCACTGCCACTGGTTAGGAAACATTTTAGCATGCTCCTTCCACCACCATCAAACCTCCAAAGGATCCTCTTTAGGTGTCTTGAACTCCATGTGGGCTGCCACCTCGTCCTTGGGCTGCAAATTTCCATGGCTGGAGTCCTCCACGTCAGTGATCAATGTGAAAACAGTGTCAATGGTTTGACCTGTGTCACTGACTTTCAAAATAAAAGGATTTGTGGCTTGGTAATAGTGATTAAGATATCAAAATATTACACACATACTGCACATTTTTTTACTTTGTTCCATTCTGAAAAAGAGAAAAAATATTTTTGTTGTCACGCGCTGCCTGCGTGTGTAGTTCATTTTAACCCGTGCCCGTACCCATGAATACATATGTATACATATTACTACCTGTTGCACAGCTTTGTGCGGGTTACATGTTGGATTCCCCCAGTTACCCAACCCTGTTCTGGACTTTGCTATAAGGGATGCCAGAAAAAGATTTAGTGTGTCCCAGTATGTAGGATGTCAAATGCAGGATGCCAAAAGCACCAAGATGTTCTACTACATCCAGTCAGATTTTGCAGTATGCAATGCAGCATGCTTTTCTAACTATTCTAACCCACAATCCACTGGTGCAGGATTCTGGTCCCAGGTGGCCCAACCTAAACCTGTGACGTCTCACAGCTTGGCATTGTTTTCATTTGAAGTCAACACAAACAGAAGCTAAACCAAAAGAGATGATGATTATTAGTTAATGTCCGTCACAGTCTCAACAATGGAGTTCCTTGTGGTCGGTGGTGGTATGGCTCTGTCCCATTCAGTAGGACTCCCCTCCTCCTGATTATGGCCTTATTCTGTTTACGAGGTCTTCCACTTAGCAATCAGTTGTGTTGCGTTCAAACAGAACTCATGAGCTGGTGTTTATGACATGGGAAGTCGTGAACTCAGAGTTAATTCCAATAACAACATCATTAATAACACAAGAGGGGAGCGTTCATATTTGCTCCTTTTGTGAACACGGTAAACATGACCCCATTTCAACATAGTAATGGTCTGTCCCAGTACCCACACTTCTCGTCTACACTACTGAAGAAAGAATGGATCACAAATCACAGTGAAGTTAAAACTGGTTGGCAAAGGGGGCGCTACTAAGAAATATGTTATGATCGATTAGGTCTTGTCTAAGTTTGTGCATGGTCAGAAATCTCTTAGGACAGAGGAGGCTGAACCTTGTTAATTTTTAATAAATGTGTCAGCTGACTCTCTTCGATCTCCTGATAAAGATGAACTTTCTACCAGACTGCACCAGAAGACGTTCATGGTAAGTACGGACCTCCACTGAAATGTGCTGAATGTTTTATATAAATTACAACGACTGAACGTGACATTTGGGATTAGTTTAGTTTAGAGAATAATTGTTTAAAATATGGAGACAAAATGTGTGTGGCATTTAAAGTGTAAAGCTGTTAATATTAAACCATTACGGTGTCCTGCTAAAAAGGTATTTATTTGATATGATTTTTTTATTTTTTTAAAAATAGGACAATATGTGTTAATAAACAATTACCTGTAAATACATGAGATTATAGCCAGGTGGCTAATTTCCGTCTCCAGTCCCAGGGCAGGTTGATGTTAAACACAGAGACGGCAACAATGCCAACAATAAGAAAATAATCCAAGTAAAACAGAGTAAGACAAGCAAAACAGCATATACAGACACATAGTAGACCAAGTTATACTGAGTTTTCAGTTACTGCTGACTTTATCCTTTTCATCTGCAATGTTATAGCTCCATTCATTTAATTTTAATATTGTTTGCTCTGTTTTATTCTTGCTGATGATTTTATATACAATATTGAACTAACATTTTCCGTTCATATGGACAGGCTGTAAAGATGCGTGGGATCTTTTGTGCACTCGCAGCACTGCTGCTGGCTACAGCCTGGGCAGACCACGAACACCACCATGGCTCTGATCACAGCCACGAGGGAGAGCTGAGCTACCACAAGCTGTCATCTCCCAATGCTGACTTTGCTTTTGCCCTCTACAAAAGTCTGAATGCCCACACTGCTGCTGGAAAGAATATCTTCTACTCGCCACTGGGCATCTCCACCGCCCTGTCCATGATGTCTACAGGGGCCGGTGGTGAAACCCACAGCCAGCTGTTCTCCAGCTTGGGCTACAGCACCTTAAACCAGACTCAGGTCAATGAAGCATACGAGCATCTTTTCCACATGCATGGACACAGCCAGGAGGATCATCGGCTGGATGTTGGTAATGCCGTGGCTGTGCGCTCTGGCTTCACTCCTCTGGAGAAGTTCCTGAACGATGTCAGGCACTACTACTCTGGTGAGGTCTTCAATGTTGACTTAACCAAACCTGCAGACGCTGCAGCTGAGATCAACAGATTCATTGCTAATAAAACCCAGGACAAGATCAAAGACATGGTGAAGGACCTGGATCCTGATATGGCCATGGTGCTGATCAACTACGTCTACTTTAAAGGTAAGAAGAAAGGTCAAGTCAATGTCTTGTTGTGCAGTTTACCAACAGGCAAAGACACAAACTCACCACATGTAAATAATGTAAACATGAAGCATGATGATTGTAAAAACAACTAAGAATAAAAATTTGGGCTGACACATCTACATTATTGTCATCTTCCACTCTCCACTGCCTTGTACAGCACAATGGAAATCACCCTTCTACAGTAACCTGACACGCAAGGCAGACTTCCATGTGGACAAGACCACTAAAGTTCAGGTGGACATGATGATGAGGACGGGTTACTACGACACCTACTGGGATGTTGGCAACCACACCACTGTCATCAAGCTGCCCTACAATAGCAGCACCTCTATGATGATCGTCCTGCCTGATGAAGGCAAGATGGAGGAGGTGGAGGGCTACATCAACAAGGACTACATCCATCACTGGTGCAACTCAGCCTCCATGAGGTAAGAGGAATCTAATATATATATATTTTAAATCATTGTTCTGGAGAGCATGAGAAAGTGTGGCTTGAATTATATGTATTTCATTTACTGGAAGCAACAAGATATGTGTTCATGACTTGAACATTTAAGCTAATCAGAGGAACTGTAAGTTATCTGTATATTCTAGTTATTGTGACCCTGATGATGTTCTGTGTTTCTTAGATATGTGGATCTTTTCCTGCCAAAGTTTTCCATCTCCACTGATGCCTCCCTGAAAGACACACTGCAAGAAATGGGTGTAACCGACGCTTTTGAGGACAACGCTGATTTCTCTGGCATGTCTGAAGAGTTCAAGCTCAAAGTCTCAAAGGTAGGAGAGACAAACATTTCTTCTTAGGGCCATTCTGGGAATTTACATGCTACGGAACAACAGTAGAATATTTCAACTCTATTGCATGGGCAGTAGTTCAGCAACAACTGCAGAACAGAAAGACATATACCTCCAGAGGGTGCTGATAAAGACCTCTAAGCTTTCTCCTGGCCCTGAGCTGTGTTTCAGACAATCTGTAAATCTAACTGCTTTCTTTTCCCCTCCTCTACAGGTGTCCCACAAGGCTATGCTGAGTGTCACTGAGAAGGGAACAGAGGCAGCAGCTGTCACCATAGCTGAGATAACACTGACGATGTTGCCACCATCAGTGAGAATTGACAGACCCTTCTTGGTCTTCATCATGGAGACCTCCACCAAGAGCATCCTCTTCATGGGCAAGGTCAACAACCCCACAGCTATGTAAAGATGAGAACGAGGAAACGAGAGTCATGGTCACAATTGTCAACAGTTAATCAATAATGACAATAAATGTTGTGGCACCTATGAGAAGCTGATGGAGTGGTTCTTTGTCGTTTTACTTTTGAAAAGATAATAAAGGAGTTCCCTGAAAACACAGAAAAGGTGATTTTATGCTATCCAGCTCACTGTCATATTTTTACAGGTAATAAAAACATGCATTGGTGTATGTACTGCACTACCAGCATCTGCCAACACCTTTAGCTAACTTGGGCAATGTGTTAAATGATGCAACATAAAGTATCATCATGAAAAACTGGCGTTTTATATGTTATTTTAATCTCTCAACTTGCAATCATTATTGCTGTCAAGATGAATTATTTTTATAAGTGCCCATTTCATATCCCACACATTATCATCTACTGCACAACACCAGTCCAGTTGTTGGCAGTTTGTTCCATAAGATAACAGATCACAAATAGCAGATATGTTGAAACTGTGTGCAGTCTTTCTGGCATATATTCATCATCATTTATGTCGTGTTGTGTGATTTGTGTTGTGAAATGAACATAGGCTGGACAGAAAAGCCCAAATCTTGTTAATTTTTAATAGATGTTTCACCTGACTCTCGATCTACTGATAAAGAAAAGCTCTCTGCCAGACTGCACCAGAAGACATTAATGGTAAGTTCGGACCTCTGCTGAAATGTGCTGAATGTTTTATATTAGTTATGAGGACTCAACTTGAAGTGACGCTTGGAATTAATGACGTTTAGAATTAATGAGGTTTAATAAATATCTTTTAAAATGTGGAGCCAAATGTGTGTTACATTACAACTGTAAAGCTCTTAAGATTAGATCATTAGTGTATCCTGGTCAAAATGTATTCAGTCTTTAGCTACTGTTGACTTCATCCTTTTCATCCAAAATGTTATAGGACATTCAGTGTTTTAAAATTGCTCTTGTCAGGTTGTATATCAATAAATACAAATGTGAACTAACGTTTTTGCTCATATGGACAGGCTGTACAGATGCGTGGGATGCTTTGTGCACTTGCAGCACTGCTGCTGGCTGCAGCCTGGGCAGACCACCACCAACACCGCCACGGCTTCGATCACAGCCACGAGAGAGAGCTCACCTGCCACAAGCTGTCGTCTCCCAATGCTGACTTTGCCTTTGCCCTCAACAAAAAATGTCTACTTTAAAGGTAAGAAGAAAGGTCAAGTCCATGTCTCGTTGCGTAGTTTACCAACAGGCAAAGACACAAACTCACCACATGTAAATAATGTAAACATGAAGCATGATGATTGTAGAGTTTATTTATACATTTAAAAACAAATTAGAATGATACTTTGGGCTGACACATCCACATTATTGTCATCTTCCACTCTCCACTGCCTCGTACAGCACAGTGGAAAGATCTTTTCAACCCTGGCTGGACACACAAGGCGGACTTCCATGTGGACAAGACAACTAAAGTTAAGGTGCCCCTGATGAGGAGAAATGGGTATTACCAATATATAATATATTTTTGTTGCCACGCGCTGCCTGCATGTGTAGTTCATTTTAACCCGTGCCCATACCCATGAATACATATGTATACATATTACTACCTGTTGCACAGCTTTATGGGGGTTACCTATTGGTTTTCCCCAGTTACCCGATCCTGTTCTGGACTTTGCTATAAGGTATGCCAAAAAAAGATTTAGGATGTCCCAGTGTGTAGGATGTCAAATGCAGGATGTCAAAAGCACCAATATGTTCTGCTGCATCCAGTCAGATTTTGCAATATGCAAGCCAGCATGCTTTTCCGACTATTCTGACCCACAATCCACTGGTGCAGGACTCTGGTCCCAGGTGGCCCAAACCTAAACCTGTTACGTCTCACAGCTTGGCATTGTTTTCATTTGAAGTCAACACAAACAGAAGCTAAACCAAAAGAGATGATGATTATTAGTCAGTGTCCGTCACAGTCTCAACAATGGAGTTCCTTGTGGTCGGTGATGGTGGTGCGGCTCTGTCCCATTCAGTAGGACTCCCCTCCTCCTGATTACGGCCTTATTCTGTTTACGAGGTCTTCCACTTAGCAGTCAGTTGTGTTGCGTTCAAACAGAACTCATGAGCTGGTGTTTATGACATGGGAAGTCGTGAACTCAGAGTTAATTCCAATAACAACATCATTAATAACACAAGAGGGGAGCGTTTATATTTGCTCCTTTTGTGAACACAGTAAACATGACCCCATTTCAACATAGTAATGGTCTGTCCCAGTACCCACACTTCCCGTCTACACTACTGAACAAAGAACAGATCACAAATCACAGTGAAGTTAAAACTGGTTGGCAAAGGGGGCGCTACTAAGAAATATGTGTTATTATCGATTAGGTCTTGTCTAAGTTTGTGCATGGTCAGAAATCTCTTAGGACAGAGGAGGCTGAACCTTGTTAATTTTTAATAAATGTGTCAGCTGACTCTCTTCCATCTCCTGATAAAGATGAACTTTCTACCAGACTGCACCAGAAAACGTTCATGGTAAGTACGGACCTCCACTGAAATGTGCTGAATGTTTTATATAAATTACAACGACTGAACTTGAAGTGACATTTGGAATTAGTTTAGTTTAGAGAATATTTTTTTTAAATGTGGAGACAAAATGTGTGTGACATTTAAAGTGTAAAGCTGTTAATATTAAACCATTGGTGTGCCCTGCTAAAAAGGTATTGAGTTTTCAATTACTGCTGACTTTATCCTTTTCATCAGCAATGTTATAGCCTATGCAGTGTTTTAAAAGGGTTCCTGTGATTTCATTTCAATATTGTTTGCTCTGTTTTATTCTTGCTTATGATGTTTTATATTATCAAATACAATAATGAACTAACATTTTCCGTTCATATGGACAGGCTGTAAAGATGCGTGAGATCTTTTGTGCACTTGCAGCACTGCTGCTGGCTGCAGCCTGGGCAGACCACCACGAACACCACCATGGCTCTGATCACAGCCACGAGGGAGAGCTGAGCTGCCACAAGCTGTTGTCTCCCAATGCTGACTTTGCCTTTGCCCTCTACAAAAGTCTGAATGCCCACACTGCTGCTGGAAAGAACATCTTCTACTCGCCACTGGGCATCTCCACCGCCCTGTCCATGATGTCTACAGGGGCCGGTGGTGAAACCCACAGCCAGCTGTTCTCCAGCTTGGGATACAGCACCTTAAACCAGACTCAGGTCAATGAAGCATACAAGCATCTTTTCCACATGCATGGACACAGCCAGAGGGATCAGCAGCTGGATGTTGGTAATGCTGTGGCTGTGCACTCTGGCTTCACTCCTCGGAGAAGTTCCTGAACGATGTCAAGCACTACTACTCTGGTGAGTTCTTCAACGTTGACATAACCAAACCTGCAGAGGCTGCAGCTGAGATCAACAGATTCATTGCTAATAAAACCCAGGACAAGATCAAAGACATGGTGAAGGACCTGGACCCTGATATGGCCATGGTGCTGATCAACTATGTCTACTTTAAAGGTAAGAAGAAAGGTCAAGTCCATGTCTTGTTGTCTAGTTTACCAACAGGCAAAGACACAAACTCACCACATGTAAATAATGTAAACATGAAGCATGATGATTGTAGAGTTTATTTATACATTTAAAAAGATGCCAATCAATGTCAATCTTCCACTCTCCACTGCCTCGCACAGCACAGTGGAAATCACTCTTCAACAGTGACCTGACACGCAAGGCAGACTTCCATGTGGACAAGACCACTAAAGTTCAGGTGGACATGATGATGAGGACGGGTTACTACGACACCTACTGGGATGTTGGCAACCACACCACTGTCATCAAGCTGCCCTACAGTAGCAGCACCTCCATGATGATTGTCCTGCCTGATGAAGGCAAGATGGAGGAGGTGGAGGGCTACATCAACAAGGACTATATCCAGCACTGGTGCAACTCCGTCTCCATGAGGTAAGAGGAATCTAATATATATTTTTAAATCATTGTTCTGGAGAGCATGAGAAAGTGTTGATTGAATTATATGTATTTCATTTACTGGAAGCAACAAGATATGTGTTCATGACTTGAACATTTAAGATAATAAGAGAAACTGTAATTTAACTGTATATTCTAGTTATTGTGACCCTGGTGATATTCTGTGTTTCTTAGATATGTGGATCTTTTCCTGCCAAAGTTTTCCATCTCTACTGATGCCTCCCTGAAAGACACACTCAAGGAAAAGGGTATAACCAACGCTTTTGAGGACAACACTCATTTCTCTGGCATGTCTGAAGAGTTCAAGCTCAAAGTCTCAAAGGTAGGAGAGACAAACATTTCTTCTTAGGTCCATTTTGGGAATTTACATGCTTCGGAACAACAGTAGAATATGTCAACTCCACTGCATGGGCAGTAGTTCAGCAACAACTGCAGAACAGAAAGAGATACGTATATCTTCAGAGGGTGCTGATAAAAACCTCTAAGCTTTCTCCTGGTCCTGAGCTGTGTTTCAGACGATCTGTAAATTTAACTGCTGTCTTTTCCTCTCCTCTACAGGTGTCCCACAAGGCTATGCTGAGTGTTACTGAGAAGGGAACAGAGGCAGCAGCCGTCACCGTGATAGAGCTGACATTGCATATGTTGCCACCATCAGTGAGAATTGACAGACCCTTCTTGGTCTTCATCCTGGAGACCTCCACCAAGAGCATCCTCTTCATGGGCAAGGTCAACAACCCCACAGCTATGTAAAGATGAGAACGAGGAAACGAGAGTCATGGTCACAATTGTCAACAGTTAATCAATAATGACAATAAATGTTAGTTGTGGCACCTATGAGAAGCTGATGGAGTGGTTCTTTGTTGTTTTACTTTTGAAAAGATAATAAAGGAGTTCCCTGAAAACACAGAAAAGGTGATTTCATGCTATCCAGCTCACTGTTACATTTTTACAGATAATAAAAACCTGCATTGGTGTATGTACTGCACTACCAGCATCTGCCAACACCTTTAGCTAACTTGGGCAATGTGTTAAATGATGCAACATAAAGTATAATCGTGAAAAACTGGCGTTATATGTTATTTTAATCTCTCAACTTGCAATCATTATTGCTGTCAAGATGAATTATTTTTATAAGTGCCCATTTCATATCCCACACATTATCATCTACTGCACAACACCAGTCCAGTTGTTGGCAGTTTGTTCCATAAGATAACAGATCACAAATAGCAGATATGTTGAAACTGTGTGCAGTCTTTCTGGCATATATTCATCATCATTTATGCCGTGTTGTGTGATTTGTGTTGTGAAATGAAGATAGACTGGGCAGAAAAGCCCAAATCTTGTTAATTTTTAATAGATTTGTCACCTGACTCTCGATCTACTGATAAAGATGAACTTTCTACCAAACTGCACCAGAAGACATTAATGGTAAGTTCGGATCTCTACTGAAATGTGCTGAATGTTTTATATTAGTTATGTGGACTCAACTTGAAGTGACACTTGGAATTAATGACGTTTAGAAAATAACGTCTAAAATGTGGAGACAAATTGTGTGTTACATTACAACTGTAAAGCTCTTAAGATTAGATCATTAGTGTATCCTGGTCAAAATGTATTCAGTCTTTAGCTACTGTTGACTTCATCCTTTTCATCCGAAATGTTATAGGACATTCAGTGTTTTAAAATTGTTCTTGTCTTTTAATTACAAATTAATTTGATCTGTTTTAGTCTTGCTCTTGAGGTTGTATATTAATAAATACTATTGTGAACTAACATTTTCGTTCATATGGACAGGCTGTAAAGATGCGTGGGATGCTTTGTGCACTCGCAGCACTGCTGCTGGCTGCAGCATGGGCAGACCACCAACACCACCATGGCTCTGATCACAGCCATCAGGGAGAGCTGAGCTGCCACAAGCTGTCGTCTCCCAATGCTGACTTTGCCTTTGCCCTCTACAAAAGTCTGAATGCCCACACTGTTGCTGGAAAGAACATTTTCTTCTCACCGCTGGGCATCTCCACCGCCCTGTCCATGCTGTCTACAGGGGCCGGTGGTGAAACCCACAGCCAGCTGTTCTCCAGCTTGGGCTACAGCACCTTAAACCAGACTCAGGTCAATGAAGCATACGAGCATCTTTTCCACATGTACGGACACAGCCAGGAGGATCAGCGGCTGGATGTTGGTAACGCTGTGGCTGTGCGCTCTGGCTTCACTCCTCTGGAGAAGTTCCTGAACGATGTCAGGCACTACTACTCTGGTGAGGTCTTCAACGTTGACTTAACCAAACCTGCAGAGGCTGCAGCTGAGATCAACAGATTCATTGCTAATAAAACCCAGGACAAGATCAAAGACATGGTGAAGGACCTGGACCCTGATATGGCCATGGTGCTGATCAACTATGTTTACTTTAAAGGTAAGAAGAAAGGTCAAGTCCATGTCTCGTTGTGTAGTTTACCAACAGGCAAAGACACAAACTCACCACATGTAAATAATGTAAACATGAAGCATGATGATTGTAGAGTTTATTTATATATTTAAAACAAATTAGAATGATACTTTGGGCCGACACATCTACATTATTGTCATCTTCCACTCTCCACTGCCTCATACAGCACAGTGGAAATCGCTCTTCAACCGTGACCTGACACATAAGACGGACTTCCATGTGGACAAGACCACTAAAGTTCAGGTGGACATGATGATGAGGACGGGTTACTACGACACCTACTGGGATGTTGGCAACCACACCACTGTCATCATGCTGCCCTACAATAGCAGCACCTCCATGATGATCGTCCTGCCTGATGAAGACAAGATGGAGGAGGTGGAGGGCCACATCAACAAGGACTATATCCGGCACTGGCGCAACTCAGTCTCCATGAAGTAAGAGAAAAAGAAAATGTATTTTTTTCAATGGTCATCATTTAAAGGACTCGAAAATGTTGACTGGATTACGTGTTTTTGATTTACTTGAAACAAGAAATAATGAGGGAACTCCTAGGTCTGCCAGGGATGTTAGTAACTTCTGAGAGTGTAACTACATTTCAACATATCAATTACTTTGCATAAGTAACAAAAAAAAAAAAAAGATAAAACAATGGTGAACACAAACAGATATTCAGTAAGTAAAATATATTAAATAAAATATATTACTCCTCCGAGAACCGTCACCTTATCGTGGTGGAGGAGTTTGAGTGCCTTAATGACCCTAGGAGCTATGCTGTCGGGGGCATTTTGCCCCTGGTAGGGTTTCCCATGGCAGATTGGTTCTGGGGGAAAGGTCAGACGAAGAACGGTTCAAAAGACCCTTCATGATGGTTATTATCAAGGATACGTGTACCCGGCCCGGAGGGTTACCGGGGCCCCGCCCTGGAGCCAGGCCTGGGGTTGGGGTCCGTGGGCGAGCGCCTGGTGGTCGGGCCTTCGCCCATGGGGTCCGGCCGGGCCCAGCCCAAACCGGCTACATGGGTTCGTCCCCCTGCAGGCCCACCACCCGTAGAGGGATCCAGAAGGGTTCGGTGCAATGTGGATTGGGCAGCAGACCAAGGTGGGGGCCTTGGCGGTCCGATCCTCGGTTACAGAAGTTGGCTCTTGGGACATGGAATGTCACCTCTCTGGCGGGGAAGGAGCCGGAGCTTGTGGAAGAGGCTGAGCGCTACCGGCTAGATATAGTCGGCTTCACCTCAACACATAGTTCCGGCTCTGGAACCCTAGTCCTTGAGAGGGGTTGGACTCTCTCCTTCGCTGGAGTTGCTCCAGGTGAGAGGCGGAGGGCCGGGGTGGGCTTTCTGATAGCCCCCAGACTCTCTGCCTGTACGTTGGGGTTTACCCCAGTAGACGAAAGGGTTGCTTCCCTGCGCCTTCGGGTCGGGGAACGGGTCCTGACTGTTGTCTGTGCTTATGCACCGAACAGCAGTTCAGAGTACCCACCCTTTTTGGAGTCCCTGGGACAGGTGCTGGACAGTGCCCCAACTGGGGACTCCATTGTTCTGCTGGGGGACTTCAACGCTCACGTGGGCAATGACAGCGGGACCTGGAGGGGCGTGATTGGGAGGAACAGCCTGCCCGATCTGAACCTGAGTGGTGTTCAGTTATTGGACTTCTGTGCGGGTCGCAGTTTGGCCATAACTAACACCATGTTCAAACATAAGGATGTCCATCGGTGCACGTGGCACCAGGACAGCCTAGGTCGCAGGTCAATGATCGACTTTGTAGTCGTATCATTTGACCTGCGGCCATATGTTCTGGACACTCGGGTGAAGAGAGGAGCAGAGCTGTCAACTGATCACCACCTGGTGGTGAGTTGGATCAGATGGTGGGGGAAGACGCCGCGCAGACCTGGCAGGTCCAAACGAACAGTGAGGGTCTGCTGGGAACGCCTGGCGGAAGAACCTGTCCAGATGATCTTCAACTCCCACCTCCGGGAGAGCTTCGACCGCGTCCCGAGGGTGGAGGGGGACATTGAGTCCGAATGGGCCTTGTTCCGCTCTGCCATTGTTGAGGCGGCGGTCGCAAGCTGTGGCCGCAAGGCCGCTGGTGCCAGTCGCGGTGCCAGTCGCGGCGGTAAAGCCGTCAGGCTGAAGAAGGAGGCCTACAGGGCATGGTTGGTCTGTGGGTCTCCGGAAGCAGCTGACGGGTACCGGCGGGCCAAGCGGAGCGCGGCAGCGGCAGTCATGGAGGCAAAAACTCGGGCGTGGGAGGAGTTCGGTGAGGCCATGGAGGAAGACTATCGATCGGCTCCAAAGAGGTTCTGGCAAACCGTCCGGCGCCTCAGGGGGGGAAGGCGGCAACTTGCTCACACTGTTTACAGTGGGGGTGGGGGGCTGCTGACGTCAACTGGGGACATTGTCGGGCGGTGGAAGGAATACTTTGAGGAGCTCCTCAATCCCACCAACATGTATTCCAGTGAGGAAACAGAGACGGGGGTCTCAGGGGCGGGTCGTCCAATTTCTGGGGCAGAAGTCGCCGAGGTGGTGAAACAACTCCGAGGCGGCGGAGCCCCAAGGGTGGATGAGATTCGTCCCAGATATCTCAAGGCTCTGGATGTTGTAGGGCTGTCTTGGCTGACACGCCTCTGCAACATTGCGTGGACATCGGGGGCAGTGCCTCTGGAGTGGCAGACCGGGGTGGTGGTCCCCATTTTCAAGAAAGGGGACCAGAGGGTGTGTTCCAACTACAGGGGGATCACACTCCTCAGCCTACCTGGTAAGGTCTACTCCAGGGTGCTGGAGAAGAGGGTCCGGTCGATAGTTGAACCTCGGATCGAGGAGGAGCAATGTGGTTTTCGTCCCGGACGCGGAACCGTGGACCAGCTCTTTACCCTCGCCAGGGTGCTGGAGGGGGCATGGGAGTTCGCCCCACCAGTCCACATGTGTTTTGTGGATTTGGAGAAGGCTTACGACCGTGTCCCCAGGGGCATCCTGTGGGGGGTGCTCCGGGAGTATGGGGTGGGTGGCCCCTTGCTAAGGGCCATCCAGTCCCTGTACCAAAGGAGCATGAGTCTGGTTCGTGTGGCTGGCAGTAAGTCAGACCTGTTCCCGGTGAGGGTTGGACTCCGCCAGGGCTGCCCTTTGTCACCGGTTCTGTTCATAACTTTTATGGACAGAATTTCTACTCAGCCGAGTGGTGGAGGGTGTCAGGTTCGGTGATGGGAGAATCTCGTCCCTGCTTTTTGCGGATGACGTGGTCCTCCTAGCTCCATCGAACAGTGACCTCCAGCTCTCACTGGGGCGGTTCGCAGCCGAATGTGAAGCGGCTGGGATGAGAATCAGCACCTCCAAGTCCGAGGCCATGGTCCTCAGCCGGAAAAGGGTGGATTGCCCACTCCAGGTCAGGGGGGAGGTCCTTCCTCAGGTGGAGGAGGAGTATCTCGGGATCTTGTTCACGAGTGAGGGTAGGATGGAGCGGGAGATTGACAGGCAGATTGGGGCAGCGTCAGCAGTGATGCGGGCGCTTAACCGGTCCGTTGTGGTGAAAAGGGAGCTTAGCCAGAAAGCGAAGCTCTCGATTTACCGGTCGATCTTCGTTCCAACCCTCACCTATGGTCACGAGCTCTGGGTAGTGACCGAAAGAATGAGATCGCGAATACAAGCGGCCGAAATGAGTTTCCTCCGTAGGGTGGCTGGGCTCAGCCTTAGGGATAGGGTGAGGAGCTCAGACATTCGGGAGGGACTCGGAGTAGAGCCGCTGCTCCTCCACATCGAGAGGAGCCAGTTGAGGTGGTTCGGGCATCTGGTAAGGATGTCTTCCGGACGCCTCCCTTGGGAGGTGTTTCGGGCATGTCCAACCGAGAGGAGACCTCGGGGCCGCCCCAGGACACGCTGGAGGGACTACATCACCCGGCTGGCCTGGGAACGCCTCGGGGTTCCCGCAGAAGAGCTGATGGAAGTGGCTGGGGAGAGGACTGTCTGGGCTTCCTTGCTGAGGCTGCTGCCCCCGCGACCCGGACCCGGATAAGCGGAGGACGACGAGTACGAGTACGAGTACGAAAATATATTAATATTTCATTTCCAATCAGTAGTAAGCAAACTGCTTGTCTAGTCCTTCCCCTGTTCTCCACTTACCCATCAATATACTGTTCATCTCATACACCAACTCTCTGCCCCAGCATCCCTCCCCTCAAATAAATCACTCCGCTAATGCTCTTTATCCCTCTTCTAGACTCTGGGTAATACTCCTCGAATCACAAGCACACATTCATACACTGAGAAAATCATGAACATAGCATCCCAAACAGGACGAACCTATCCTAATACATGCAGAACCCACAGTATATAAGACGGCAGATTCAGCACATCCAAAACCCTCTTTGAGCTTAGTAGTGACAGGGCCTCAAAGCAGAGGGCTCAGTCTTTGTTAACAGAACTAGGTTTACTCTTGTAACCCTCATTCTATCTCGCACAGGCATCACTCTTTACCAAACTCTTTGGGTACAGTGGGTGCAGTGTTCAACATAACATTTTTTCCCCACTGGCCCCCCGGGCCAGTAGTTCAGAGTTTTACTGGCCCCTTGTATATTCTTACTGGCCCAAGTAAAAAAAAAAAAAAGAGAGAGAGAGAGAAAAAATGTCTATAAAACTTAATTTAATTTAACTTCATTTCATTTAATTCCATTATATCTCACCATAATGGGTGATGGCCTATATACAGCACAGCCTCTGTCCACTTTTTAGATGACCTCACAACAGGTTTACAGTGCTTTAACTTATGCCTGTATGAGGGAATCAGGTGGATGGTGTTGTGGTCAGAGTGGCCCAGTGCAGCGCAGGGGACGGGGTGAAATGCTTTGCTAACAGTTGTGTAACAGTGATCCAGAATATTCTTCTCTCTGGTCGGACATTTTATAAACTGTTTGTATTTGTGGAGTTCATGTGTGAGGTTACCTTTGTTAAAGTCGCCAAGGACAGTAACTAAGGAGTCTGGGTAAAGTCCGCTCCACACACAGTAGCTATCTGATTGGCGAGCGTGTGCTGTAGCCTACCTCCTGGCCTGCGGTGGAATGTAAACACCAACCAGAATGAATGAAACAAACAAACTCATGGGAGGAGTAAAAAGGTTTGCAGTTGATGAAAAAAGATTCCAGATCAGGAGAACAGTGCTGCTGGATCACTGTCACATCATTACACCAGCCACTTAGTATAAAAACAGATACCTCCACTTTTAATTTTGCTGGAGAGTTCCGTGTTACGATCCGCTCTAAAGAGTTGGAAGCCTGCCAGCTGCAGCGCAGAGTCCGGTATCGATCCACACAGCCACGTCTCCGTGAAGCACAAAACTGCAGATGTAGAAAGTCTCCATTTTTCACCATCAGTAGCTGAAGTTCATCCAGTTTATTGGCCAGCGAAAGCACGTTGGAGAGAAATATACCTGGCAGCGGTGTGCAGTGTCCGCGTTGGTGGAGATGGCGCACCGGCACGTTTTCCCCCTCCTCCGGCATTTCACTGCACAAAGGTGAGGGCACCTTTGGCCAAAAAGCCCAATAAATCCACTGAAGACTCGAGAAAAGTGGGATAAAAATCTGCTGGAGTTGTTCCCCTGACAAAAAAAAGCCTTACAGTGTCACCGGCCCGTGCGGGCCTGCGACCTGTCAATCAACTTGCCCGACATACTGTTTTATTGGCCCTGGGCCATCAGACCATGGGTTATGTCGAACCCTGGGGTGGAGTCAGACACCCTGTCGTGACATAACATTGACCCACCACACTGACCCTGACCAGCTGAAGGTTAGCTGTCGTAGTACACCTACTTCTATATGACCCAGACTGCCGCAGCAGAGAAGTAGGGGGCCCCAGCCAACCCAGGTGGTACGCAACAAACTGGATGGCGCTTTCGCTTCATGTGCAAGAGTCGAAAGACAAGCAATAGACACCCTGCACATCACATTTCCCGAGTCATTAAGGAGAACTGAGACATGTTTGTGTATCATGCCAAGAGGGGAATCAGGTGCAACAGAGCTGACATACACCCAAACCTTTTCACCAGTCAGCTGTCGCTCTAGTGAGCGCAGACCCTGAAAAGGAGCCTGAAGTGTCCAAGAGATAGAACCATATGAACTGGCTAGGTGTAGACCACGGCGCTGCCCTACATGTGTCCTAGATACTGGCCCCAAACAAGGCAGGTGACACTGCCACACTACGTGTAGAGTGTTCATGGACCAGAGTGGGAGGGTCCCTGCCCACTTGCAGGTAGGCTTAGGAGAAGCACTCACAAAGCCATGAGAGGTGGGGAAAGACCAGGCTGTTGGCAAAACCCTCATGGCAGGAAGAGGTGGCTGTCGTGTATACTCCAATAGAGGCAAGTGACAGCCCTCTATCCATCGAACACTGCATAAAGGAATGAATAGAGCCAACTGCACATGATAGGGGATCTAGCATCCTATTCCTCACACCAGTGTTGGAACCCCAACCACTTTGCTTTGTAACAAGCAGTGATGGACTTTGCTCTTTCTGCCTTGGTGGTCTGCACAACCCTGCACAGACAATCCAGCCTTCTTCAGTCTGTCCCTCTCAGGAACCAAGCATGCAGAGATTGATCCATAGTGGGAAACCTATTGTGCATACTGTACAGCCCTTCTGAGACAAAGCCCCCCAGAGCTGGGGAATGGTCCAGGACTGGGCCACCACCACTGGAGTCATTTCTGTGTGCCACAGTGCAGAGTGGTGACCTGGGGCTATCAAAATGACTGACAACTGCTCATGTCTCACTCTCTCCAACAGGAGAGGAATGAGATGGAGGGGTGGAAAGGCGTTGCGCAGCTTTCTTGGCCATGGTGCATGTACATGCACCCCCAGGACGAGATCGTCTTGTGGCTCCAGGGAGAATCATAGCGGGTAGTGGTTGTTGCGTTGGCTGGAAAACAGATCCACTTCTGCTTTCCAAAACCATTTTTCTGGTTGGGGGCTGCCCCTAGACATAAGGTTGTCACCTCTGTTTTCCAGTGCTGAAGAGCATTCAGAGAAAACAAGTTCTCTCGGGCCCACAACCACAGGCTCTCCACCATCCTCAACAGGGCAGTGGACCGAACTCTGATGTAGGCCACCACGGTTCGGTTGTTGATCCTCACCAACATGTGCTTTCCCTGTGTTAGGGGCCTGAAGTGTTGGAGGACTAAAAACACTGCCCGCAGGTCCCTCCACACTCAACATAAAGTATGCATACTTTAAGTCAAGGGTGGTGAGCCGTTTACCCTACTGGACCAGGTCCAGTAACTGCCTGATGGTTAGCATATGGAACATCTTGTGATCGATGCATTGGTTTAAGACATGGAGATCCAAACTGGGCCTAAACATTGCCGTCTTCATCGGAACCAGGGAGTACACAGAGTAAAACCCCCTTCTGTCTGTCGTTAGTGGGGACGACAGACACAGTCTGTTTCTGTTACAGGTCCTGGATCGCTGCTGGAAGTTAATCTATCTCCTTATTATTATTATTATTATTATTATTATTATTATTATCATTATTTTCTTCCTCTCTTCTTTAATCGCCTGTTTATTTTTAACAGCCACAATGTTTTTGTCTAGTCTGTTCTTTTGTCGTCTTCATTCAGGCAGCCATATGTTACTCTGCAGCTTAGCCAGCCAACAACAACTAGAACTGATGTAACCAAGTCTACTTCTGATGATGTACATGCATTGAAAATAATAAACAGAAAAACAGAGAAACACCAAGTTATGTGTTTATTATTAGCACAGTTTAACTTAGACCATTTGTAACTTACGACTTCCTTCTTTACTCCTGTCAGTACATTGGTCACATGATGGCAGCCTTCCCAGTGATGTGGGTTATACACAACTTGCTTGCCCATTGTTACCTTGAATTGTGGTCCATTAGTTTTCGTAGGTACCACAGTGTATGAGAACAGCCTGCCTCTAGTCATCAAGGAAATATTGACTGGATTATATGCATTTAATTTACTTGCAACAACAAGTAATGTCTTCATGTTTGGCACAGTTTAACTGAATTAAGCAAGAAATAACTAAACTGTATATTCCAGTGATTGTGACACTGGTGATGTTCTGTGTTTCTTAGATATGTGGATGTGTTGCTGCCAAAGTTTTCCATCTCTGCTGATGCATCCCTGGAAAACACACTGCAAGAAATCGGTATAACCAATGCTTTTGAAAACAAGGCTGATTTCTCTGGCATGTCTGAAGAGGTCAAGCTCAAAGTCTCAAAGGTAGGAGAGACAAACATTTCTTCTTCGGTTCATTTTGGGAATTTAAGTGCTTACAAACAACAGTAGAATATGTCAACTCCACTGCATGGGCAGTAGTTCAGGAACAATTGCAGAACAGAAAGACATATACCTCCAGAGGATGCTCATAAAGACCCCCAAGTTTCTAAATTTTTCCAATACCTAAGCTGTGTTTCAGATTATCTCTGACTGTCTCCACTCCCCGCTCTACAGGCGTCCCACAAGGCTGTGCTGAGTGTCACTGAGATGGGAACAGAGGCAGCAGCCACCACCATTATTGAGGCAGTGTGGTTTATGTCCACACCATCAGTGAGAATTGACAGACCCTTCTTGGTCTTCATCCTGGAGACCTCCACCAAGAGCATCCTCTTCATGGGCAAGATCAACAACCCCACAGCCATGTAAAGATTAAAATGAGGAAATGAGAGTCATGGTCACATAATCAACAATGAAAATAAAATAATAGAAATAATTAATAAGTATCACTGAAGAACATTTGGTTGATGTAAATGAGAAGTAGGGCTGCAACTATCAGCACAAAATGAATCAGCAAATACTATGTTTATAATACAGTAATCCTTTTCAGTAATTTTTCACGCGTAAATTTAACATTTGGTTTCTCAAATGGGAGAATTAGCTGCTTTTATTTGCCTTACTCTTATGCTGCCTACTCTCTCCATTCCAATACGTCATTTCCTTGCGTCAGTGTTGGTATGTATCTGAGAGGAAGGTGCACATGCCTCTCACTCATCTGATCAACATTTATAACAGCTGTGAACTTGTGATGTTTGAGAAATGTTTGTTCTGCAGGAGAATGTCCTAGGAACATTTTTCCCATTAATTGTCGTTGCACTGGTTAAGCTAATAATTTTTTTGTTGCTCCTTTTTGTGGACGACCTGAGTACCTTTTTTTCCCCTGAAAAAGCAGCACCTGCATGCTGGTCCATCCTTCCCACTCATGTAACCAACCGTCCTTAAGTACAACACTTACATTAAAGTAAATTGAATAAGTCTGAGTTTTGGACTGCTCATTGCACAAAACATTTGATGACATCTGCATGAATTCTAGAAAACTGTGATCAGCATTTTTTAAATGTGATTTTACACACTAAGTGATTAATATTAATGAAATAAATGTTGGCTGTGGCACTAATGAGACACTGTTGAAACTGTTCTTTGGCATTGTACCTTGAAACAGTTGAGGGGTGCACTGAAAATAGAGGAAAAAAAATAATTTAATTTATCTAGTTATTGTGCAACATGGCATCATTCCATAGTTGTCAAATACTGCAGCGTGGTCTGTGATTTTGGACTACCTAAACAACAGTCCTTAATCAAGGAGTTGAACACCAAGATCCAAGCCAAATTCGAGTTCCTTAACAAAATAGACAAAAAAAAATTTCAAATGAATCCAACAGATGCAGTGCATTGGACAAAAGAGACCCCAGACCAAATTCTAGAACACTGGCTGAGGCAATTAAACATGTAATGGGGGAACACGGCCCGGACATGCAGTGGCGTATCCAGGAGATTTTTACTGGGGTAGCCAAGATGGGACACAAAGCTAGTGTGGGGTGGCCATGGCATAGCGAAGTATAATGCCACGTACGCAGCCAACCCCGGTTCAAATCCTGGCCGGAGGACCTTTGCTGCCCATGTCACATCCCCTCTCTCTCCCATGATTTCCTGTCTCTTAATTGTCAAATAAAGGTGTCTATGCAGATAAAAAAAATATTTGAAAAAAAAGAGTCATTTTTTTATTCCATTTCCACCTATCACAGTCCTCAGGAATCTCTGGTTATTTTAACATGTCAATTTTTAATCAGTAATTATGTTCAGGATAGGGTACAAATTTTCTAAGAGCCATTTCCTTATAGTGGATTAAAGTCCTCGTCTCTTCTCAAGTTAGATTAGGGTAGCAATATTCAACTGCTCTTAACTCATCCTATAGAATAACATTAATCAGTCATCAGCTCATCATCTGTGTCACCTGTACTGTTACCTGTGTTTACCTGTGCCCTACTAATTGAGGCGCCATCTTGTGGTTACATGAAAACACAGCAATCCAGGCAACAGAACAAACCAAAAAATTCAAATCAAAGCTGAATACTTAAAGATAGGCCTTACTAAAACTTTTATCTGTAAGCAAAACATAAACTAAGCTTGTAAAGAAAAAAGGAATATTTGTTGCTCTTTGCATGCTTAGTTCATGGTATTATTTAGCTTAGATATAATTTGTTGGAGTTGCTCAGTCTGTCTTCTGTCATTGTTGTGCGCAAATGGGTCTTGATGAGTTTCAGAGCTGAGAACCTGCGCTCACATGCTGCACTGTTTACTGGGAGGGCTATGACTATCTTGCACAGATGAAAAAGCTCATGAAAAACATCCTTGTGAGGTTCAAGGAACACTGCAAGTTCAATAGTACCGGACAAGTTCGGCATTCCACTTTGCTGTTTCCTTTGCAAAAGCCTCCTTGTCTGGTGGAGTTCATGACTGAGATCTTCAGAGTCACTTTCATAAATTTCTCCCAGGTGAAAGACTGCTTCCTCTTGAAGGAAACTTGTGCTTTTGGGGACCAAAGCTTGTATTCCTCTCATTATATCACAATTGTCTTTGGAGAAGCGCCTGTCTAACTCTCCAAGTATGGTGTCCACAATGGGGTAGAGGATTGTCCTCCTAAAGGAGTCCCTGTCACCATTGTTACATTTGCGCTGACCCAATGTAGAGGTTATGACAGACCCACCAAGTCTGGAGTTAACTTTCTGATACTTTTCCACAGATTGTCAACAAATGTTTCACTTCTGTACTCCTGAAATGAGTCTTTGAGTGCACTTACTAAATCAACTGTCATGGCAACGTCAAGTGAAGGAGATTGGAGGGTATCAGACAACACCTTTGCATCCCCAAGGAGCCTTCGAAAGGTTGCAAGAAGACTGACAAAGCTTAGGTCTAGCTGAGTCAGCAAACCTTGAGATCTACAGATCTTTCCCCACTATTTTCTGTAGCAATGTCATGCAGAACACGAAGTACAGCAGGTAATCAGTCCATTAGATTCCTGCAGGCCAAGTATCTGCATGCCCATCTCGTGTCACTGAGCTTCTGCAACTCCCTCGGCTGACCTTCATACATTTCCCTTTGCACATCCAGCCACTTCTGGTGAACATAGGACCCAGACATATACACATAAAGCTTCTGCGGTAGTGCAAAAAAGCAATCAGCCTCTGGGACTGCCTTCACGGTATCAGCGAGTACCAAGTTCAGGCAATGTGCGTTACAGTGTACATAAACTGCATATTTTGTGTCAGTCTTTATTCTGGCTGCCACTCCAGAGTGTTTCCCACTCATTACTGATGCTCCGTCATAACCTTGTCCAACAAGATTGGATCTGTACTCAAGTCCATATCTTTACAAACAGTGAATGATTTTGTCTTTGAGTCCTTCTGCATCTAATCGTGTGGCTTGTTGAAAGTCAAGAAAACTTTCATGCACTGCCCCATTGTAGTAATACCTAAGTACTAGTGAGAGCTGCTCCTTCTTTTTCAGATCTTTGGTTTCATCAGCAATCACAGAGAACACTTCACTTTCCTTTACTTCCTGAATTATCTCCTTACGGACCATACTGTATTTGCCAAGCATTCTAGGATTTCATTTTGTATTACACTGCTTGTGTACTTGGCATTCTGCTTTCCCTTCATTTTTTTCTGTACCACTGGGTCATGCTTTGCAATCATTTCCAAAATTTCTAAAAAGTTTCTTCTATTATCTGCCTCTTCTGTCTCACGGTGACCTCGCTGTGCAATGTTTTGTGTTGCAGTCAAAAGAAGTACTTCAGCCACTGTTTTAATATATTTTCGATTCTCTTGGACTTTCTTATTGTGTGCTTCATTAAGGGCATCACGTATGGATGAATCTGTATGTACTGCCTTCTTGTGCTCACCCCATGCAAACATGGCATTGACATGACCCTCTGACATTTCATGTACTTTAAATCCACCATCTTTGTACATTGCCTTTTTCCAATGAGAGAATTCCAGTTGTGAGGTGAATACAGATCCTGGGGTGTTTGGCAAAGAGAAGTGTCGACATGCAAAACAGTAGGCAGAGTTTTGGCTTTGGGAGTGTTTATACCACTCGCTGTTGAAGGACCTCTTCCTGTTGCCTTGCATGGTTCGCGGAAATACCTTAAGATGAGGCTGTGTAGGACCTGCTGCTCTGGACTGTGAAACATCTGTAAATTATAAATAATCGTGATCAGTCCTTACTTCAGTTTTTATGAAGTTTCATTCAAAATGATTAGGTACAAAGTGAATTTGTGGTCAGTATTACAAGTTCCATGTTATTTAAATGGAAGGCACTCATAATGCTGTGTAAACTGAAAGATAAAATGTCACAACATACCGTGAGGTCCAGGTGGGGCAGCATGTACTTGTGCAACATGAGGAGCCTCTCTGTCATCGGTGTTACCATCACTTACTGACATGCCCTCTGAATCACTTTGCTCACTAGATGAAGTACCTGAAGTAGTAAAAACAATAACCATTACTCCCATAGACTGTATGTGGACAGATTAGTGTCACAAATTTTCCTTTGTCTTTTAATAATGTTTTGTATTGAGATTTAAAGAATAGATTGTCTATGTTAAGTGTGGGGTTCTGTGTGTATTAACAAATGAATAGCATATACTTTGGGCAAAATTGGACCATCCTTTTTAAATTAAATCAAGTATAAGAGTACACGACAATTTCAGGTAACTGTTCATGAATGACACATCTGGACATAACAGAACTTGACATACCATGCTCAGCAGGTGGAGCTCCAGACACTGCTGAATCACACTTGTCTCTCACTATCTCCTCCTCCTCTGGGTCTGGTCAGCTGTGGGAATACACAGATATCTGAGAAATCTGAGACATCAATAGGCTGGAGGTTCTGCTACACACACACACACACACACACACACACACACACACACACACATATACATATATATATATATATACACATACAGTACAGGCCAAAAGTTTGGACACACCTTCTCATTCAATGCATTTTCTTTATTTTCATGACTATTTACATTGTAGATTCTCACTGAAGGCATCAAAACTATGAATGAACACATGTGGAGTTATGTACTTAACAACAAAAAAAGGTGAAATAACTGAAAACATGTTTTATATTCTAGTTTCTTCAAAATAGCCACCCTTTGCTCTGATTACTGCTTTGCACACTCTTGGCATTCTCTCGATGAGCTTCAAGAGGTAGTCACCTGAAATGGTTTCCACTTCACAGGTGTGCCTTATCAGGGTTAATTAGTGGAATTTCTTGCTTTATCAATGGGGTTGGGACCATCAGTTGTGTTGTGCTTGGACGCGCTATGCGTCGTTCGGGTCCAAAGGGTTCATAGAGCAAATAAATTACAGCTTGTTCTTGAGTTATAGCTACTTAAATCTAGACTGTCACACTATATTTCACACACTGGTTGGTCAAAGATATAACATTAGCTCTACTGAACACACACATCTGCAAAAACACCCTCAGTCTTCAGTCCAGAAAACAGCGTTTTATATTTCATGGCGGTATCCAAATAATAAAAAAAACAAAACGCTAACTAAATGCTTAACTTGGTTTGTAGGCTGCTAAGCTAGCTAGTGCAGTGTAGTTTGTCTTTTAGCTGCTACTTAGTGCTAGATAAAGTTTTTCTACACATTCAGAGGGAACTACGACATAAACATTAAATGACCATACCTCTCAGTCGACAGATTTCAGCGTGCCGTTTTTATCCAGCAGTTCTGCAGTTGACGTTGTCACTGTGACCATCCTCCTGTTTCATTAGCGGCAGCAGCAGCAGCAGATGCGGCGCCAGCGTGCTCATCTCATGGCTGATGGCTCACCTATCAGACCTGCATGGCCATTGGCCAAACGTCCACTGAGCAGAAATCAGCTCTCACAGCCTCAGTACGACCATTACTGTGTTAGTTAAAAATGTAAAACTGGCCCTAAATCAGCTGATTACCTGTCATCATTGATTGGCAGCATTTCTCTTGTTTCTTTTGTTGACGGCTTGACCAACTACCTATCAGATCTGGGATGGCCACAGGGGTGGCCAATGAGTTTTCAGGGCCACCCCAGGCCACCCCTCAAAATTGCCATTGTGGACATGTCTTCTCCACATTCCAACGTTATTAATCTATATTCAACATTTAAATCAAACAGTGCAGAGACAAATATCCTGGAGAAAGGGTTTACCTTTACCGCTAAACTACTGTCTTATTGTGAGCTGCACCGCAATTTACACATGTATCACTGCAGATTGAAACTATTGGATTACTTTGGTTATGATTGTCCTAAAACACCCACACCCTTCACTACATCCTCAGGATGGGAGCCAAACTTGGAGACAGGTTTCTGTTTGTGTTCCTTTTTTCATGTTATTAATTTGTGTTTAATCTGCTTCCTGTTTTATTTTATAGATTGTCTCCTCACGTGTCATGTCTGGTTTTACTTCCTGTCTTTGTGTGTTTTCCTGCCTGTTTTCTGTCACACCTGTCTCGTTAGACCCTCCATGTTCCCAGAGTTTTTCCTTCACACCTGTTCTGTATTAGCCTTTGTCTGCTCCACCCTTGTTGTCAGCCAATCTCCATTTCCCTCCATTTGCACATGTCCACCTCCTCCAGCTGTGTATCGTTCTTGTGATTAGTTTTCTGTGTATGTATACCTGCATGTTTCCCTTTGTCCTTTGTCAGTTCGTCTGTGTTCCTCCTGGGTTCTTTGGTCATTCCTGCATTCATCTCTGCTTTATTCCTGTGCTCATCCCTGTTCATTGTTTTTTTTCCCGGTTGGTTTTCAGTTTGGTTTTTGTACTACGTTTGTTTGGACTTTGAGTTACCTGCCTGTACTGGATGTCTTCAATCTGCTTAAAATTTATTTTATTATTCTTATTAAAATTAAAGCTCGCTATTTGTTAGAAACTGACTGTCCGTTGGTCTGCATTTGGTCCACCCCTGAACTGACTTGTGACAGTGGATAAAGGTGGAAAAATCTGTATCTGAGATAAAAACAATTACTTACAGGAAGCATACAGACAACTTAAAGACACAAATTATTACATCCTGTTGAAGCAGGCGCTGCAAAATTAAACACAGAAAAAAAGCAGAGACCAATTTGAGCAATTGTACAGGACAAATTTCATAAATAAAAAAATGAAAAACTTACTGTATGGGTCCAGATTATCTGCACTGTAGCGATTGTGGCTCAGAATCGTATAACATTACAGAATACACTGATCATTTTTTCAATCCATTATCAAAGCAGCAACCCAGCTATGTCAAAGATACATAATGAAGCTAACACTGCTCATTCCACTTTAAATGCACCTCTTTTTTCCACAGCTCCACCTACAGCCAGTTCGAGCACTTTCCTCACCCATCCTTCCCCACTTAACAGCTTCACTCTGGCCACTGCACTACCTCCGGCACGCCCAAACGTACCCACTCAACCCTCCCCGGTATCACTCACGCTCAAGCAACAAATTCTCGCTGGTAATTATGTCGACCTTCCCATTTTGATACATCCATCTGCTCATAATCCCCATATTCCCAGGGAACTGCAAACTGTACTAGGTCCCATTGAGCTCAAGGTCAGAGTTGGATGACTACCTGTCACTGATTCTTGACCTTGCCTTACGGTTCGGGGGAAACAGGTTTTACGCTAGACGCCTGCAGCAGTTTAACCAGGGCACATACTGGGGGGTTCTAGACTCCGAACTGTATTGCTGGGTTTTTGCAGCTTGGTCCTCTTTGCGTTGCGATTTTTGCAGCACACTATCCAACCC
Source organism: Epinephelus fuscoguttatus (assembly GCF_011397635.1). NCBI lineage: Eukaryota > Metazoa > Chordata > Actinopteri > Perciformes > Serranidae > Epinephelus > Epinephelus fuscoguttatus. The sequence continues at coordinate 9,355,810 of NC_064762.1, read as the reverse complement.
GGCTACATCCTGCACCCTCACCACTCTCTTGCCCTGCACCACTGCCCCCAACAAACCGAGCGCCACTGTTTTTCGTAGGCTTTTTTATTGCTGCCTCCATTCCATCCCTTCATGGCCATGTCACACTGGATGATGCATGCAAAATGGAACTAAAAATGTTCCATCAGTTCCTCTCATCCTGGAACGGCATCTCTTTCTTTTACAGCGACCACATCACTCAGCCGGAAGACTTCCAGCTCTTCACAGACGTAGCCCCCTCCGTTGGTTTTGGTGGCTACTTTGCTGGCAGGTGGTTCTCGGCCGGAATTTGTGTCCCTCACTCAGCCGGAAGACTTCCAGCTCTTCACAGACGTAGCCCCCTCTGTTGGTTTTGGTGGCTACTTTGCTGGCAGGTGGTTCTCGGCGTGAATTTGTGTCCCTCACTCCCTCCTCTGCCACCCACGAAATGTACCCGGTCATCGTAGCCGCTATCCTTTGGGGGCACAAATGGTCTAGAAAGATCATTGCCATCCACTCAGACAACAGCGCCGTTGTTGATATCATTAACAAAGGACGATCCCAGTGCCTTGACATCATGCAGTTCATGCGGAGACTCATGAACTGCATGACGCACGTGAGTAATTCAGGCTGACTTTACTTGTTTAACTCTTCTGGTAATTTCATTAAAAGGCATGGCATATAGGTCCACAGTAACTTATTATTGTTATTATTATTATTATTATTATTATTATATTATTATTTTTATTATTGGGTCTTATAAGGGTGGGCTACAATGAGTACTGGGCCATCAAATCACAGCATCCGCGGTGAGAGGACACGGAATTGTGTGCGCTTTTACGCATGCGGGTGTAGGTGATCACGGCACGAGTCATGTGCACCACTTCACCACGACTCGTGCGTAAAAGCGCAAACAGTCCCTCAAGGAGGGACAGCCATGAGGCAATGAATGAGGAAATAATTGCCCGGGCATTTAATCGGACTGGTGTTTAATACGCAAAATGGGGTCAAACCCCTGGCGGCTATTTGCCACTGGGCGACTATTTGGAAATATACGGTAACTCACATAACTCAAAACTCGCGGAGGAGCGAAGTGGCGAACAGTTTGATTCAATAACACTCGTATTCACTGATGAGCATATTATTGACCTATTCAAGTGCAATGCAATGAAAACAACCAGCCAGTGCACCTCGAGTAATGACTACAGAACCTCTCTCTCTTTTTTCTCCCGATTCCAAGGTATGGTAGCTGCCATATCTCGCCATACTTAAATGACGCCTATGGGCGGTATAAGGGGAGACAATCATGTGTACGACCATGCATCTATGTCTCGAACACATGGTACATCTTTGATTGTCTCCATTTATCCAATGTTGCCACAAACTATACCAATCTCAACAACTGACCCCTCTATTTTTGCCTCCTGGGAATGTCCGGACTGCTTCTCTCTCAGTTTAACAATTTTTCCCTCCCCTCACTTGGCCCCATAGGGTCCTCTTTCTCTTTCTTCAGCAATATCCACTGTGACATCTGTTGACATCTGACCATCTATGAAAACAACATTCCACATTAATAATCAGGTTTATGAACCAGTGCCTATAAACACGCTAGTGGCTAACATACTCACTTTTACAGCATGTCTTCATCCCCGTTGAGGCCCCGGTGAGGTGATAAATATGACATTTAAGTCTGTGAAAGCCAATTAAGTCCAGTCCCTGGTTACCATCTACACAAAAGATGAAAAACTGGAAGAACAAAAAAGATTCCCGACCACATTAACGAATAGGGTCGAATACATGATTAATTCTTATAACTTCATGGGATATCCAAAATAAACCAACCAGATAGAAGTGTAATTGTTGTATTTTCTCTGCTTGTATGCATGAATCACTGTATTCTGAATTTTGCATTGCGGTGTGAAAATTCAATACTTTTACCTTGACTAATTCATGTGGTTGTTTTTCTGGATCCTTCAAATTAGTACCCTTTAATTCCATCCCCCTTCTTGCAATACTTCTTTCTTCCCAGGGACTGGACGAATGGACTTTACCTTTCTTGGCCGGTAACACCTTTCTCTCCATATAATCCCTGCTCGCCTACTACAGTGGTTTTCCTCAGTGCACAGTAACCGAATTAATCCATATGACATACCATATTGTTTCCACTTTCTCAACCCCCTGCCTACTCTCAGCTCACATTTCTAATCCCTCCCCATCTTCTTTCTTAACCCTAAACTAATTGGCCCCTTCTCCTACCCCCAACCTGTTTGACCCCTTTTCCTAAATCTAACCCTCCTTGTTTTTCTTTCCTAACCCTAACCAACCAAACTCAGCCACAACTAAACACTCCCTCTGTTTTTGTTTCCAAATCACAATCAAATTAACCTCCATATGCCTAAAACTTAACCTTTCTACAATTTCCTCCTCTTTTTTCTCTTCCTTCCCTATCACTCACTTTCTGCAAATTGCCTCCTTTCTTTACATTTTTTATATTTGTAGTTATTTTTTCAATATTTTTTGTTTTCGGACGTACGAGGGACTATGTGTCATGATTTCTTTTTTAAGAGTTATAGATAAATAACCTCAAATGGAGGACAAAAATATTTCGATTTCTAATATTGACAGACCCTTCCTGGTCTTCATCATGTAGAACTCCACCGAGAGCATCCTCTTCATGGGCAAGATCAACAACCCCACAGCCATGTAAAGATGAGAACGAGGAAACGAGAGTCATGGTCACAATTGTCAACAGTTAATCAACAATGACAAGAAATGTTAGTTGTGGCACCTATGAGAAGCTGATGGAGTGGTTCTTTGCCGTTTTACTTTTGAAAATTTAATAAAGGAGTTCCCTGAAAACACAGAAAAGGTGATTTCATGCTATCCAGCTCACTGTCATATTTTTACAGGTAATAAAAACATGCATTGGTGTATGTACTGCACTACCAGCATCTGCCAACACCTTTAGCTAACTTGGGCGATGTGTTAAATGATGCAAAATAAAGTATCATCATGAAAAACTGGCGTTTTATATGTTATTTTAATCTCTCAACTTGCAATCATTATTGCTGTCAAGATGAATTATTTTAGTAGGTGCCCATTTCATATCCCACACTTTATCATCTACTGCACAACACCAGTCCAGTTGTTGGCAGTTTGTTCCATAAGATAACAGATCATGAATACCAGATATGTTGAAACTGTGTGCAGTCTTTCTGGCATATATTCATCATCATTTATGCTGTGTTGTGTGATTTGTGTTGTGAAATGAACATAGACTGGGCAGAAAAGCCCAAATCTTGTTAATTTTTAATAGATGTTTCACCTGACTCTCAATCTACTGATAAAGAAGAACTTTCTGCCAGACTGCACCAGAAGACATTAATGGTCAGTATGGACCTCCACTGAAATGTGCTGAATGTTTTATATTAGTTATGAGGACTCAACTTGAAGTGACACTTGGAATTAATGAAGTTAAGGGTCCATTTTTGATAATCCGCACCCACGCATACCCATAAAGCTCAGTACCAGAACCGACCGTTACCTGTCATTATGTCTGAGTCAAAGCTGCACCTGCTCACACCCATTAAAAAAAGTCCCGCAACCCAACCCCCGTGATTAAACACAGACAGAATACAGTCCCTCACATTAAGGTGGGTTCTCCGTCCTTGAATTCCAAATCCAGTGGAGGAGACGTCTCTTTCACTGGATGGTGAAAACATTCAATCACTGCCACTGGTTAGGAAACATTTTAGCATGCTCCTTCCACCACCATCAAACCTCCAAACGATCCTCTTTAGGTGTCTTGAACTCCATGTAGGCTGCCACCTCGTCCTTGGGCTGCAAGTTTTCATGGCTGGAGTCCTCCACGTCAGTGACCAATATGACGACAGTGTCAATGGTTTGACCTGTGTCACTGACTTTCACAGTAAAAGGATTTGTGGCTTGGTAATATTGAGTAAGATATCAAAATATTACACACACACTGCACATCTTTTTACTTTGTTCCATTCTGAAAAAGAGAAAATATATTTGTGTTGTCACGCGCTGTCTGCGTGTGTAGTTCATTTTAACCTGTGCCCATACCCATGAATACATATGTATACATATTACTACCTGTTGCACAGCTTTGTGCGGGTTACATGTTGGATTCCCCCAGTTACCCAACCCTGTTCTGGACTTTGCTATCAGGTATGCCAGAAAAAGATTTTGTATGTCCCAGTATGTAGGATGTCAAATGCAGGATGCCAAAAGCACCAATATGTTCTGCTGCATCCAGTCAGATTTTGCAATATGCAAGCCAGCATGCTTTTCTGACTATTCTAACCCACAATCCACTGGTGCAGGACTCTGGTCCCAGGTGGCCCAACCTAAACCTGTGACGTCTCACAGCTTGGCATTGTTTTCATTTGAAGTCAACACAAACAGAAGCTAAACCAAAAGAGATGATGATTATTAGTTAATGTCCGTCACAGTCTCAACAATGGAGTTCCTTGTGGTCGGTGGTGGTGGTGCGGCTCTGTCCCATTCAGTAGGACTCCCCTCCTCCTGATTATGGCCTTATTCTGTTTACGAGGTCTTCCACTTAGCAGTCAGTTGTGTTGCGTTCAAACAGAACTCATGAGCTGGTGTTTATGACATGGAAGTCATGAACTCAGAGTTAATTCCAATAACAACATCATTAATAACACAAGAGGGGAGCGTTCATATTTGCTCCTTTTGTGAACACAGTAAACATGACCCCATTTCAACATAGCAATGGTCTGTCCCAGTACCCACACTTCTCGTCTACACTACTGAAGAAAGAACAGATCACAAATCACAGTGAAGTTAAAATCATATCAAATCAAACCAAATCAAATCAACTTTATTTATATGGCACTTTTCATACGACAGTAACACAAAGTGGTTCACTGAGGTTAAAAACAACAAAGAACCAAAACAGAAAACAAAAAAGAAAAGAGGAAACCCAACCCTTCCACCCCACATAGAGATACATAAGTATACACATACACACACACACACACACACACACACACACACACACACACACACACACACACACACACACAGACATACATACACCCACACCCACTAGCTATCACTAAAGAGACATGGCCAAGCACCGAGACCCAAGGCAGGAAAAAGCCACCTCTGGGGGCCGTCCACACTGAGAGGACCCACGGACCACGGCCACAGGGAACGCCGCCGTAGAGACCACCCCGGGCAGACAGGAGGCTCCACACCGAGGTGCAGTGCCCTTCAGCCACCCAGGTCAGAGCTATCCACAGGACGGCACCCCCATCGGTAGACCAGGAACAACTCTGTGTGGTAGGCCCCCACGAGGAAACACTGGAGCTAAAAACAGACTAAAACAGTAGGATAGGATAAAAGGTATAAAATGAACCAAATAAACAAAAAGCTATTTAGCTCATCAAATTAAGTTAATAGCTAGGTAACAATGATCTAAAACAGAGACATAAAATGCATCAAAACTAAAACCTATAGGCTAACTAAAATAACAAAAGATAAAGGTTAAATGAGATAAGAACGTAAAAAGAAGGGTAAGAGCATTTTTTGAAAAACAAAAACAAATAGCTAAATCAGTTAAAAGCCTGATAAAAGGAATTTAAAATAGATAAATAAAGAGATCAGTTAAAAGCCTGATTAAAAAGATGAGTCTTGAGCCTTTTTTTAAAAACATCAACACTCTCTGCAGCCCTGAGGTTCTCCGGCAGGCTGTTCCACAATCGGGGGCCATAATAACTAAATGCCACCTCCCCGTGTGTTTTAGTCCTAACTTGTGGTATGGTTAAAAGCCCTGTGCTGTAAGACCTCAGGGTCCGCGAGGGTTGATATGGTAAAAGCAGGTCAGATAAATAAGAAGGCCCAAGGCTGTTAAGACATTTAAAAATTAATAAAAGAACCTTAAAATCGATCCTGAAGCGCACGGGGAGCCAATGCATCAATTTTAAAACTGGTGTAATGTGCTCCCGCCTTCTGGTGCTCATCAGCACTTGTGCAGCTGAATTCTGTAATAATTGTAGATTTGAGATACTTTTTTGGGAAGACCAGAGAGCAGGGCATTACAATAATCTAACCTACAGGAGATAAAAACATGCATCAGCACCTCCGTGCTGGCCTGAGAAACGGGCGGACTCTGGCTATATTCTTCAGGTGCTAGAAACCTGCCTTTGTTATGTTTTTAATATGTGGAAAAAAACAGAGCTCAGAGTCAAAAATCACACCCAGATTTTTCACAGATTGTGTTAATTTAAAATCCTGTAGTTTTGGTAAAAGTTTCTCTCTCTGGTCCTCAGGACCAATGACTAAAACCTCTGTTTTGTCCTGGTTGAGCTGCAGGAAATTCACTGCCATCCATGACTTTATGTCTAAAATGCAGTTAAAAAGGGCATCAATTGGCCCTGCGTCATCAGGAGACACGGCGATGTACAGTTGCGTATCATCAGCATAAAAGCTCAGGTAAAAGCAATGATCCAGGTGTGTCGACAGTTAAAATCTGTTGAGATAAAAGACTGGATCTGATGTCATTGATTTTATTTCTGAAGTGGTCTGCAAAGTCCTCACAAAGGGCATTGGTTGTTGTCTTAGGCGATCTGTTAAAATTACTGTTTGTTAAAATATCAATTGTGGAGAAGAGGAATTTGGGATTGTTTTTATTGTCAGAGATTAGTTTTTTGAAGTGGGACATTCTTGCCTGTTTGACTGCGTTATTGTAGGTTTTGAGATGTTGACGTAATATTTCGTAGTGGACTGTCAGTTTTGATTTTCTCCATCTCCTCTCAGCACTCTGCAGTATCTTTTCAGTTGTTTGATTTCCTGATTTCTCCACAGGGGTGTAGGTTTTGTTCTAATTGTTTTGATTAAAAGTGGAGTCACTGAGTCCAGCGTTGACTTGAGTTTGTTGTTAAAATTGTCCACAATAAAATCACAGGGTGCTGGTAAAATCTCTGCAGGAGTGCTCTATAAAATCTGGATAAAATTTGCAGCCACTTAAGAAGTTAGGTAGCGTTTCCTCACTGTTCTCATCGGGGCCTCCTGTTGGTTAAAACTGGTGATGTTAAAAAACACACAAAAGTGGTCAGACACAGCCAGATCCACAACAGAGGACACACCCACGGACAGGCCATAGGTTATGACCAGGTCCAGGGTGCGCCCTCTGCTGTGGGTCGGCTGCGTGATATGTTGTTTAAAATCCAAACAGTTTATGAGGTTTAAAAATTCTCTGGATACTGGGTCCGAGGTGTTGTCAATGTCGATTAAAATCACCAGTTATTAAAATCCTGTTGTGGGTGGAGTGAATGATAATAGTTCAGAGAATTCACTGAAGAAGTAGAGTACTGGGGTGGTCTGTAAACCGTTCTGCAAAGGATAGGGGGGCTGCTAAAAACAAAGGCATGATGCTCAAATGATGTGTAACTGCTAAAAGAAACTTCATTTGAGGACATTATGGTTTTTGCTATTGATGCAGTTCCGCCTCCTTTTTTACCTCCCCTAATAGAATATAAAAAGTTAAAATTTGGTGGGGAAGCCTTAGTGAGAACAACAGGTGCGTCGGTGCCAAGCCATGTCTCTGTAAGGAGAATACTGTCTAGGTTGTTGTCTAAAATTAAATCATTTATGATAAAAGATTTGTTTAAAAGGGAGTGCACGTTCAGCACTGCCATTTTAATGTTTGTGCTGAACGTGCGCTCATCATGATGTTTCAAAGGTATGTTAAAAACACGGTTAGGTCTAAAAACATTCTTGGGTTTCAGCTTTCTCAGTGTAATGATGGTCTTTATAGTGTGAATGTCCTGTGTTTCTGGTTACAGAGAAGGTGCTACTGAGGGAGAAGTGTGTGTGGTGCAACGTGTAGTGGAGGAGGGTGGAGGTGGGTGAGGGGTGGAGGGTCTGCGTGTGTGAACAGTGAGTCAGGAGGTGGCTGTGGTGCACGATCGGATGGTCAGGTCAATGTTAACTGATAAAAGCCGTGATCCCTCCTGGTTTGGTTGGAGGCCGTGCCAAAACTGGTTGGCAAAGGGGGCGCTACTGGTTTATGAAATGTGTTATTATCGATTAGGTCAGTAATCTCTTAGGACAGGGGAGGCTGAACCTTGTTAATTTTTAATAAATGTGTCAGCTGACTCTCTTCCATCTCCTGATAAAGATGAACTTTCTACCAGACTGCGCCAGAAGACGTTCATGGTAAGTACGGACCTCCACTGAAATGTGCTGAATGTTTTATATAAATTACAACGACTGAACTTGAATTGACATTTGGAATTAGTTTAGTTTAGAGAATAATTGTTTAAAATGTGGAGACAAAATATGTGTAACATTTAAAGTGTAAAGCTGTTAATATTAAACCATTGGTGTGTCCTGCTAAAAAGGTATTGAGTTTTCAATTACTGCTGACTTTATCCTTTTCATCAGCAATGTTATAGCCTATACAGTGTTTTAAAAGGGTTCCTGTCATTTAATTTTAATATTGTTTGCTCTGTTTTATTCTTGCTTATGATGTTATATATTATCAAATACAATACTGAACTAACATTTTCCGTTCATATGGACAGGCTGTAAAGATGCGTGGGATCTTTTGTGCACTTGCAGCACTGCTGCTGGCTGCAGCATGGGCAGACCACCACAGACAACACCACCATGGCTCTGATCACAGCCATGAGGGAGAGCTGAGCTGCCACAAGCTGTCATCTCCCAATGCTGACTTTGCCTTTGCCCTCTACAAAAGTCTGAATGCCCACACTGCTGCTGGAAAGAACATCTTCTACTCGCCACTGGGCATCTCCACCGCCCTGTCCATGCTGTCTACAGGGGCCGGTGGTGAAACCCACAGTCAGCTGTTCTCCAGCTTGGGCTACAGCACCCTCACCCAGGCGCAGGTCAACGAAGCATATGAGCATCTCTTCCACATGTTGGGACACAGCCAGGATGATCAACAGCTGAATGTTGGTAGCGCTGTGGCTGTGCGCTCTGGCTTCACTCCTCTGGAGAAGTTCCTGAACGACATCAAGCAACACTACTCTGGTGAGGTCTTCAACGTCGATTTCACCAAATCTGCAGACGCTGCAGCTGAGATCAACGGATTCATTGCTAATAAAACCCAGGACAAGATCAAAGACATGGTGAAGGACCTGGACCCTGATATGGCCATGGTGCTGATCAACTATGTCTACTTTAAAGGTAAGAAGAAAGGTCAAGTCCATGTCTCGTTGTGCAGTTTACCAACAGGCAAAGACACAAACTCGCTACATGTAAATAATGTAGACATGAAGCATGATGATTGTAGTGCACACTACAACATTTAAAAACAGATAATAATTTGTACTGAAAGATCAACATAACTGTCACCTTCCACTCTCCACTACCTTGTACAGCACAGTGGAAATCACCTTTCAGCAGTGAATTTACAAGCAAAGATAGCTTCTTTTTGAAGAAGAACACTGAAGTTGAGGTGGACATGATGCTAAGGTTGGGTGACTACAACACCTACTGGGATACTGAGAACCACACCACTGTCATCATGCTGCCCTACAATAGCAGCACCTCTATGATGATCGTCCTGCCTGATGAAGGCAAGATGGAGGAGGTGGAGGGCTACATCAACAAGGACTACATCCATCACTGGCACAACTCAGTCTCCATGACGTAAGAGAAAGCTAACATATTTTTTAATCCTCATCTATTCATGATTGAGAAAAGCTTGACTGGAGTATATGTATTTAATTTACTTGAAACAAACAAGGAATGTGTTCATGGTTAGCACAGTTTAACTGAATTAGACAAGCTGCAACTTAACTACAGTATATATTTCAGTGATTGTGACCCTGGTGATGTTCTATGTTTCTTAGATATGTGAGTCTGTTCCTGCCAAAGTTTTCCATCTCTACTGACGCTTCCTTGGAAGACATACTGACACGTATGGGCATGACCAACGCTTTTGGGGACAATGCTGATTTCTCTGGCATGTCTGAAGAGGTCAAGCTCAAAGTCTCAAAGGTAGGAGAGACAAACATTTCTTCTTAGGTCCATTTTGGGAATTGAAGTGCTAACAAACAACATGGGCACATGTCAACTCCACTGCATGGGCAGTAGTTCAGCAACAACTGCAGAACAGAAAGACATATACCTCCAGAGGGTGCTGATAAAGACCTCTAAGCTTTCTCCTGGTCCTGAGCTGTGTTTCAGACAATCTGTAAATCTAACTGCTTTCTTTTCCCCTCCTCTACAGGTGTCCCACAAGGCTATGCTGAGTGTTACTGAGGAGGGAACAGAGGCAGCAGCAGTCAACATTTTTGAGCTTATAACTGTATTGTTGCCACCAACAGTGAGAATTGACAGACCCTTCCTGGTCTTCATCCTGGAGACCTCCACCAAGAGCATCCTCTTCATGGGCAAGATCAACAACCCCACAGCTATGTAAAGATGAGAACGAGGAAACGAGAGTCATGGTCACAATTGTCAACAGTTAATCAACAATGACAATAAATGTTGTGGCACCTATGAGAAGCTGATGGAGTGGTTCTTTGTCATTTTACTTTTGCGAGATAATAAAGGAGTTCCCTGACGATAGAAAGAAAGTGATTTCACACTATCCAGCTGACTGTTGTATAAAACACAGTTAATAAAAACATTGGTGGGGTGTCGGTGACTTAGTGAATAAAGCAGGTGCCCCATGTACAAGGCTGTTGTCGCAGCGGCCCGGGTTCAACTCCAACCTGTGGCCCTTTGCTGCATGTCATTCCCTCTCTCCCCACTTCACACACAGCTGTCCTATCAGTTAAAGGCAAAAATCTATATAAAAAAAAAACACTGGTGTGTGTATTGCATTTGAAGCACTTTTCAACTTGAATAATTTATTCATTACACATGATTTAAGAGTCCCTCTTGAGCAGTGTATATTAGCAAATACTATAGTGAACTAACATTTTCCATTCATATGGACAGGCTGTAAAGATGTGTGGCATCTTTTGTGCACTCGCAGCACTGCTGCTGGCTGCAGCATGGGCAGACCACCAACACCACCATGGCTGTGATCACAGCCATGAGGGAGAGCTGAGCTGCCACAAGCTGTCGTCTCCCAATGCTGACTTTGCCTTTGCCCTCTACAAAAGTCTGAATGCCCACACTGCTGCTGGAAAGAACATCTTCTACTCGCCACTGGGCATCTCCACCGCCCTGTCCATGATGTCTACAGGGGCCGGTGGTGAAACCCACAGTCAGCTGTTCTCCAGCTTGGGCTACAGCACCTTAAACCAGACTCAGGTCAATGAAGCATACGAGCATCTTTTCCACATGTATGGACACAGCCAGGAGGATCAGCGGCTGGATGTTGGTAACGCTGTGGCCCTGCGCTCTGGCTTCACTCCTCTGGAGAAGTTCCTGAACGATTGTGATTGCGTTGTGTAGTTTACCAACAGGCAAAGGCACAAACTCACCACATGTAAATGATGTAAACATGAAGCATGATGATTGTACATCATATTTCAGCATTTAAAAACAAACAGTAATTTGACAATTAATCACTCAAAGCAGTATTTTCCTGCATCAGCAAGTAAGCACATGTAGCTAACATTAGCCAGCTAAAACAACAATATCACGATATATTTCATGTCAGTGTTGCCTCTAACGTGATGATTTTCTTTTTGGCGCTAAAATTTTGACATGGAACACCGAATTTGATGGATTTACTGTTTTACAGTTTATCAGGCCCCAAAATGAATAAAGACAAGTGACTGATAGCAGCTCAGACTTTAGCCCTTGTTGCAACTTGAACTGAACCAGCGCCAAACCAAGCCCTGAGACTGCAGTGGTCTAACCCTTGTAACAACAGCAACAGAATCATTGTTGATCTGGCGGGGACTCTGGGCAGTTGAGAGGATGGTCTAAGATCAGACCCCTGATGCTTGATCTTGTTCTGGCTGATTTGAGTTGTTACAGGTTGTTAAGTGAATCTCCATTGCTGCTGTGCCACTGTTGTTAAATGTATATAAAGCAGTTTTCTCATATGAACTCTGATATGAATTCTGAGAATCAAGTGCAGACATTGTCCAGAGTTTCTCTTTCACACATGTAGGACACAACAGGAGATTATCTGTGTCAGAAGTGTCATTACTGACAGGAAATACTACATTTGGAGCGTACAAGAGGCAGGACATGACACAGATTACACCACAGTCCTGTGGCCGATTCATAATTTGGTCATAAACAGCACTCGCTGCTCCGCTAATTTGATGATTTTGGCACCGGCACTTACTGACAGAATTTCCCGAATCTCATCATCTCCCCCGCTAGACATTTTCGTTGCAGTCTTCGTGTAAATGACTTTTTCTTCTTCACTCTAGGATGTTTGTTTTCTTCTGATTTAGCTTGAGTCTCATGTTGGAATCATCAACAACATGCCCACTCACTCGCTTTGAATTCTCTGGACATTTACCTGCTCTGACAAGTTCTTGGATGAAATTAGTATCTGGTACAGATAATGTACTTTTTACAAGTCTGAGTGTCATCTGACTGAAATGTGTCAATATCCATACTCATGATGAAGGTAAACTGTGGGTTGTGGTGGGTGCTGGTGGTTGTTGACATTAGTGGATTCCATCTGATACATAACGTTTACTAGTGTTGCTCACTGTTAGCATAATAGCAGGGCTGAAGGCACTTGGGAGTGCACATAATGTCACATCCTTTGGATTTTCCTGGAAAATACACCCCAAGTCTGTTAATTTACAGATTGTTGTAGGCAACTGAAAAAGTGGGAAAAGGTCTCAGCTTTCGTTCACCCACTGGGAATAAAAAAAGAGTGAAGAAAAAATTTCTTTGACAAGCTGTAACTTATCTGTATATTCCAGTGATCATGACCCTGGTGATGTTTTGTGTTTCTTAGATACGTGGATCTGTTCCTGCCAAAGTTTTCCATCTCTGCTGATGCTTCCCTGAAAAACACACACGCTTTTAAGGACAACACTGATTTCTCTGGCATGTCTGAAGAGGTCAAGCTCAAAGTCTCAAAGGTAAGAGTGACAAATATTTCTTCTTGGGTTCATTTTGGGAATTCAAGCACTAATAAACAACATGGGAATATGTCAACTCCACTGCATGGGCAGTAGTTCAGGAACGCCTGCAGAATACAAAGACATACAGTATACCTCAAGAGGACTGAAAAATACCCCGGAGCTTCTAATTATTTGTTTAGATCTGAGCCTTGTTTCAGACTATCTCTGACTCTGACAGTGAAAATTGACAGACCCTTCTTGGGCTTCATCCTGGAGAGCTCCACCAAGAGCACCCTCTTCATGGGCAAGATCAACAACCCCACAGCCATGTAAAGATGAGAACAAGGAAATGAGTATCATGGTCACAATTGACAACAGTTAATCAACAATGATAAGAAGCTGTTGGAGTTATTCTTTGTAGTTTTACTTCTTTAGAGACAACGAAAGAAAGTGATTTCATACTATCCAGCTGACTATTGTATAACACAGTTAATGAAAACATTGGTGTGTATATTGCACTTGGAGCATCTGCTAACACAGCTCACTTGGGTGGTGTTGTGCTAAATTAAGCAAAATAAAGTTTAATCACTGAAAACTGGCGTTGTATATATTGTTTTAATCTCTCAATGTTTAATCATTATTACCATTCTAGAACATGCGCTTCAACTAGTAGCAGCAAAGTCTGGTAGCTCTGCAATTGTACTTAGTTTTACTGATTTTTTATTATATTTTTCTCAACTACTAATGGATACTTCTGTGAAGAGAAGAGTTTATTCAAGAGAGGAGCTTTTTTCATTGAAACGGAGCAAGTCTGGAGGACACCATCCTATTCCAGCCAAGATGAAGAGGTGTTTTCGTGGTTGCTGTGCTGGTGCAAAGGTGAAGGCTTAGAAATGGAGATATAAGCCCTTTCTGCCATCAGTCATCATGGGAAATGTCAACTCTCTGCCCAACAAGAGTGATGAACTGGAGATATTGGTGAAGACTCAGAAAGTATACTGTGAGTGCAGTCTCGTGGTTGAATCAAAACATCTCAGACTCCAACGTGGATCTACCTGGCTTCACTCTCATACGATCGGACAGAGACTCTAAAGCTAGTGGCAAGAAAAAAGGTGGGGGCCTGGCTTTATTTGTGAACCGGAGATGGTGCAGTCCTGCACATATTACTGTCAAGGAGAAGATGTGTTGTCCAGATATTGAACTTTTGGCAGTTGGTATGAGGCCATATTATGTACCAAGAGAATTCAGTCATATCATAACAATACTTGTGTACATCCCACCCAAGGCAACTGCTGAAGTTCTATGTGAAGTTCTCCATGAACTTGTTGCTAAGATACAGACTAAACATCCTGAGGCACTATTGATAATATCAGGAGACTTCAACCATGTTTCCCTCTCCTCTCACCTGACTGGATTTGCACAGTTTGTTAACTGTCCAACCAGAGAAAATAAAACCCTTGATCTGCTGTATGCCAATGTCAAAGAAGCTTACAGAGCCACTGCCTTACCACCACTGGGCAGGTCAGATCACAACTTGGTTCTTCTGCAGACATGTTACAAACCCCGTGTGTGGAGGCAGCCTGCAACTAAACTCACAGTCAGGAAGTGGACACCCGAGGCTACTGAGGCTCTAAGAGACTGCTTTGAATGCAAAGACTAGGATGTGCTGCTGGAAACAGAGGAGAACATCATGGACACTGATAGACAGGTTGACTGTTTTACTGATTACATCAACTTCTGTAGAGACAGTCATGCCTACAAAGACTGTACGCTGTTTCCACAATAACAAACCTTGGATTACCAGTGACATAAAGGCAATCCTCAATGAGAAGGAGGCAGCTTTTAGAGATGGTGACAAAGCACGGCTCAAACAAGTGCAACATGAGTTGACGAAGAGACTTAAGATGGGAAAGGTGGGGCGTCGGTAGCGTAGTGGATAGTACCGGCGCCCCATGTACAGAGGCGATGCCTTGTTGCAGCGGTCGCAGGTTTGACTCCGGCTTGCAACCCTTTGCTGTATGTCAACCCCCACTCTCTCTCTCTGTCTGTCTCTCTCTCTCTCTCTCTCTCTCTTTATCTCTCACCCCATTTCAATCTGTCCTGTCTATTCAAGGCAAAAAGCCCCAAAAATAATCTTAAAAAAAAAAAAAAAAAGATGGCAAAGGTGGAATATAAAAAGAAACTGGAGAGGAATCTACAACACAGCAACATCCGTTCTCTGGTTACAACAACAAGAAAAGACAGCCAGTGGGGGGTGATGCAGAAAGAGCTGATGAACTCAATCAGTTCTTCAATAGATTCAATACGGCAGCTACTCCCACTTCCAATGCTGCTGCTGCTCCTCCTCCTCCTCCTCCTCCTCCATCACCTCCACCTCCACAACTTGTGTACAACTCCAGTGTGACAGCCACCCCCCCTCTTACAGCTGTGCCTCCACCCTTGTCTGTCACAGAGATGGGGGTGAGGTTGGAGCTGGGAAGACTTTGCTCTGGGAAGGCTGCTGGCCCAGATGGTGTGTGTCCAAGGCTCCTCAAAGACTGTGCTGCCCAACTATGTCAACCTCTCCACAAGATCTTCAACGTCAGTCTACAGTTGGGGCGGGTGCCGGCACTGTGGAAGACTTCCTGTGTTGTGCCGGTACCAAAAATTAAATGTCCAGCTGAACTTAATGACTTCAGACCAGTAGCCCTCACTTCGCACATCATGAAGACCTTGGAGCAGCTGATTCTACGCCTACTGAGACTTGAGGTCAAAGACAAACTCGACCCCCTGCAGCTCATCTGGAGGAACCTGGCGCTTATGTGAGAATCCTGTTCTTTGATTTTTCAAGGGTATTCAACACCATCCAACCCAACATACTCAAAGACAAGCTCACAGAGATGTGGATCCTTCCTTTATCTCCTGGATCACAGATTACCTGACAGGAAGGCCACAGTATGTCAGTTTGGGGAACTGTGTTTCTGGGACATTAATGAGCAGCACGTGGGCTCCACAAGGGACTGGTCTGGCTCCATTCCTGTTCACACTGTACACGGCGGACTTCAAATACAACTCTGAGTCCTGCCACATCCAGAAATACTTGGACGACACTGCTATTGTGGCGTGTATCAGGAATGGGCAGGAGTCTGAATATAGGGACCTGATAAAAGCCTTCAGTGACTGGAGTCACAAGAACTGTCTCCTACTAAACACCTCAAAGACCAAGGAAATGATTATAGATTTCCGCAGGTCCAAGCCCCCTCTTCAGCCAGTGAATACCTGTGGGGTGGACATCGAGGTGGTGCCAAGCTATAAGTATCTAGGTGCACACCTGGATAATAAGTTGGACTGGTCCCTAAACACAGATGCTCGCTAAAAAAAGGGGCAGAGCCGCCTCTTTTTCTTGAGGAAGCTCAGATCTCTCGACATCTGTAGTAAGATGCTGCAGATGTTTTATCAGTCTGTGGTGGCAAGTGTGTTGTTTTATGCTGCAGTCTGCTGGGGAGGAAGCATCAGACACAAAGATGCAAGGCGGCTGGACAAACTAGTCAAAAGAGCCGGCTCTGTGATTGGAGTCAGGTTGGACACACTGGAGGAGGTGGTGGAGAGATGCACACTGAAGATGTCCGAGGCCATCATGAACAACCCAGATCATCCACTCCACAACACCTTGATGGACCAAAAAAACTGTGGTGGACGGCTCCTCTCTCTTCGATGCAGGACAGAGAGATACAGAAGATCCTATATACCAACAGCCATCAGGCTTTATAATTCTTTGACATATAATAGATGAGCTGACAGATAATTGAATTTCCCCTTGGGGATGAATAAAGTTATTCTTATTCTTATTAAGATGAATCATATTGACAAGTGGCTACATGATTTATAATACCAGTTACATCTTTCTCCAGAATAAAAGTCTCATTACAGAAACTGGTGTTTTATATGTTATTTTAATTTCTCAACTTCAGTCATCATTAATGAGGCAAATTATTGTAACGGCAAGCCCTGTTCTTTTATGCTAAACCCAACAACATGAATTTGTTGCAGAAGTGTATTTTGAAAACAGACAATGCATGTAACAGGCTGAAGTTGACATGATTTTCACCACGATTTTGACATCGCAGAGGATCTTGAGAGCCACCTTGGGTCGGAGGTGAGTCGGCAGATAGTCTGCCACAACGAGTCTCATGTGTGAACAAGCCTATGAGCAAGTCGCCCCCTCATCTGTGACTGGGACTGGATATCTGGCATGCTAGAAAACTGGAGAAGGCTGACACGACTGACAAAGAGCATCAGCCAATGACAGACGGGATACGTCCCACGTCAGCACGCAGGAGGATGGACGAAATGTGAGGAGGACAAGCCGCAGGGTTGCCACTTGCCAGGTCCGCTTATTAGCAGCGACTTTGGGCTTGTTTCTAAAGTGGAGTTGCTTATTTGGGCTTGCTCTCTAAACAACACCTTCCTCTCTGTATATCCGTCTAATAAGTTATTTAAACGCATGATAGTATGTCGGACTGCAGTCGCTTCTTTTGGGCTTGTATCCATAGCCCTAGTTGCTTGTTTCTCTCCCAAGATCTGGCAACACTGACAAGCCAGCCGGCAAGCAAAGACAACAACAATGGCAGCGTCCACAGGATCACAGGGAGCGTGTTGTGTTTGGACCCAGGCCCTGGAGGCAGATCTGATTCAACACTGAGAAGAACATCCATGCCTTTACGATGTGTCATCTCCAAGTTTGGTGACGTCACCACATTATCTGGGGCTCTGTCGGCGAGGGCTCAGTGGAGAAATCTTGTGGTGTGCACACACAGGTCGTAACGCAGTTGGCGAGACTCCAGCTGACAGAAACACACATCGGCAAGTATGAACACTCAAAAGATTACGATAGTCTCCACGACGCAAAATCAGGGTGAAAATCATGTAATGTGAACTAGGCTTAACACACCGAGGCAACACATTCTCATCACATATTGACGTATTACAAAGCCATACCCAGTTCTTTTTTCCTAAACCCAACCACGTGCTAAGGGAGAAAAAAAATTCACAGTGTTGTATCGACATATTGCTTTTATTTTAAAGAGACTGTATGCAAACTGTACATTTCTTGTGCAAGCAAAGTGTATTTTGAGAGCAGACAATGCATGTAACAGACACAGCTTCTCAGAATGTCAACATCCAATGCACCTAGGGTACCCTGCACGTTGTGTCTGGACATGGAAACTTTATGACCAAACGTCAATATGTGACGAGAATGTGTTGCCTTGGTCCATTGGTTGTTGACGTCCTGGGACGCCGTGTCAACTTCAGCCTGTTACATGCATTGTCTGTTTTCAAAATACACTTCATATGGAAATGTACAGGAAATGTACAGTTTGCATACAGTGTCTTTCAAAATAAATACACTACGTCGGTACAACACAGCAAAATTGACATTTTTTCCCGTTACGCACGTGGTTAGGTTTAGGAAAGAAGAACAGGGTTTGGCTTTATAAACTTATGGGACGTGAACACCACTCTCCCAGGTTAAAGTTGGTGTTTGTTGGACCCATCCACCATCCCTCCCACCTGCCCCACTTTGACTTTTGTCGCTCTAACCTTCGTTCTTGCCCCACCGCGTTTACCCCTGATGCTGCTGAGTGCCATTAAACTATAACGGGTTCCAGCCATGTATCATGCAGGCGTGAAAGGACAACTTCGTTCGTCAGTGTCTGACGACGCAAGTCGCTGACCAAGTGCCAGATTTCGATGACTTTGGAGTGAGACAGGGTTGATGCAGGGTATCTTGCAAGTCAGCTCGATGCGGGAAGTCCATGATCAAACATCGATATGTGACAATGTGAGAGTGAGAATGTGTTAGACTGATGCCATGCCTATATTTGATCATAGATTATACATTATATGTGGCCTGAGATAATCAGTCATTTTCAGGTCTCACCTTGTGATTTAACAGTTAAGTTTTATTTGGCCGATGGCAGGATGTGTGTGACCAGATGGCCATCAGCCTCCGATGACTCCTCGCCTTTTGACCTGTCAACAGAAGAGTTGCCGCCGGAGTGTTTACACAATAAGTACACACACACTTTGTCTCTCCTGTCAGCGCCCACACAGCGACTTCTGTGAAGGACATGAGTAAGAAGTGTCTGAATCAGGAAGCTGAGTGGGCAGCTCTCTAGAAGTCTGTCCGGTCTGCTGCACAGAAAGAGGAACTGAGCAGCACTGAATTCTGTCAGAAGCAGCGCTGATGTTTGCATGGTCATCTCTGAGCTGAGTGCCACTCTATATACGGCCCATATGAAAGCTTAAAGGAACATACCAAGATTTTCCTGACTTTTACTGTCTTAACTGTCCTAACTAAAACATCATGTACTACACTTACCATTTTTGTGAAGTATTTTTAATGCACTCTGTTCAGTTTTACATTTTGGATGTATTTTTCCTGCCATTCCAGTTAGATGGTGCTTCTATTTATTTCTGTGCTGCGTGAGAAATCAATTCACACAAGAGTCTACTTTGACTTCGCTGAAGCTTCATACTTTTTGACTTCAGCCCTTTTCACACAGATATCGTGCTATTTCAATCAGAAGAGACTTGTTCTGGGAGAAAAGAATATTTATTTACATGTGCGCATAAGTATGAGAAATGCGGAAAGTCTTTGGCAATTAGACCCCATCTTGTATTCCAGACTGTCTACTTACAGCACAGCTACACTCACTCACAGATAACTGAGCCTCCTACCTGCCTGTCAAATACCACCAACCCAGAAACCTTCTCCAGTCCGGACTGAGTGGAGTCCTGGGGGGTGAAGCTGTGAGTGGAGCTAGCTGCTAACAGCCACCGCTGCAACTAACAAACTCCACAAAACCATTCAGCAGAGACACACACGGCTGATTATTTACTGCTGAATTAAAGCTCACAACTCGCACCAACTGCTGAAACATCCTGGTGCAGACTATTTACTGGAGTTTACCAGCCTGTTGCTCATACTGTAATTGAAGATAATTACAAGCACAGCCATTCTCGTCTTTCAGTGTCCAACAGTCCACCACAAACATTTTGGTTACGTCTCATCCCGTTAACGAAAATGAAACATAGGTTTCGTTTTAGTTTTTATTGTCAAGATCTGTTTTTAGCTCGTCATCTTCTCATTTTCGTCATGGAAAAAAGTGGTTGATGAGAAATGTTTTTGTCGTAGTGTCTGTCAACGAAATTAACACTGCTTGGTTGTGATTTAATGAAACATTTATGGGGGCATAGTCTCGAGTGCAGACTCTCTTTTTTCGTCTCTTACATGATCTTTTGTCCAGCACTTAGTATTCTGTCACCTGGATGTGCTTTTCTTAGCTTTCCCTACACCATCATCTCCAGGAATGCTACAATATAAAGTGGCTGATAGGCTGATAGTACTGTGGATTAAACAGACAGCCTGTGTATTTATAAAGGTGTCATCTCTGTATGTTAAATGTTACGAAAGGCTGTCAATGCAATTTATATTTTCTAACTTTTTTTTTATTGCAGATGATATCTTGCAGTTCAATTACAAAGGCAAAGTTAAGTCTGCGGTGTCGTACGCTCTGGAAAACATCTCAAACTCAACATCATTTCTGAGCCTCCGCACAAAGATGTGTTTATTAGTGTCGAACTCCACGACTCTCCCCCTTCTTCTGGTGAAAGTCTCTCAGATCTCCCTGCTTTGGTTATTATTCCTGCTTGAAGAAGATCAAATGTGTGGAATGCATGCAAATCAAGACGTGATGTGACACATTGTGAAGTGGGCATCTATAATGCATGTTCCATCAAGCCGTGGGTGTGCAAGTCCTAACGCCTGTTATTTTAGTCTGCTGCTCTCTAATGCCTTGTTCTGTCGGATGTGATGGGCGTCTCACCGCAGTGACACTAACAGACAGACAGACAGACAGACAAGAGCAGGAACAGATATAAACAATGAACTGATGAGATGACTGGCTGTTCTCAGGTTCTTGTCATCACACCTTCCAGTTTTAACACATGAATGACATGTCAGAGACTGCTCCAGAAATTCTCTTTGTTCACATCAGCTGCTGTATGTTGTCTTCACACACCTATGATTTATTTTTTATTTCAGAAGTATAGTGTAGAGATTCACTTTTTGAATGTGGTTGTAAACTAAAGTCATATTGACAGACAAGTAAGTTGCCTACTGGACATCCTTGTAGGACGTCGCAGCCATTAAGGGCCTCAAAATTAATTTGATTACAGTCTCTGTAAATTTACGTACACACCTGTATAATATTTTTATATTAACAATGGTTCATATGACTAAGGTTATGTTAAAGGATCCCTCAAAGTGATGAGCCCACCTGCTTCTGACTGCTGGTAGTGCTTGTGTAAATAAGGAATGCACATAAATGTTGCTTGTTATTACTAGAAATGGCAATTTTAATTTAATTTTGCTCTGTTATGTTCACGCAGGTGCCTTTGAAATACGTGAGTTAAAGCAGCTGTACAGAACTTTTTACCATTTATAAAACTGTCCCTAGTTCGTATCACCCCTCCTTGAAGATCCGCATATTTATTTGAACCCAACAGTGACAAAAAAGCCTTTCTCTATATGGCTATTTAGCGTAGCCTCGGTCGGGTGGGACACAGCGGAAGTCAGCAAACCAGAATACGGCACCTGGAGGCGGAAGTAAGTCTGCGCACCCACAGCGACCCGCAGCCATTAAACCACAGAAGAAGAAGGAGCCGTGTTTACGAGTAGGATTTAAGAAACAGGCTAAATGACATGTAGTAGGGAGTAGTGAATGATTTCGGACACATCGCACACTCTTGTACAGTAGGTGGTGGTATGCACCTGGAAGTTGTTTGCGATCCGCCAATAAATTGAGAGAAGAAGAGCCGTGTTTACAGAGAGTGTTCTTCTAGTAAGCGGTACGCAACAGGCATTGCTGAACACATAACAGTTTTACCAGATGTATCTATAAGGACTTGGTTGTACTCTCGATGTCATGGCGGATAAAGAAGGAGCACCATCTAAAAGAAAAAGAACAGAAGAAGGCTACACGGGACAGTGATAGGGCTCGAGCCCAAACACGTGTAAACCTCGGTCGGGCATTCACCAAGTGGAGAGAGCTGAGAGATTTGAAAGGTTTTAAAACTGATCCCGAGTTGGCCCTTTTCCTAATCGACAGGTATGTAATTTTTGTTTTTATTTAGAGACTATACCGCAACTTGTTAGACGTTGTTTCACTTCAATATATGACGACATGGAAGTTATAAGCAAGCTAAATGTAACGTTAGCTGATGTGAACCGTTTTTGTCTAGTAATGTTACAACAAACGCCACAAAATTATCTGTGACTGTGACCATGAACACAAATATACAGCAGGCAGATGTCCTCAGTTTATAAGAAATTCAGAGCTACACCAGAACATTTATGATTTTCCTCTCGCTCTCCAAAACAAATGCATGCGGTAATTGCCAGTTGCAGTCAAGATTTTACAAATGAAGCCGAATGCCGGCTGCAGTCGGAATTTTACGACACCAGGCTTTGGGCGCTTTGACCAAAGGGGGCGCTATAATCAACAAAAACGTAAAGTTCCGCACAGCTGCTTTAAACACAAATAAAAAAAATAACTTCGATCTCAGTGTCGGAAAAGTTTGTTTTTTTCTCTTTCTCTTTGTTTGTTTGCTCCATTTTCGCAGGTCGACAGGACGCACCTATCCATAGATAACCACCTCCATATACAGTATGTCGGTCACTGGCTATTCATGGGCGGTGCTGTATGCTATTTGCTGACTAACAAAAGCACGCTGTCAGTTTATGAGTGATTGGCATTCATGGATATTCACATTTGCCTATGATCAAATCTGAGTTTTCTGCAGCATTCATGAATCCAGGTGTAATTTTTTGGTACCAAGGCTTTTTATGTGCAAATCAACTCACATTTCATGATGGAGACACAATGTCTGTTTTATACCTGAAAGCAAAATGTACTTAAAGCTGCTCTAATCAAGGGGCGTTGGTGGCTTAGTGGTAGAGCAGGCGCCCCATGTACAAGGCTGTTGCCTCAGCGGCCCGGGCTCAACTCCAGCCTGTGGCCCTTTGCTGCATGTCACTCCCTCTCTCTCCCCCTTTCACGCTTAAGCTGTCCTATCAATTAAAGGCAAAAAATGCCAAAAAAAAAAAAAAATCTTTAAAAAGCTGCTCTAATCAATACTTTTTTTTCTTTTTTTTTTACCAATGGAAAAATTACTTTAATTTAAAAGGTGTGGCTCATGATGAACCCACAGAAAACTGTCAAGTCACTCTCTGATCTCATTAGCCTTCAGAATATTTTAGATTTAGAGTATATTTAGATTATTTTTCTGCTTTACGTTGCCATCAGACTGTCCTTTCTGACAGGGAACTGTATCCCTCTCTTTAAAACCACCAGAGTCTATTGCCGACTTGATTGTTTAGTTTGTATATGTCAGTGAGTGCGTTTACATGGACAGTTTAATTCCCTTTTCATTCAGAATGAAAGTTCATTCCTATTAAAAGTGATCTTGTAAACACCTAATTCGGAATGAAAGTGGCCAATGAGATTGAAAATTCAATCTGATGTAAGGGGGGTGGTTTATTCCGTTTGTCTTTCCGAATGAAAGAATTTCTCGCACTTGTATACACTCATTCCTCTTTAAGTTCATTCCGGTCTTTATGCGCATGCTCGTTTCCTTGCCCTTCTGGCGCGATGACGTATATAGCGTGCATAGCAACAGGCTGAGATAGAGCAGTCAGACTCGTTGCACTCGCCGGTTTCCATTCGCCACAGCACGGTCTTCTATCTCCCTTCTTCGACCTTCTACCTCCCTTCTCCTCCTCAACAGACGAAGCATTAGCAGAACAAGGTTGTTGTCGTACTGCTGCTTCAAGAATATAAGCAAAACAAGCCCGAAAAAGGCACTAAGAACGGCGTCGTCAAGCATCTTGTTATCTACAGTGTTTTCTTCCGGTAAACGTAAACACGTAACATCTGCCCCGCCCCCTATCCAATCAGAAACCTTCCCTGCCCCAAACCTTACACAAACCCGAATAAAGGCGATTAAACTGATCTCCCGTGTAAACCCTCATTGGGAATGAATATTTTCCATGTAAACTACCTGGAAAAACTTTAATTCCGAATGATTTCATTCAGATTTATTTCATTCTGAATGAGAAGCCAACATGTAACCACACCCACTGTGTGACTTTCAAAGCTAACGTGGCATCCACAGCAGTGTGTGGGTTTATATGTAGCAATGACATCATGAAGAAACCTACATCAGGTCCGGTGGGAAATGTTTTTAGTGGGGTTGGGGAAAGTAACATTTTAATGCTTTAACATACATACCTAGACAAAAAATGAGAATTTTTGGATAAATAATGAACATGTCTTTTAATGCAAATGTTGCTTTACATCTACTGAAAGTGTTAATAAGTGGAAGTAGAGGATGACTTGGCCAGCTTCATCAGGCAGCTGCTGACCTGAGGCGTCATTGGCTTGATTGAGCTCACCTGGACCTTCCAGGCTATAAAAGCTGCCTCATGTGGTAATTTGCTCTCTCTCCAGCAGACATGCACCCTGCATCTCTGCAGTTTGGTTTTGCACCTTAAACACCTTCACAGCACACTTTGCTGGCATCTGTGCATGGCTTTCATTGTTGACTTCACTGACCTACACACTCTGTTGTTCAATCAATCAATCACACTGTTGTTTATTCAGGGAAACTGACTGAGCATTAAGCTCTGTGACAGCAAGTTCACATTCAGTGGGCGAGAAGGATACAATCATATGACAGCAGTCACAATAAAATGATAGAAAAGTCCATAAAAACAAATTACTAGCAGCAGTGTCTATCAGGAATTATTAACACCAATACAAAACAGTAAAAAGACGAAAAAATAAAATCTGCCATACATGACAGAAACATAACAACAAAATAGTAACGTAGAAAATGAAAACATTAAAAAAAAATCATGTCTGTTAGTTAAAGCAGGAACACTGTAAAACAACCACATCATCTAGCATACACTTTAAATGATCTAATGACATGTAAATGTCTAATTCAAATGCCTCCTGTAATTTGTTCCATTTATTCGGTGCAAAAAACTAAACGCTAATTTACTGAGTTCTGAACTGATCTGAAGAGTTTCAAGGGATAAAAATTCCTGTGAGCGTGTGCGTGAAAAGGATTTGATTGTTGAAGTGAGGTAGAATGGTAGAAGCTTTCCCAGTAATGCCTCATAAACAAAAAGGAGGCAATGCCTTTCCTTCATTTGAGTTCTTCTTAGTTTAATAAATCACTTTAGTTTTCTTGTGTGGTCTTCCTCCCCGTCACATTCATTGAACCAGTTTGTGACACATACGAGCTAAAAAAGGGATGTAAGTCAGTGTTGTGTTTGCAGCTTGTTTCTGCTGGCCCAAAGTGGCCAAAAAACTAGTTCATGCAGGTTTAAGAACCTTGACCTCCGGCACTCGAAGCATGGGTTACTGCTGGCAGTCAGATCTGGGCCAACACATTCTCACTGTGACCTCGTCACATGTCCACGTTTGGTCATGGACTTTCCACTTCCATTATATGGAGTTAGATTTGTGTCTTTATTACATGTGAGAAAATAAATGTTATGAAAGAGAAAAAAATGTTTGAGAGAAAAAGTTTTCACACTGATAGCAAAAAATAATAATATTTGAGACTAAAAAAAGTTTTGGGAGAAAGTATTTTGTCATAGAATATAATGATTCCAAGAAAAAAAAACTCTCTCCAAAAACTATTTTTTACTCTCAAATATTATTTTTTGCTATTAGTGTGAAAACATTTTCTCTCTCTCAAAAAAAAGTTTCTCTCAAAACATTTTTCTTCTCTCTCTCTCAAAACCAAAGTCTTTGCTCTCGTGTCAGGATTTTGCTTTCGCTGTGAAAATAATGTCATGGGCGGGGTCACGTTCCTATTGGCCAGTCTCAATCAAATTGACAGCTGGGTGAGGATCGTCTTGGGAGTCGAATTCAACTGAATCATTCATCCACCATGGTTAATTCACCGGCATACATGTGCTGCGTTATTTGGGAGCGGATATGCATACATTAACGTTATGCATGTGTGGCCAAATGGAGAGGAGAGGGAAATGAACCGACAACGCCACCTGTGGAATTGCACCCCAGGGAATACACTCAAACCTGTAGACTACTCTTAACAACGTTTTTTTTTTCTCGGAAATCATTTTTCAAATCTCAAATTCTTGTTTTTTATATTCTATAACAAAATACTTTCTCTTTTTTAGTATTATTTTTTGCTATCAGTGTGAAAACTTTTTCTCTCAAATATTTTTTTTTCTCTCAAACATTTTTTTTTCTCTCATATCATTTACTTTCTCGCATGTAATAAAGACACAAATCTAACTCCATCCACATATGACGTCCAAAGTACCCTGGGTGTGTTGGTTGTTGACGTTCTGGGACGCCGTGTCAACTTCAGCCTGTTACATGCATTGTCTGTTTTCAAAATACACTTCTGTTTTCACAGGAAGTGTACAGTTTGCATACAGTCTCTTTCAAAATAAAAGCACTACGTCGGTACAACACAGTAAATTCACGTTTTTTTTTCCTTCAACATTAAACACACGTGGTTGGCCTATGCCTGAGGTTCCCAATTGGTTAAGCCCCGGGGTCCAGACTTCTCCTTCGTCATTAGTTTAAGGTCCACACAGTTTAATATATTCAGCGTCATACTTGCATTTGGCCATATCACTGGGCGAGTTCGCTGTCTCAGTACTTCAAAATAAAAGCTCTGTGTCGCAAATTCACTGTACTCAAAAATAAAGTGTTTTTTTTTTTTGTTTGTTTTTTTTTACAAACTTGGACCCACGTCCTGGTTCTCTCCGGGCACTCCGGCTTCCTCCCACAGTCCAAAGACATGCAGATTGGGGACTAGGTTAATTGGTGACTCTAAATTGCCCGTAGGTGTGAATGTGAGTGTGAATGGTTGTTTGTCTCTATGTGTCAGCCCTGCGATAGTCTGGCGACCTGTCCAGGGTGTACCCTGCCTCTCGCCCGATGTAGCTGGGATAGGCTCCAGCCCCCCCGCGACCCTCAAGAGGATGAAGCGGTTAGAAGATGCAAGACCCACGTCCTACTTTTGGACCATGACCTACCAGCTGAGAACCAATGATTCACCTCCTGAGTGAAAGTCAGTGGTCAGACTTCGGCTGCCTTAACTTTCATTGTTGTCTCATCGTGTTTCCCCCGATGCTGCTGGATGCCGTTAAACAATAACGGTGACCATCTCTGTATCATTGCCACTGAAAGGACAGCTTTCATTGTCGGTGTCTGACAGCAGAAGTCACTGTCTAAGCACCCTTTTTTGACGACTTTGGGGTTCACTGGGCGGCTGTGGCTCAAAGGGTCGTCCACTTGTCAGAAGATAGGCGTTTCGATCCCTGGCTTCTCCACTCCGCATGTCGAAGTATCCTTGGGCAAGATACTGAACCCCAAATTGCTCCCAAAGTTCCTGTCCCATCAGTGTGTGAGTGTGTTTGAATGATTACTGAGCAGCAGGTGGCACCATGTATGGTAGCCTCGGCCACCAGTGTATGAATGTGTGTGTGAATGAGGGAATGTAACTCCGTAGTGTAAAAGCTCTTTGAGTGGTCAGAGGACTAGAAAGGCGCTATAAAAGTGCAGTCCATTGATGTCATGTGGAAATGTTACTCTGTCAAAAAGCACCACATTTTGTCAGGATCAGCAGACATGAATTTACAGATGTCCCGGTGCAGCTGTTTGGTGAATGAAGTTATTTAAATGTACTCAGCTAAAGAAACAAACAAGCAGTAACCATTGCTTCGATAGTTCAGCACAAAACACAAGTTGTTACAACCATCAGTGAAGACAGATGCTGATAGCACGCAGCACCAATCTATAGGCTTTCTCTCAGCATGTTATCATACAGTGACAGCAGTTGATTTTTAACGATTTAATTAAGTTTTATCAGGAATCCAAAGACCACTGAGAGAAGAAACTGTATTCTGCTCGCCAACAGTGTTTTCCATTCAGTCCCCTTGTTACTGTAACAGTGCTGAAGAAACAACAGTCCAATTTGAGCAGCCTAGCAACTGCATTAAAACCCATGGAGAGACGCTGTTGGTTCTGGCTGCCAGAAGCATTTCTGAGTATTTTCTTTATGATTCTCCTCCTTGAACTTCACAGTGATGGATGAATTTACAAACGTAAGGCCATGAATACTTAGAGGCTTTCTTTCCTCCGGTGTCATTATTTCAAAATGCTCCTTGGAGGACAAAATGTGATTTCACAGCAGCACTTGAGATGGGATTATTATTATGCTCCAAAAATCATAAATCAGTTTGAATAAGCTGAGATGAGATAAACCTTGTTGAGGCAGCAGAAAGGAGGGGCAGATTCAAAGTATAGATCAGGTACTTTAAAAACTACAATACTGTAAGAACTATAGAATGTATATAAAGATGGACGACATGACAGTACCCCGAAAGTGAAGCCAAGACACCTTGATCACCCCCTGGTGGCTGGCTGCAGTACAGGTCATAAAGCTCAACCTCTCCATTTTAGTGGATGTGCTCGTGGTCAATGGCGCTGCTTACAATCAGTTGGTCAGGTGTATGGGAAACTTGATACCGCAGAGATTGCTACTGTGCAGACTCTGGCTCCAAATGACGTCACCAGAACAAGATGGCAGCGGCCGTATCTGGGATATTTCAGAATGCTTTCACACCTGTAGCTCGGTTCGTTTGGTTGCAACAGAGGGAAAAAAAAGATATATTACTGCATTTTAGTTTTGGTTTTCGGTTCCTGTTCACACTGACTTTTTGCAAATTAACCAGGAGGAATAAACACAAAGTTTTACCAACTGACAGGTAACTCGCTGATTGGACAGGTTTGGCGTTTGTCATCTTGCATCATGTGGGGAGGAAGTCAAATTCCAGTGATTGACAGAAGTTTGTGCAGCAGCACTTTCACGCTTCTAAAGTGTTCATATTTCTGTTCTTTAGTTTCACAGAGAATAGAGAAAGAACTACCACTTGCAAAAACTGCACAGCTCTTCCATTTTAATCCAGATACATTACATAATCTTTAAGTGCTAAATTCATTGACGAAAACTATGACAAAAATATTTGCACCAACAACCTTTCCTCCATGATGAAAACAAGACAATGATGAGCTAGAACTAGATCTTGACTATAAAAAGTAAGACAAAATCTATGTGTCATTTTCATGAAGAGACCAGACGTGACAAAAATGTGACACTGAAAGCCATGAAACAGCTGTGTTTGCATTATCTTCAAATGCCGCATGAGCGACAGACAGATAAACTCCAGTAAATAGTCTGCACCAGGATGTTTCGGTTGGTGCGAGTTGTGAGCTGTAATTCAGCAATAAATAATGAGCTGTTGTCACCACATCTCTAGGACCTAACTGACCCATTAAAAGCTTTACATAGCTCTAAATTTGAAGGCTTGCAACTGTTTTGCTTCTTGTAGTTCAATACTGCCAGTACAATATTTACTGCTCGTGAGTTGCACATGCAACAGTCTGCATAGAGTATCAATTCACTATTTGATGCAAGATGAAAAGCCGCCATGAAAAATGTGCTAAGGGCCGTCTTTTACAGTTTTTATTGTAAAATCCCAAAATGGAAAATTCTCTGAACATTAGTGAAAGACTTAAAAAATAACTTAAACATACATTAACTTTTCAGTCAAAATAAATTAAGATCATCATCTCAAAATGATGAGGCTATGTTGTAGGCTGTTTTTGTTTCATAAGAATCATTATGTGAAAAAATAATTTGTCTGAATTTCTGTCGTTAAAAAATATTTTGTTAAAAAAGAGCAAGAGAGAGAGAAATTGCCGCAGACTCCCTGCAATGATGCTAAGTAGCATGTGTTGCTCACCTTCTTCATTGGGACGAGAAGGGGTAAAGTTATGGGGAGACAGGGCTGCTACTTCTGACTCATCTGTTGTTGAGTCTGGTAAAAGGGGCAGGGACAACTGATTTAATATGAATATCTTGCTAAACATTTACCTGCACTGATTAAATGTAGGTTAAAAAGTAGTGAAATGTAGGCTAACACTCGTCTGAAGCTAGCTTATTTCACTATGGACATTAAGCTAACAGGTTAATCTCTACCACTCACACACTATAGGCTACCCACCTTTCTTGGAGAAACACTGGCTCACATATTGACAACCTTTCTTTTGCCTCTCCTCTCTCTCCTTTCTCTCTTTCCTTCTTTGAAAACCGGATTTTCTTTTAGTACTCGGTAGCATGATGATGACTGTAGCGTTCCAGCACAACTGCTGACTGCTACTAGGCACCATCACCGTCAGTGCACTAAGGGGGCGATCACACAGAAATGAGATGCTAGAAACGCGGACGCTTCAAAGACGCTTGAAACGTTGGAAGCGCTTATTCAATGTGCGCTACACAAAAACAACCAGCAAGGAGCGCCTGTGGAGCGGAGGTGTGTGCGCAACACACACACACACACACACACACACACACACACACACACACACACACACACACACACACACACACCTCCTGTCATCTCCCTATTTCTCCCCTTGAATCTAGTGTTTCCCTCAAAGACAGTAGAGACAGTAGCTTACATGAAACTATCACAAGCTATCAAATCAAATCCAACTTTGTCTAATAGCACTTTTCATACATAAAAATGCAGCACAAAAACTGTGAACTACGAAATAAGGTCACCAGCCCTCTCACATATCCCACTGTCTGAAAGTTAACTAGCTGCTACGACGGCTAGCTAGCTAGCATATTATCGTCGTCGGTCGTCAATTACATTGTACTCACCAGACAAATTCGTTGCGCTGCTCACACAGCTCCATGCGTGTCTCCTCCTGTGTTTGTTTGATTCGGAGGTGTGCATGTGTTGTATAATTCTTCAGAATCAAATATTGTCAGGATAAATTTCTCGTCTTCGGATTGCATTGTGTTGTCTGTCGCTCGTAACTGCCGTAACTGCGGTAACTGACCAAACTGCCGTAACTGCCACAACAAAACAGGAGGGAGGATTTGATTGGCTGCCTGGGCCAATGACGCCAATGACGAATGGTGCTACTGGCGTCTGACGCTCAAAAAGTTGAAAGTATTTTAACTTTTCAGCGTCTACGCGCGTCTAAAAAGAAGCATCTACAAAAACGCGCGTCTAAAAAGACGCTTGAATGCCTGTCAGATGCGCCGTATCATAGGAAAACAATGGTTTCTAGTGTCTCATTTCTGTGTGATCGCCCCCTAAGGCAGGACCAAAACATTTCATGCAGATACAGCGGGTGGACAGTCAATATGGATGTTTACTTTTTGGTCAGTGGCGATATTTAACTTTTACTGCCAAACACAAGTAAAAACAAAGAGATCATTATTTTTATTACTATATTTGAAAAAAAAAAATACTCTTAATGATGATGGTTTATAATTTTATATTAATTTTTACCTATTTTTGAGGCCCTTGGAATCGTCCTAACTTTTCTCCCCTATATGGCCCACTGGGTGGAGCTGCTGACTGGATTTGTGGAGTTTGTTAGTTGCAGCGGTGGCTGTTAGCAGCTAGCTCCGCTCGCAGCCAGCGGTCGGCGGACTTCACAGCTTCACCCCGCAGGACTCCACTCAGTCCGGACTGGAGAAGGTTTGTGGGTTGATGGTGTTTGACAGGCAGGTAGGAGGCTCAGTTATCTGTGAGTGTAGCTGTGCTGTGAGTAAACAGGCTGAACTCAGATCAGTTTTCTCTGACAGAGATGAAAGTTTAGTTTGAATCACCAACTCTGTGAGAGGACACCAGTTTAAATCTCCAGACTAACATGTTGCAGATGAAGAAAGAAGTTACGTTTCTGCTTCTTAACAGTCAGATGGATACGTCAGAGTTTACAATGAACCTGGGGACAAATCCTAGTTGTCTCACATTAGTTATTTGTTGAGAGCATAAATAGGGAGATGTTGAGCTTTTCAAATGATGATCAGTAAGCGTGTGCTCGTATATCAGCCCTTAAACCTGTCACACACTGCTGGAGACATGACAGTTTGGAAAACCTACTTGGCAATAAACCAAAGTCTGATCCTGATTCAAACACAGAAACACTGATTATGGACTTTACAGTGAAGCAGGAAACATGTTGTGATCAGCAGGTACATTTTCTAAATGACTGAAGTGAAAACATTTGCATTTCCCAATAAGGTAGAAAGAGCTTTTTTTTTTTTATTTTTTTACTAACATAATGATTTTTTTTTTGTGCAATAACCACATCATACACAAATTATTATTCACAGCAGAGTATTTAAAGATGCTTTCCAACAGTTAGACAGATGAGCACTTACACAAACATCTGTTAACACTGTGAGAATAAAGAGTATAACTTGTCTTTACTCAGCAGGACGCACACTTACACACTGACACCAGTAGGTGGCACTGTTGTGTCACGGGAGCAGAGTGGGGGTCCTTGCACCTTGCCATTGTTCACTTGCACTACTCATTTGAGTTTGTAATTTAGACCAAAATTAAAGCCCAGCCGCTCCTCCATTCATTGCTCTACTTTACACATCAAAGTCAAATGAGTTGAATGCTTGGAAGGTCATGGAAAGGCTCTTTGTCCTATCATCTGTTATCATCTGTGTGCTGGCTGCGCCACAATCTCAGCCAGGGAAAACACATTAAAGGGGGAATCTACCCAAAAAAGACAGCGGCATTTTATTTTGTTCAATCAGCTTGGACAGTGTAAACAGGCGCAAAAAAAACAAGAGCCAAAGCTTTAATCTGTCTCTGTGGAGGAAAAAGAAAAATGTGGGCTTCTATCACAGATTAGCACCTAATTTATTTTTGCAATAACAGTGAGATGGGGTTTACACAGATCTAGAGCTCCCAGATCATACTTTAAAATTTCGTTTTAGGGTGTAGTTCTCATTAAGAGGCACGCCAGCGGTTCCTCATTACACAAGTGTCAATGATAAAATCCACTGAGTACACAAGTGGCACGGACCTGACATAATGTGTGGGTATAACGTCGTTAAATGTGCATCAAAGTCAGAAGAAGAGGCAGGAGCTCGGTGAAAGAAAGAGGCCGCTCCTGCATCAAAGACAGACAATAAGGAAACTGATAATGTGTATTATTCATGGCTGCCGCGCCGCACAGTGTGAAGATGTACAGTCCTTTCATGCTGAAGTGTCTGTGGCAGAAAGGGGATAAAACAAAGACACAGTCTCCACGTTTAAGAGCAGTCTTAAGACTTTCTTCATTTGGCCTTTTTCCTTATTTGTGTGGCTTGGTTGGTTTTGTTTGACTCGGCATGTCAGCCCAATGTGGCAAGGACTTGCGTCTTCATTACAGCAGAGCAACCAGCTTGAAGGTGTGTCTTCTGCTCAGGGCTGAGTTGTGTCTGGTTTTATGTAACCTCTGTTCATACTGTGGAGAGTTTTATTAGTAAACTGTAACTACAAAATGAAAGGATGTTTTGCTGCCTACTGCAGCAGCTGGAGTCTGAGAAAGTAATGTTACTCAATGCATGAGTTGATGACGTAAATCAGTCAACAAACCTTAAATATTCCACATGAGAACTTTGACCATCACTTTAGTTTTTATATGACAGACACTTTTAGTAATGAGTGGATCTTCAAGTGTTTATGTATGTTAATTTGGAGCGGATTATGTGAAGGTCATATATTCTAATCCTCACTTCCTGTGGGCTACAGCAACACTAAAACCCTGAGCTTGCCTGAGAAGGACTCAATCGGCGTGCAGCCTCATTCTGTGGACGATAAACCAGGTGCAGACTTCCATCTGTGTCACCGCTGATGAGGAAATACAGCAAATGCTGGACGGAGCGGTGAGTGACAACAACCCCACCCACATTTAAGAGGACTGTCTGTGGTGGAAATGGGTCTAGATACCATGTCTAAAGGGTTACTGCTGGTTCCAAAGGTACCATACTGAAAGTGTTTGGAGGAAACAAGGCTTGTTGTCTGAACTCTTCATCAAACATCTCATTGTAGCTGTTTCTGCTATTACTCTTTCTTGCAGTATTACTAGACTGTTGGAGGAAAGCTGCTAATTCAGTGATAAACACAATTTATTTCCCATAGATTTCTTAACAAAAAAAAAAAAAAAACAACCTTTATTTTGTTATGTAAAAGCTTTTATTGTGAAACACCAAATTAGGAAATCTTGAGTTTTCATCAGCAGTTACTTAACACGAACACGAAATTAAGCAGAGTAGAAACAGGACACAGGACAGAACCTGAACTCCAAACCACATGGTTTCACAGAAGCCACGAACTACATTCCACTAATTCGGTGATAAACAATTTCATCTCCTATAGATCCCTCCTCAGTTGCTCATCTTGAAGGTTTTTTTCTCTCTGTTAAATGTTTTTGCCTCCACATCGGTGACAGCCATGGCTGGAGGCACTGTATTTTGGGGTTTTCTGTCACATTCTCGTGAACAGGATATCTCAAGAATGCCTTCACAGATTGTTTTATCTCCAAATTTGGCACAAATGTCCACTTGGACTCAACGATGAACTGATTAGATTTTGGTA
Organism: Epinephelus fuscoguttatus; assembly: GCF_011397635.1. Lineage (NCBI taxonomy): Eukaryota > Metazoa > Chordata > Actinopteri > Perciformes > Serranidae > Epinephelus > Epinephelus fuscoguttatus. The sequence continues at coordinate 9,321,241 of NC_064762.1, read as the reverse complement.
GTCATAGGTCAAAGGTCAAGGTCACTGTGACCTCGTCTGTGTCATTCTCATGAACACAATATCTCAAGAACGCCATGAGTGAATTTCTTCAAATTTGGCACAAACGTCCACTTGGACTTAACGATGAAATGATTACATTTCTTCAGTCAAATGTCAAATTCACTGTGACCTTGCATCCATCTCCTTCTCAAGAACACAACATCTAAACAACACTTTCAGGGAACTTCTTCAAATTTGGCACAAGCGCCCACTTTAAGGTCAAGGATGAACTGATTAGATTTGTGGTAAAAGGTCACTGTGACCTCACACAATATTTTTGGTCATTACTCAGAAATTCTTATGTTAATTATGACAACATTTCACAAAAAAACATCTAATAGGATAAAATAATGAAGTGATGACATTTTATATCCAAAAGGTCAAAGGTCAGCTTGACTGTGACATCATCACGTTTTAACATCATATCTCAGGAACAGAAGGGGAGACATTTGGTCCGATACTGAATTGGTGACTCTAATCTTGAAACTGTGCTGACTGTATAGATCTTCTGTGTGTGAAGCGTCCATGTTTTCACTGACATGGATGGAAGCTATAACTGCAGCCTGACTGGTGTACAGAAGCATTCAACTGCGACGTGGTAATTCTAGTTCCTTATCTGCTGCAAGAGCCCAAGCACAGAGGGATGTCATATGCTGTAAAGCTTCCTGAGGAAAACTGTGATTTGTAATATTGAGCTTTACAAATAACATTGTTCAAATGCTTTCTCACAGTAACTCGTGCTGACAGTCAAAAGCATATCAATCACTAACTGCGCTGACCTACCTGTCTGTGCCCACAAACACACTGCAACAGTTTGTAAAGCTATCCTGAGTGGCGATGGCTGCCGTCTCCATGTTTTTGAACGTGTTGTTCAACGCTGTGACCCTAAAATCTGAGCCTGTCTTTGCTGTTGACAAATAGGATTAGACGTAACGCGTTTGAACGGAGAACCTGCTGTGTTGGAGGATTGACTGCCTCTGTATCTCAGATGTACTGTATCAAACCAGGTCAGTGGTAAGACAGCAGCTGTGTTTCATTATTATTCCCCTGTCATATCACATCAACCCCACGGAATCACACGACTCTCCCCGGGTTCTTGATACATGTGTTGACTGTTTTTTTACACCTGCAGCTCTGAGGTGTGTGGCACCGTGTGGCTGATCCATCACTTCTAATGCGTGGTGAAATTGCTGCTGGCCTGTTAGGGACATCCACGCATGCACACACACACACACACACACACACACATATATATATATACCACTCCACCACCTACAACCTGTCTGATGGGGGCAATCAGTAAAGATTTACAGGATCATAAAAGATACACTGCAGGTGTTGAAATAAGCAGCCCAAATAAACTTCCCGTCCCTGGAGTGTTGTCATGCGCATTAATGTGTCTGTAGAGCTGAGACGTTCCTGTTGAATTATTTGGTAACAGCACTTTAAAGCTACAGTTGGTAACTTCTATGACAATAACTTTTCGTCATATTTGCTGAAACTCTCACAACATCCACACAGAGGTACATGAGACAGAAAAAAATCTGGTTACTTCTCCTCCTTGAAGTGCTTCTAATGCCTGGTTCACACTACACAATATCAGCCGACGTACGGTGTTCCTTTATATCCTCCATTATGAAGAAAGAACATTCTTTGCTAGCTTGATGCTAATGGCAGGACTCAGCAGGTTGATAAAGTGCCTCTACTGTTTCACACCATCACTTTTCTTTTTTACTCTGTGTGCTAACGTCCCTACAGGAAATATAAATGAAACCGGGGTGTTGTTGTCGTGCAGTTCTCCACGGCAGCAGATTGTTCTGTGGTCCTATTGGTCAAAGTGACGGCTGTGACGGGAGGAGTCACGAGCGACAAAAAGAAAATCAAATATGCTAGACTTTCTGTCGGGATGTCATGAGGCGTCCCAGACATGATGTTGGTTGTCATCTACTATGACACACGATATTAGATGAAACAATGGATTATTGCACACAACACTCAATATTGTTACGACGCCGCATCGGGCTAGAATCGGGCTGATATCGCGTAGTGGTTACAGAAAATGAATAAATGAATGAATAAATTGAATACTCTCTGCAATGTTCACGTATTTAATTTTGACCATTGGCTCCATGACACTAAGTAGCTTGCAGTGTGCAAATAACTTCATCAGCTAACGTTATACAGCAAAAAACGTCAGATCCATGTAGAGCAGCTAAATTACAGCCACCTGGCTAACCTTAGCTTAATGTACAGTTAGCTCATTGGTCACCTCTGCATTGCTCGGCTAGTAGAAAGCACTTTGTTTACAGGATAAGCAGTTACTGAAAATGAATGAATGCATCACATTTAGCTTATATTCCCTGTATTTGAAGAAAACATGATTTATATATAACACATTTCTTTTATATTTCATTCATTCATTCATTCATTCATCTTCTAACCGCTTCATCCTCTTGAGGGTCGCGGGGGGGCTGGAGCCTATCCCAGCTGACATTGGGCGATGTCAGGTTGCCAGACTATCACTATCAGACTATCACAGGGCTGACACATAGAGACAAACAACCATTCACGCTCACATTCACACCTACGGACAATTTAGAGTGATCAATTAACCTAGTCCCCAATCTGCATGTCTTTGGACTGTGGGAGGAAGCCGGAGTGCCCGGAGAGAACCCACGCTGACATGGGGAGAACATGCAAACTCCACACAGAAGGGCTCCCACGCCCGGGATTGAACCGGCAACCCTCTTGCTGTGAGGCGAGAGTGCTAACCACCACACCACCGTGCCGCCCCTTTTATATTTCATGGGATTCAAAATAAATAGGGCATCACAGAAAAGCACAGTCATTAAATAAAACATAGCCATAAAAAATACTGAAATGGTCCCCGTTCAAAAGTTTGCACACCCTGAGTTCTTAATAGTTTGTATTACCCCCTTTGGCATCAATGACAGCTTGCAGTCCTTTGTGATAGTTGTGGATGAGGTGGTGAGGCTGCCCATTCTTCTTGGCAAAAAGCCTCCAGATCCCATAAATTCTTGGGTATTCTTGCATGAACTGCAAGTTTAAGATCTTCCCAAAGTGGCTTAATGGTATTGAGGTCAGGAGACTGTGATGGCCACTCCAGAACCTTCCCTTTTTACTGCTGTCACCACAGAAGGTTCGACTTGGCTTTGTATTTTGAGTCATTGACATGTTGGTAGATCCAAGGGCTTTACATGTGCAGCCTTCAGACTGATGAATGCAAACCGTCTAGTATTTTCTGATAATATGCTAAATTTACTCTGCCATCAATTTGACAAAATTCCTTGTGCTGCTGTGGAACACCCAATTCATAGCTAATGTTTGCTAATCGCCAACTTAGCATTAACATAAGTGACAAGATGCAGCCTTCCCATAAAGGCCCATTTATGCTCCCTTTACGTACGAAAATGTTTACCGTGTTACCATGTTACCATGTTACCGTCACTGCCCACATACTTCAATGCGTCCTTTACGCCGGCATGGATGTTAACCAATATATCCACGAGGGGGCAGCTCAGAGTCAAAAGTTTATGACAACAACAAACTCAAAAACAAACATGGCGACTGTGGAGGAGATACTGATAATGTAACTCTTGCATGAAAGACAAAAACAGAGGCAGCGTTGCAGGAGGCGGTGGTCGGCGAGGCCGTTAAATACATCGCGACTGGAGGACGGAGAATTCTTTTCTCTAGTACTGCCGATGAGAGAAATTGAATTGTTATTTCTTCTTCGTGTCTCACTAGAGCTACGTATGGGGTAGTGACAGCAACACTGCCCCCACGGTTCCTGGTGGTACTGCTCCGTTTGGCCCGGATCCGTAAGCTTTAGGGAAACGTGCAGAAATACGGACAAAATGAACGCGGAGCACAGACAGAAGGCTCCGTCCGTATCCAGATCGGTATTTAACATTGAGCATAAATGGGCGTTAACCCTAACCTCAACCACCTTTCTTTTAATGTAATGCTTTTAATGTAATGCTTTTAATGTAATACTTCATAGCTAGTTAATCACTACGTTAGTATTAGCATAAGATATAGCCTTCCTATTACCCTTACCCTAACCGTAAGGACCTCTCTTTCAAACTAATAATTCTTAGCCAGCTAACTGATAATTTGACAGTTTTGTCGGGGCTCCCGCTCCTAGGCCAAGGTGTGGAGGTTGATCAGAGACTGATGTGTAGGATATGATGGGCGAGTCATGTCTAGCTAGAGTCACATAGCGTCTCCAGCTGCAATAGTAACAAGCTAAAACATGTTAATTAGGAAGTACTTGTTTGAGGACATTGGGACTTTATTATTGTATAATCGCAGCATCTTACACAGGTCGATTAGGTGTAACAGACTGTTCCTATAGACAAATGGACATTCCTAAAGAGGAATATGAAACAAGGAAAATTCACGCAGAGTTATAAAATGAACAAATCATAAGGCTTTCAGATATGTTTATTTGCAATGACGCTTTTGCACAGCCATATTCAGGCAGTCTAATGAACAGTTTTGAACAACTGTAGACTTGCATGGTTTGCTGTTTGTTTTTGCACAACAAGGTTCAGGCCTTGAAATAATCAGTATTATACTTACACACTTAGAAACATCACCAAACTGCTCTGTGAAGCACTTGGGGCTGCGTGACTGTATGAAAGCTGCTATGTAAGTAAAGTTTGATTTGATTTCATGTAGACAGCAGCTCATTAAGAGCGTCGCCCTCTGATGAAAATCCTGTTAAAAACAAACCAAACACTGGGACTCACTGTGGCAAAAGATCAGAGTGTTGACAAGATTTTGTCCCAGTGAGAACAAATCAGGAGCTAACTGCTGATTACCAAACAAGTATTTTCTGTGAGTCAAGAACTACAGTAAACAATGATAAAGTTACTGGAGCAAAGAAAAGAAACAGTGTTAATGAACCAGTTTGTAATGATTAGTTTTAAGATATCTTTGAGTCTGCACACTGACCATTTGCTTTTCATTTGCTACCGATTAACGCCAAATCAGGAGCTGAATGACTCACAGTTAAAGAATTATCTTAACTGCTTTGTTGTGCACATATTTTACTACTTAAAGTGAATAACATTATGGCCATAATGATATTTTTGCCCCATCGTCAAGTCCATCTTTGCATGATTAATACATGAGTAACAACAAAAACACATTCAGAGCATGTTTACATTAACATTCACTCACATCCATATGTCATGTCAGCTAACAGGGGCGTAATCTACAGGGGGATAAAGGGGACATGTCCCATGCACTAATACAGAAGGTAGTATCGGAGGGGTTAAAATTTTATTTTTGATATATTTCCAAAAATGTAAAATAGAGAAAAACAGCTTATTTTTGCTGACTTTGTTATATCAGCATGAAAAGATGCCCTTAAGCTACTTCAGCCCAAAGATTCATGACTTAAAGTTTAAACAGGCTAAACTTCTAAAAACCTGCCAGTTCACAGGAAGTCACCACCATGAGACGGCGTATCATCTCTAGTCAACAACTCTCTGTACTTCTGATCTGTAATGTTGACAGGAAGTGACCACCATGAGACGGCGTATCATCTCTAGTCAACAACTCTCTGTGCTTCCGTTCTGATTTGCAGCTTTTCAGACTTATTTTGTGGCTGAATATAATTTGTAGCTTCTTAAAATCTGAATGAGGATAGTGATAGTGAGATACTGGCTACAGTGATGAAACAAAACCAGCATCAGATGGACTGTATTCATAATCAATACACCACAATAATATAAATAACCAGCGCCAATTCATCAGTCAATGAGAATGTGTGTGTGGGCGGGGCATCAGCATAGCCAGCCAGCAGCAGCAGTGGCCCACCGTCCGACACCGGCACACCGTGAGGACGGAACAGAGGGCTCGGCGGGGACGGAGCACCTGCTGCAGCAAGCCAACACACCATCTGCGGTCATTTTGACTTGATTAGTGGACTTCACTACAAGCTGATTGGCTGTTGAAACAGGGTTGTTTCAACCCTGTTTCAACAGCGAGACAGGATTGACTTTTTCACCTGTGGGGTGAGTCAGTATATCTATCAATTTAATAACTTATTGCTGTGTAAAATATTTTGGATACAACCATCCATTTTATAGAGGGACAATATGTAAAAACATAGTCATATTTTGCTCCACCTCTGGTATCTGAAAAAGGAAAGCCCTTTTGAGGGTTTGTGGAGTCAAGCTATGGTTCCATTACAAATGTTTATGTTAATATCGGCTGTCCCTACACTATGCATATAGCCACTAATGTGGCATATGGATGTGAATATTAATGTAAGTGTGCTCTGAATGTGATGATTCAAATGCTTTTGTTTTAAAAAATCTGTTGTCTCTGTTGTGAAGCAAACTTTTCCCTCCAGATTGCACCATTAATTCATGAATAACTGGAATTAATGGTGCAATCTGGAGGAAAAAGTTTGGTAGAATGATGCTCGACTTTACTTGAGGGAACACAAAAATGGTAATTAATGGTAAAGTAATCAGGAGGCAACGAAGCATTCCTCTTAACAACACAGTATGATGCACCACTTCACCAGAGGAGACACAAAAATAGTCACTGATATGTAACAAGTCATGATTAATAATTGCTAATGAGTCATTTTACACCTTATTTACAGTTAAATATAAGTAAAGGTGTTAATATGCAGACACAGTTCTCTTAATGAGATCTACACCAGCGTCATTAGATGCAGCATATATTGTAATGATATAGAAAGTAAAGTATTTTAACATTGTAACATAGTTTTTCAGTTATGATATACCTCTGATAAATTACTGATCATGGTTTAAAGACCATGATTGATTAAAGATGACTTATTGATACTAATAACTTCATACTTTTTTAATGATATATTATATCATGATATACATGTGCTCAGGATTAACTCATTGTCTTTCTACTGACTAAACAGCTGTTAGGTTCACGTTGTATGTATTGTTTCTTTTTTGTTTTCTTACGCATGATGCATTACAGTGACAGTTTTGGGGGTAAAACTTGTTATAGACATTATTTTATTCAATTATTCAAGTGTTAAAGTGATAGTTCAGGTTTTTGGACATTGTTGTGTGAAACACTGACCATCTGTAGCTCTGATGTGACGGTGTCTCTACTCTCAACAAGCCTCCTGCTCTGAGAAATGGCCCGTAGCTTACCGGAGAAAAAGTAGTTCTGAAGATGTACAGGGGACACGTAACCAAAAGGTTTTAAGCTACAAAAAAGTATGCATGTGTTTTGTTAGACTGTTTCAATAATTTTAAAACATCCCCGCATTACGTCAGACCTTGCTATCAATTGGGACTATTTTCTCACTCCGCCGTGCAGGCCCGCAAGACAGCACACCAACAGAAATCAATTAGACAGTTCATCACCACGCCGTGCAGGTGCGCAGGATAGCAACGGCTAACGAAAACTTCATCGGCTGTTTCCAACAGAGAACCAGTAGGCTATTATTAGTAAGGAAGAAGATGTACTAGCCCTATATATACCTACTACTAGAGCGCAAACACCGGCTCAGGCTCACGACACACCCTCGTCAGCTGCTGTAGGTAAACAGAGGAATACCAGGAATCCTGTTACAGATGTAACGACTACGTTTACATGTACACCATATTCCGATTAAGGTCAATATTCTGGTTAAGGTAATATTCCAAATAAGGTGTTTATATGCACTGCAGCAACTGGCATATTCCGTTTACATGTTAAGTGACATATTCCTGTGTTTTGGCATATTCCAGAAAAGACCCCGGGCTGCTGGCCTACCAGAAACACTCTTATTTAATGCAACACTCGACCTGCGGGGGGCAGCGATACACCTATAGGCATCTGGTCTGCCGGAAATACAGAAGAAGAAGAAGAAGAAGAAGCAGAAGAAGAAGTTGTTGTGTTTACAATGAACAGAAGCTGTAATGTTTGTTTCTGACATACTCGTGTTGTCCTACTTGCACCTTTGCGCCACAATTTAATTACAACATTCCTGCTAATCCATTTTGTCCTCAACAATGGAAGACGAGCGCGAGAAGAAAAGGCGAAAGAGTGTATGGACCTTTCCTACCAGCTTATGCTGTTCACCCTGGAGTCTGTGGATGAAGGTACAAAGCCAGTTCTGCTGTTCTCCCCTCTTGCCATAACCATAACAACACCGACAACCCAGGATTTCTTGCGAATCGAGCATGCGCAGACGTAACTGAATATTCCGGTACAGGGCATTTTCCGATTAAGGTGTAACATGTCACAATATTCCGGTTAAAACAGGCATATGCCAGGGGTCTTATTCGGAATATTCTCCAACCGGAATATGACCTTAATCGGGTTATGCATGTGTTTAGCTATTGGAAAATCTTAATACTTTTACTTTAAATAAGTAATTGCAAACACAAGACTAACGCTATTTTTACAACAATGATCTTAAATATATATTAAGTAATCTCTGTCTGCACAACATAAAACCAAGGGTCTGGTATTCACACATGCGCACATCGAAAACGTCGGCTCTCCAGCTCTGCAGGTGGATGTTGAGGGAGAAAGGAAAAAAAAGGAAAAAAAAGTCAGCCTTGTGTCACTCAGAGGGAACCAAAATACATCACAGTGTGTCCAGTGACACTATAATGACGCCGATGACACCCTTTAGCATCTGTAATAGACGCACTGGGCTTTCAATCAATGTAAACCCATCTGTGTCATTATGAAACACTTGGCAACAACTTAGCAACTTTAATCCTGCCTGTGGTGCTCATTTGTGAATCGCGATGCTCATTTGTTGATTTTTATTTTAACTGAGAAACTACTGTTTAAGGTCACGATGCCAGACCACGATAAGACGGCTCGAACTCAGTGGGACGGGCGGATTCAAAGGTCTGGACCAGACAAGTTTTTAACTGCAATGAGCCGTAGTTTTATAGCTGTCCTGGATGAATGTGCTGTGGGCTTGTAGATTTGTGTGATGCTGCTGAATGTAAATGAATGTTTTCAGTGTGTGGTGATTGTTGTCTGTGGACCTGCCTGCAGATGGAAATGAGCTAACAGCTAAATCAGGCATAAATCATCTCATTTTGAGATTAATGTTTCTTTGTGCATGGTCCTTGTTTAATAAAGAGTAATGATGATAATAATAATAATGTGACAGCCAGTGGAGCCTCCAGGACGTCATTGCACCCAGCCATGAAATATTGCAGCACCTGTGATTCACACCTGATTTAAAGTTAAATATTCAGTGAGGAAGTGGGTCACGACGCAGCATCGCTAAATGGACTCCATGATAGAAAAAACACTTCAAACAGTGGGCCTCATGCAGCAACACTCTCTTAAATTGCACCTTTATTTTCTCTTAATTTTCTGTCAACTCTTGATGCACCAAATGTTATTAACCATCCAAATCTGGTCCTACCCAGGTGTGCTGAAGGATAAATCCCACTTGATCATAGGTAATCTTTGGGCATGGTAATACCCCCTGAACTTGATATAATGGCAGGTATTGTGCGTGTGGAAAGACCTAAGAGTTGGAGAGATGCCACCACAGAAAGGCTGGAAGAAAAAGAAGAACTTCAGCAGTGGTGAAATTGACCTAAAATAAATATAAAAAAAAAAACAGCAACGATAAAACATTTGCCGTGTCAGCAGCAGTGGTGGAAGAAGTATTCAGATCCTTTGCTTCAGCAGAAGAACTAATACGACACTGTAAAAATACTCCATTACTAGTAAAAGCTCTGCACTGAAAATGAGATATCTGTCTCTTATCTTGGTCAGAGTGCTTTTGACCACTTGTAAAATGTTCTCTTACCTAAGAGAAGAGCAAAAATAAAAAGAAACACTGGTGAATCTCAGAAATCATTGGGCCTTATTCACTAATAGATTTTACTGGTTTATTCAGATGACAGATTCACTACGTGTTCTTAAAAGCAGAATTGTTCTCACCTGTGTTCTCACCAATGATGAATCCCGTTGTCCTCCTAAGCTGACAATGCGTGCTAGTTGATCCTAATTAGAACAGGTAAATGCCCTGCAAATCCCCATAAAGGGGTATGAGACTGCAGAGCTGGTGCACACAGGGAGACTGAAGAAGAAGAGAGAATTATGTCAAGAATGCACGACTGAAAGTCTAAAGATGGCGGAGCACCGGACTCCTCTGCAGAGAGTAAATGCCAGACGAGCTGTTGTGTTCAGTAGGGTCAGGAGTGGATTTAAAATCACACAAAAAAGATGCATGTGATGCTAAAAATACATGTGAATCAACCACCTGACCTGCAAACCAACTCTATGCATTACAGTGGCACAACTGTAAGTACTGAGAACAGAGTGTTTAGTGAGGGTAGTAGGTAGAAGTACTCCACACCCATTTTATAGCAAAAATGAAAAAGCCTAAAATGACATACCCAAATTAAAATGACTGTAGCTTCTGAACCGCTCTGACTACATGCATGCATGAGGTCTTGCCAGAAAGAAAACTCTCTGAAGTTTCTTATGAAAGTGTCAGAAACACTCTAGGTGATACACAGACAGAGTAATGGGCCTCTGAAGTCAGTAAAAAATTGAAGATTTTGCCGAAAATAAAATAAAAAATGTGTTTCAGGATGAATAACTGTCTGTGGCTTCATCTGAGCAGGTAAATGACACTGTGGGGCTGTAGGCACACTATCAATGAACATTTGATTCAAATTTGAAGAAGACTGCGCAAAGTATGACCATTCTACAGTGTTTTTTCCATGAAAAGACAAGTCGGTCACTCGGCTTCAAAACAGTACTATCAGTGATCAAACAACACTCAGCCAGCTTCAAACATTGTACCTTATTGAAATCAGGTGTGATTATGATAGCTGATGTTGTTTATGACACAGAAACACCATAAAATATCACCAAATAAAGCCATATGAAACGTTAAAGTTATGATCCCACTTTCTAGACGGTGTATCTCAGCTAAAAATAGTGGTAGGAGTGAGACTCTTACCTTTTATAAAAGAGCTAAGTCGGCATGACATGACTTGTCACCACTCATCGTGATTTTGGACTTTATGTGTTTAGGCTGCTCTAGTGTGAAATCCGTAAGAAATAAAAGGAAAAATGATGTTATTTTGGAAAAGTCGAGAGCTTCCTGAATCCGGCAATACCAAACATCACATGGTTTGATGATGAGTGCGCCTGGGATATACCATTTAACAGAGGAGGGGGGGAGCGAGGACATCGGCGTCCTGGCGGAGTTAGAGAGGTTAAGTGGGTTTTATGAAGAAATATCTTCTTTAGAATAGTTAGTGAAGGAGGCCCAGTGGGTTCTAACAAAATAAGAACAAATCATAGATATGAACAAAACTAAGAGGACATTGGTTTGTATGTTGTGTCTTGCATGTTGTTTCTCTTATTTTACATTACTGAGCCAATAAGCTCATTTCAGTTGATTTCACACACTGTATGTTTGAGTCTATCGTCTCACCTCAGCTTCACTCTGTGCTTCACTGATAAACTTCAAGGCATCTGCTCAGAAACCCAGAAGCTGAGGTCAGGTCACGTCCACATCTTTCTCTGCTGTCAACAGTCTGCCCTCTAGTGGCTGCCAGGCGGCATCTACAGCTGCAGTAAATTATGAAAGAGTCCCTTTGCTCTGCACCTGCAGTAAACTGTTACATTACTGCTGTGTCCTGAGGCACACTGAGGAAATACACACTGAGATGCAGAGCTGTAAAAGACTCCAGTTGCTGACTTGACCCTCAACACTGTGAATGTACACAATTGCAGCTTTGACCCTGCAGTGTTTCCACAGCACAGTAAAAACAGCTCAGGTGTGTTTTCACACCTGAGCTGAAATGTGGAGAGAGTTGGCGTCACACAGGGGAGTGTCATCGCCGTCCAGCCGCCTCAGGACCAAACTTCATCCCTTCATCACCTCTCACCTCTGTACTCCTCACTGATTTCTACATGAAAACTGAATCTGTGTTCTTGGATAATGTGGAGCTGCAGCCTCGGACAGAGCTGCAGATAAGCGCCGTGGCTACCGTGTGAGGCGGCGACATGATGAATAGACAAAACCGATCTTGTTCTCGTGGCTGAGAGTGGACTATAATCAAGATGAATGTTTGTTTCTGATTGCTTGCCGCCGCCGAAAACCCTGAGACGGAGCTGAGTTTGTGACGGAGAGGGGGAAGTCAGGCAGTGACACAGAGGAGGAGAGAGGGAGAGAATCAATGGATCATCTATTATGTCCAGTGCTTAATGAAAAGGCTCTGCTGCAGATGAAATAAAGTGCTGCCAAAAGGAAGTCTTCAGAGGCCTTGTGTGCCTTTAGCTTGATGTCATGATCAGTTTAATACTCCGGCTGCTTGTCCTCCGCTATTGATCCACTGCTTAATGGCTTTTCTTGCACAGGCATCATTCAAACTGAACTTTATTGCTGTTGTTTTTCTTCTCCTCCATTCCTTCTGACACCACTTATCCATTCGGGCACTAAAATGTTATCCATCTATCCATCCATCCCTCTGTCTTTCGATCTATCTATGGACAAACGTATATGGACACTCTTCTCCATATTCATGGGGGAGACCTTCTACTTAAAAATGTATACATATTTGTGTGTGTGTACATAAGGAGGTAGTGAGGTGGATGATGGGGGGTGAACAAAGTGCATCTTGACCTCTAAAAACCAGACACCAGGGTTCGGGCCCTGCCAGTGACTTGCTTTGGGCTGCAGTGGTTAAGATCATACTTCTGGTTAATCATGGAAGAATAAACATGTTCAGTGTTTTGAAAAGCCTCAAAAATCAGTTTCCTCAATCACTTTCTTACGATGAGCAATTGGATCCTAAATGAAACACAGTTATCTGCCAAAGTTTGAACGGTCTGGTTTTTGTCAACCGTAAAAAACGAATGTTCTTCTAAGTGGACGAAAGTGGGCGGGAGTCCCAAGATGACATCAGGTACTTGTGTATTGATCAGTTGTGGGATTGTTTTCTTCATGATGGAGCAGATTGGAGTGTTTGATTAGAGTTTTAAATAATACCTAAAATACCTAGAAATTAAACCTTAACAGGTTTGGGTTTAGCTTAAGCTCACTGGTAGAGTTTACCCCACTGGACAGGTCGCCAGACTATCACAGGGCTGACACATAGACAGACAACCATTCACACTCACATTCATTCAGTACACAATTTAAGGCCCATTTATGCTCAACGTTAAATACAGATCCGGATTCGGATGGAGCCTTCTGTCCGTTCATTTCGTCCATATTTCTGCACGTTTCCTTAAACCTTACAGATACGGGCCAAACGGAGCAGTACCACCGGGAACCGTGGGGGCAGTGTTGCTGTCACTACCCGATACGTAGCTCTAGTGAGACACAAAGAAGAAATAACAATTCAATTTCTCTCATCGGCAGTACTAGAGAAAGGAATTCTCCGTCCTCCAGTCGCGATGTATTTAACGGCCTCACCGACCACCGCCTCCTACAACGCTGCCTCTGTTTTTGTCTTTCATGCAAGAGGTACATTATCAACATCTCCTCCACAGTCGCCATGTTTGTTTTTGAGTTTGTTGTTGTCGTAAACTTTTGACTCTGGGCTGCCCCCTGGTGGATATGGATATGGAAGTAAGTGGGCAGTGATGGTAACATCGTTTGAAACGGACGTATACATTTTCGTACGTAAAAGGAGCATAAATGAACCTTTAGAGTCACCAATTAACCTGCATGTCTTTGGACTGTGGGAGGAAGCTGGAGCACCTGGAGGAAACCCACGCTGACTACATGAAAATTTCACACAAATGGGCTCCCCCACCCCGGGTTCAAACCAGGAACCATCTAGTTGTGAGGCAGTAATACTAACCACTGCACCATCATGCCACCTGAGATGAAACTGTGGGGCATCAACATGATGAAGGGTGAACATGACAGAAAAACACTGTTTTCTCTGTCGTTTTTTTTCACAGGTTTGAGTTTAAGATCGAAGACTTTTTTGTCCACAAAAAAAAAGACTTTCAAATTTTGTGCTCGAATTTGGAAAAAAATGGTGTTGCGCAAGATAATCCGTCTACCTAACAGGTGTTGCCTATCAGCAGGCTGATTAAACAGCATCATTACTGCACAGGTGTGCCTTGGGGTGGTCACAGAACTAAAATGTGCAGTTTTTTAACTTGGAAAAAAAAAAAGACATTCATCAGGCACCCTGAACTCTGGATTTCACAGGACGAATTCTTTATCACACAGGATTCTTGTGTGAAGAGAGCACTTGTGCCAGACAACACTGAAAGTAAACAGCTTTCCACTCAAGTTGGTTACAACAGTGACCCGCAGTCAGGTGAAGACCCTGCTTAGGACGACGAGCATGCAGATGAGCCTCCCTGAGATGGTGTCTGACAGTTTGTGTGCAAAGTCTCTGTTTGTGCAACTATTTTTGAATCGGCCGTCTGGGAGGCTGCTCTCACACCATCTTGCAAGTGAAGGAGATGGAGTGTAGACACAATAGTTCCTACATGAAACCGCTCACAACAAAGTCTGTGGATTTCATCGAGAAACTTGGGTCAGGATTTTTGGAAAGAGACGTTGCTGTTGAGTTTTTCACGTGTGTTTTTTTGGTGCTGTGAGCGCCACAACCTGAGGGCCATCTGGTTCCATTATATCTGAGAGACGACAGACATCTCTACGAACGATATCTCCAACACTCGGCTACAGGTAAGAGGAGAAACGTGCATTTTTCACTTGGGGGTGAACTGCTGCTTTAAAGGTTCTGTGTGTCAGATTTAGGGGGATTTAGTGACCTCTAGTGGAGAGGAATGCATATTGCAACCAGCTGAAACTTCTGGTTAGAATTCCTTCAGTGTTCATTGTTCAGGAGGTTTTTATCTGGAGCTAAATTGTCCACAGAGGTCTCTTCCTCTACAAAACAGACAGATTCACAGACACATTCTGAGCTCACTCTCAGAGCTCCTAACTTAGCCTAAAACATTTTAGTAAGGAGTCTTCGCTCAGGAGTGATCTAGGAAAGTTCTCAGAGCAACTCTGAGCAAGTAAGGGACAGAAGGTGTGGTTGACCCTGTTGCTAGGTGCGATGCTTGCTGTTAACAGATGTGATTGGTTGTCACAGACACACCCTTTTGTGAGCCTGCAAGGTGTGAGGACACCCAGTGGAGATGAAATGAACTGCTGACTGTGAAAGGGTTGTCACTGTTAGTGTGATCACTGCTGATGGAAGGTTGAGACAGACTCAAGTCATCACTGCTGCACTGTTGCACTTTTCCAATTTTCCACATATCTCAGTGTTGTGATGATTTTAGTTTGGCGTTATATCGTTAGGTGGGAAATGTGTGTGTATCCCTAAAGACATCAGCCGCACATATTCTCCCCACATGATCTAATCTGCAGCATATCATTTACTCACTGTCATCCAGCGTTTGGAGATATTTCTCTGAACTCTGTTTCCACCATTTTCTCCTGTTTTATAAACTCTTAAGCCTCTTCAAAGTCCTCCTCCCTGCTCCTAACATTCTTTCACTTTAGGAGGTCTTTTGAAGTCTAACATGCTCTGTGAATAACTTGTATCCTTTCAAGGATCCAGTCTTAAAGTTTAAAGGGGAAATTCTAAGAGAATTTCCTTAGAATTTCATCACAAGGAGCAACTCTTGGCGCTAGGAAGCTTTGTGAATACGGCCCCTGACGTTCAGGATTTTACTGGGAGCATAATATCGGCAGAGGTCTTTTCCTTTCCAAAACAAGTGGACCAGATGATATAAACTGGTAAAAAAAAAAAACAGTCAGTGTTTGGTTTGTCCATTCTGGGTTACTGTAGAAACATGGCGGTGCAACATGGTGATCTCTACAAATGAGGACCTGCTCCATGTGTAGATATAAATGACTCATTCTGAAGTAACGAAAACACAACAAGTCTTATTTTCAGGTGATTATACACTAAAGAAAACAGACTTAATATGTTATATTTCATTTCTGTGACTATATCCCCCTGAATCCTACAGAAGTGTATTGCATTCACTTGACAATTTAAAAAAAAACCCATCTGTTTTATTGAGTAATTTTTTGTTTTTTGGAGTAATTTTTTTATTTTTCTGTTTTTTGGTGTATTTTTTGTTTGTTTGTTTGTTTGTTTGTTTGGTGTAATTTTTTCTGTTTTTCTGAGTATTTTCCTGAGTTAAGAGAGCAATAGAACAACAGACGCTTTCATTCCTTTCTTGAGAGCTCGATATAATGGAAGCAAACATGACCCACTTGTTTAGTTTAATCCAGTTTTACTTTGTTTTGGGTTTGAGACGCTGCGAGATACTCTTGTCTTTAAGTCATATAGATGGTGTTATCATTAGTTCGTCGACTTTACGCAGGCACCTTAAGACTTTGCGGCTGTTCAGACGAAAAGCCCATTCAGATCTGCTGGACATTGCAGTGTTTCTCCAGAATCAGTTGGACACATATGGCAAGCTCTCTCAAGAAAGGAATGAAAGCGTCTGTTGTTCTATTGCTCTCTTAAACAGTGTCTGCTTTGCACAAAGGTCTGCAAAGAAATGTTTTTCTCTCAGAAATGAAAATTATAATAATTCCTGCAGCAAGATTCCAAAATTTTGTGGACATCTTTCAGAGGAGTGAAGGCTTAGAGTTTACTGCCTATGGTTTTATTAATGGGGTTTTCAACAATCACACATGGGTGTAATGTTGGATTGTCCATGTACTTTGACCACATCTATCTATCTGTGAATCAGATTTATAAGTTGATGTCGCACAGTATATAAATACATATGTCTGTTAGCTGCAGCATGAGCCCATAAATCTGTTACATCTTGGCGGATCTCAGATGTTGTAGAGTGATGGCGCATTGCGTCCTTGTTAAAGTGCTCTCGGCGGTTTATGTGTCCACCGGCACTGTGAACCGCGGCCCTGGGATTTATAACACCTCATTACCGAGCGATCATAAAGCTCTCGTGTTTATAAATGTTAATGCCCATGATTTATATTTAATGTCATCTATATGTCGCAGTTGAAAGGTGTGTTAATGAGGAGGGGGGGGTGATGACAGGCGGAGATGTCAGATGAGAAGAACACTGTGAGGAAATGAAAAATGAATTTCCTGCGATGACTTTTACTCCTCCATCTTATTGTTCCTCACTTCCTGCTTGGCAATTTGTCATGACAGCTGCATGTCCCATGTGGCGTATCTGCAATCAATTAATTATGGATATCTCTCCTTTGGCCACAGTCTGATCTGCCACTTTCTTTTGTGCCAGTTTGTGGGCGCTGCTGATGATTCCTTGTTACCGTGATTAATAATTTGATGTACAGAACACCGAGCTTGTGTGAATGTGTGTGTGTGTGTGTATCCCACTTCAGATGGCATCTCACAGATACGCTGATGATATCTGTCTGTGGAGGAGATAAAAAAAAAAAATGGAGGGAGAGTCCCTCCCTCTGCTCCTCTCCTCAGGAGGTGACACACTTCCACATCAAAGCTGAATTGTAGCTTATTAGTGCGGCAGAGTGAGACCGGTGGTACAGTTCAAACGCTCATGCTCACTTTCAATTACACTTTTGGAGACAGATTCATATTTATATCTGGGAGAAATGTGATCATCAAAGCAAACAAAGCAGCAGTGCGCTCCCCCTCCTCTCCCTCCGCAGCTCAGACGAGAGTTAGAGCTCCTGATTTGAGCCAAACGATTGAATTTCATCACTGCACATATAAATGAAATTCTTATCCACTTACTCTGGATAAATCTGATATTCTCACATGGCTCTACGTGAACAAGAACCTAGTTTTAATGATGAGGTCTTTGATAGCTTCTGCGACGATCCCAAGGTTGCTGAAAGTTTGGATCAGATGGACCTGATAGGCAGGAAACACAGCGGAAACCAATCTGTGGCTAGAACAAGCTGATTTCCTGAAGCAGAACAGGTAATATGTTCCAGATCCCTGCCAATAGATGTCATTTCAACAGTGTCAACAAAGATTTGACCTTCTGGCTTCGCTGCTTTTTACTTCCCTCCAAATCTGGCTTGACCGACAGGAATTGCATTCTGGATTTTGGCTTTGAATCACACAGCTCTGATTGATCTGTGGCGCTCGCCTCTGCCACATCTTGCTGTTTGAATTTTGGATGGGTGTTACAAATTTGGACAAGAGAGCAGAGGCTGGGTTGAGCTGAGGGGAGGAAGCAGCAGCAAACACAGCCCAGATATTCCTCTCTGTAAAGGTAATCTTCACTTATGACCCACTCTCAGTGTGTGACGGTGTGTTTATCTGCAGAGACTCTGACCTCTGCTCAGACTTTCTATTTTCTTATTTCGCTGTGTTTAGGCCGTTCATGGGCCCAGCGCTCAGGTGAGATCGGGGCTTTAGAAAAAGTAGTGACCAGGTGCCAGAGTGTGAGCAACACACATCCGAGACAAAGCTACGAAAACAATCTAACAAATCTAATTTTTTAAAGCAAAACCATCTTTTTCAAAACCTTTTTTCACCGTTTTGATGCCTAAACCTAACGAAGCCGCAAACAATTCATAATGTCTAGCACACATTTAAAACTGTGATCATTCCAATCACGTGCCACCGCCATGTAATGTGCTCAGAGGCTGAGGTCATTTTAGGCAAGTCTGTTACATAAGGTTGTTCAAAACTGCCACCAAGAAACATTTAAAGGTCCAGTGTCCTTAGTGTATAATCACCACAAAATAGGAATCTTTTTTTATTTTATTTTATTTTATTTTTTTTACCCTAGAATCAACCATTCATAGGGAGCAGGTCCTCATTTACAGAGATCACCATGTTGCGCCACCATGTTTCAGTGTTCCAGAACGGATAAACTTTGGTGTTTTCACCAGTTTAAGGCCCTGATCACACAGGAAGTGTTCCAGCAGCTGGAGGCGGCTTTCTGTGATTGTTTTTAATGAGAATGAAGCTTTTTTTTTGCTCGATGTTTTTGTGTTGCTATGCACCTCGCGTTTCTGTGCTCTAGGCACCTGGGCCTGTATTCACAAAGAATCCTAAGACTAAAAGTAGCTCTCAGTGACATCATTCTAAGAAAAATCTTAGAATTCCTCGAATTCTAAGATTTTTCTTAGAATTTTTCCTTGGTAAGATAAAAGTTATTCACAAAGCATCTTAGGCCTTAAGAGAGCTCCTAAGGTGAAAAACTGTTAAGAGGAGGGAGGAGGACTTTTAAGAAGCCTAAGAGTGTCTTAAACAGAGAAGATGGCGGAAAGACAGAGAGAAAAGAGAGATATTCTCCGTATATTGAACGACAGTGATTTAATAAGACGCTACCGGCTTGATCATGCAGGGATAATGTTTGTGGTTGACCTCATCAAGGATGAGCTGCAATCTCCGCTCTCGCTTTGGATTGCAGCACGTACCAGCACTTCTCACACTCATCACTTGTGAGGAAACGACGCATTGATTTGTCGGACAATGCGCTCCCAAGTCTACCTCTTCCCTTGTACCGTGATCCCAGGACTAAATTTCCCTCTTAAAGCTCCTTTGTTCTCCTCCACGAGCTGTGCCACCAGCAGGCACTGCTCTTCTGTCCAGTTCGGCTTTCTCGTTCTTTTTTTTCTCCATTTCATTCGTTGTTTTGGTCATTCTGCCAAATCAAACCGCTTTTTACAAGGAGGCCAGCAATCACAGTAATTGCTGATAATAGCTGAGTCTGCGTCCACCATTAATATCAAATAGATTAAGTAGTAAAATTCCCAGCATGGCGAGTAAACATAACAATAAGCAAATCAATATAATAATCGGCATGTGAATGAGGTACGTTCAAACATTTTGAAGCTGTGTAACAATTAATTTAATTTTGCTGAGTTTCATCGTCATGACATAAAATTATTTTCTCTTTCACTGTCCATTCATTACTAGGAGCACATATGTTTTTGTTTTGTTTTTTCTTTTTTCCTTTTTTGTAACAACCAATCACAGCTTTTAGAAGACTGTGTCATACCTAGCTATGGGGTCAACCACACCTCCTCACTAAGATAAAAGTTTCTGTCCCCTCCTTGATCAGAGTTGCTCTCAGAAACTTCCTGAATCACTCTTAAGCTACGATTCCTTGCTAGGAATTTTTAGGCTAAGTTAGGAGCTCTCTGAGAGGACTCTGAGAATCTTTGTGAATACGGGCCCAGATGTTTTTGCCAGAGCGCTTTGAACTCCTCAAAGTGAAAAAAGTGGCCCACATCATCTCCACATTTTCCCATTGTCCAATCAGGTAATTTGAGAGGAGGGCCTTCTGTGGTGGTTACGACAACAGGTTTACAGTTGGTAAACAATGGAGTAGTTAGTATTCATCTTTGTTATGCTAGGGCTGAGGATAGACAGCAGGTTGTCAAACTGCCCTTGAGTCGTCCTAAAACAAGCCTGGAAACGTCCATCATGGAGGAGAAGCTCCTGGACCAACTGGTGCTACTCCCCATGATCCAGCCTCTTTTTTAGGTTCTCATGTACCCACACTCATCGCTGTTTCCCTGTGCCTGATAAACTATTTGCTGACAGCCTCTCACCTTCAAAACATCTGGTTTATAAACTGCTTTATTCAGTGTTTTAAATCACCAGGTTCACTGTTTTACAGAGGAGGAGACCTCTGTGGAAAATTCGGCCCCTGGAAAAAACCTCCCGAACAATGAACACTGAAGGAATCCTTTGAGCATGGCACAAGGGAGAAGTTTCAGTTGGTTTCAATCTGCAGTCCTCTCCACCAGATGCCACTAAATCCTATGAATCCTACACAGTGTTCCTTTAAACTAATGAAAATAAGCTACTGAGAGTCAAACCTCTGGCACAAAAGAGTTTCCTGGAGAGAAAGAGAGGATTAGCCCAGTCTCTTCAACAGGTTTTAACATGTTTGCCTTGTGGCCATCAAAGAGACTAAATTTCAAAGCAGCATTAATTTATTTACTGGCCACTTGGGCGCAGAGGGGAAAAAGATGAAAAAGAAAACAGGATGAGAAGAAGCGCTGACATATTATCGCCTCATAAAGTTTGTGTTTTGTCCACAAAGAATTGCTTATTTAAATTCATGGTGCAACATTCTGAATTGTGTTTTTGGCCTCCGAACAAATTTAACTCCATTATTCCCCTTCTTTTAGCTCTGTTTTTGGTCTCTGCCATCTCCTGAGGGAAAGTCTGTCACTTTAGCTGCTAGTCGCTAATTTCTGATGTCACTGTTTGGTACGGGGCAGGTAGCGTACAGTGGGTTAATCAGAACTCTTTTTTTTTTTTTACCAAAAACATCTGCTGAGGCTAACAGGAAACTGGGTGTATGAGCGCTGCAGAGCTGGGTGGTATTTCTCTCTGGACCTCGTCTCCATTTGATCCATTGTTAATATAAAAAAATATTGATCGCTGTGGCTTTAAGTAACTTTCACATTTGGCTCCAGCACTCAGCCGCCGTGGTTGCCACTTGGATGAACCTTCCCAGTCCTTCACTCCAAGTTATTTCAGAGTGATTTTCTCCCCTCAGTCTGGCGTCAAGATCCAAAAATCTCCCACAGTGACTGCATATACATTCCTGTATGGTGTGAGCGTTCCAACTGCTTATCAAGTTTAGATGGAGATGGGACAAAAACACCTCGAGTTTAACCCTTTGCTTCTGGAATATACTTCAGAAAAGCAGAGTAATCGCTGAAGTTTGCGTCTGCGTCACACATTGGTTTCATCTGAGTCAAGTAAACCCCAGACAGACCGCAGTGATGAACTGACTGTGTTCAGCAATAACAGAATGAGAGGGTGTGAGGTTTGTGAGCGACAATATAAGTGTTTGCATGAACACTAATATTCCAAATATGACATTATTCTAAATGTTATACAGATCATGCATTATTCTGAATGAAGCATTCTTCTGATTAAGATGTGGGATACGTCGATTCAGGTTTTTGGAGCATTCTTTGGACACGTATACGTCACAAAATGTTTACCTTTTACTATTTTTTACTAATACTATTACTACTACTATTTTAAAATATTACAAAAGATCACAACAACATAACTCCACAGTAAAGCCTACTAAATTATGGAGAAACCTTTTTTCTGCACCCTTGTGAAGTTATCCGACACCACATAAAGCCTGAAACACCACTGGACTTTTTTGCTTCATGCTGCACTGAGCAACTTTCATAGGAATGAACGGGGCTCTGCCTCAAACACTGTATCCCGTTCTCTTCCTTTTTCAATACCAGACCATTAGTAGCCTCGTGTCACCAGGCTCTTCATGTACAGCGAAAAGCCTGGTTCCATTCACTCTGAATTTTGTCTGGATTCTGGTTCCCGTCTAGAGAGCGGATCCGGAATTCACCAAATTCACCAAAGTAAAAGTGTTCACCAAAGTAAAACTTTAAAGTCTGGCTCACCATCAATTTACAATAAAAGAAAAAGGTTAACTTAATGGCTTGGGGCTTTTCTTGTAAATTATATTCTTTAAATTAAAAAGTTTCACCGCATTTTTATTAGCTTGGTGTTTTTATTTTGATGGAAAGGCGCATCCATCGAATTCCAGATCCTGTCTCTCTTGCCCTGGTTCCGGTTCCTAACCAAAACGGCCACTAAACAGCCCCAGACTAGACCATTAGTGGTGTTGTAAGCTAACGTTAACGATATTAGATGAGCACTAACAA
The DNA here is from genome assembly GCF_011397635.1 of Epinephelus fuscoguttatus. Classification (NCBI taxonomy): domain Eukaryota; kingdom Metazoa; phylum Chordata; class Actinopteri; order Perciformes; family Serranidae; genus Epinephelus; species Epinephelus fuscoguttatus. Next base: position 9,298,605 of record NC_064762.1, on the reverse strand, counting down.
TTGCAGCAACTTCCCTGCTGGATTTAAAGGGAAATTTCGGTTTATTTCAACCTGTCTCCTATCGTCCTAAATTTGTTTCAAGTGACTAGTGACACAAAAATAATAGTTAGCATGTTAGCCGTTAGCCTAGATACAGCCGGGGCGCATAGTAGCGTCAGACCTGTTAAAACGTAAGTGAACGGGCAACCTTCAGGTGCAAAGTTGGTCCACTAAACAAGCTTTTATCCCACAAAGACCGCCTCATATCGTTAGGATAAATGTCAGAGAACATATAGAAAACGACATGTAAACGTGTTGTCTTACCTTACCGGTGTGCTGCCATGTTTGTTTACCATTTAGCTCTGCTTTCCAAAGCGCAGCCGAAATATCGCGAGAACAAGCAACAATCTCATACCGGCCAAATATGGAACCTGTGGACAATCCCATATTTTGCAGTACATTTAAGATCCACATTGGCCCCACATACGAATGTTGGTTGGGACAGACCTGCCAATTTTAAAATACTTAAATAAAGTCATGGAAATTAGGTAAAATATTATTTAAAAAAAAATTAAAATTATTTTGTAAAAATGTGTGGAAACCCTGTAATATGATGGTTATAGTAATTTTTAAATCTTTATCAATAAAGAAAATAAAATAAAATTTCCTCTCTATCCCAACAAGAATCGAGACACCATAACCCTAGACGTCAATGTGTCAGGGCAATTACACCAAACTACACTGAAAAAAATATTGATTTTAACTCTTCATACGGAGTCAGGTGACATAAGCAGTGTAGTGCTTTAAGTGTTTTGGGAATTGAGCCACTAAGTATGTTTGCTGTTGCTAGTTGAACCTCAGCAGTGTTTATCTCTTGGACGAAGCAGCCCTGCATGTCGCTGTTGTTTCAGCCCTGCAAGGTGTTTGTGTTTGTGTGTTCATGTATTCCTGCGATAAAGCAACGCTGCCCGGTGGACAAGGTGTGCAGTGTTGGGCAAGCTGCTAAACAACCAGAAGGTGAATGGGCCCTGAAGTCCTTGTGTCAGCACATGCAGCAGCCTCCAGTCTCCAGAGGAGCTCTTCACGTGATTGCCACCGGCGTTATTTTGTTCCTTTTGATGCAAAACCTTTGTTACCTGACAGCAGTTTTCAACTTCCCTCCTTTTTCATGTGGAATATCTTGATTCAAACAGGGGAAGCAGATTTAGCTGGAGCACACATGCATGTCTTTTGTAGAACTGGATTATTTTGGAGAAGCTGAATTTTTTTTTTTGTGAAGTGGTAAATCATGAATAAAAGATGAGGCTGGAGTTTTGCTATCGCAGTGCAGTGCTGGCGCTGAATAACAAAAAGCTGGATCACTTCAAATTTCTACAAATGCCATTCACATCACATCCCACTGCATTTTACAAAAGCACAACTTACTCTTGCCCTGTGTTTATATTGTTGGGTACCCCAAACCCTTAATATCCCTCAATATAAATAGAACAATGGGGCCAATCTATACCATGAAAAGCAAACTTTCCAACGCTCGCTGGTATCCCTGCTGTTGTCATGGCAACCGTGACCAGTGGTACACCAATCTGCTCTGTCGAAGGGGAGGGAAACAGACCCAAAACAGCCGACAAACAATTCACCATCAGCCGGTTAATTAAAGACTTAAAAGACGAGCGAGGCGGAAATAAAAACAGGCTTCACATATGGCCCTTTTTCCCCCACTAACATCCCCGGATCATAACGCGTAGCTGAAAAGCACAACCAGAGAGTCATTCTAAACATAATGCGTCATCAGAGGGCGCGTGTGGGAGAATATTTCATGGATAATTGAGCCGGTGTGATGCTGGGCAGTGTCATCGTCAGGGGAGAGATAGACGAAGGGCTCCGGAGGAGAACAATCAGAGAGGCTTAACAAGCTCTCACTGGCTTCTCACATCAGTGTGATTAAAACAAGTTGTTGGAACAGGCAGCTCTTCTGAACCTTTCAGAGAAACACAAGAGCAGTACAGTTTCACTGGGCAGCTCTTTTCTAAACACCACGACGTGGTCATTTTCAGGCTTTCAACAACAATGTGAAAATTGTGTGTTCATGTTGAAATTGCAGTTGTATTGTTTATTGCCATCGCCCAGAAATATTCTCTGTGCTTTTCACCGGCTCAAAAATATAAATTCAGCTCATGAATATAATCTGGCTCACAAGTGCTGATTCTACAGGTTGTCTCTGTTGAAATCCTGGATCCACAAGAAAGTAGCCTGACAGGAGCTACTGATGTAAGTCAGCACTGGCCGCTTAGCTTGCACCAGTTTCACACTGCACGTGGAAGCCACTTGATTTGTTAATTGTCATGCAGCCGCTTGTCAGTAGTCTCTGGGCTGTTCACACCACAAGCACATTTCTCTGAGTTTACAAAAATCATGTTTGGTACGTAACGTTGTGTAAATATGTCACATAATTAACCTTAAGTGAATTATGTAATGTGGAGTTAAAACAACATAGAATTTGGTTTTGTGCAAGACAAGGACTGGGGTCTCCGGGGTCTGCCCACTGGTCCGACAGCCCATTATTCCGATAGCCCATTGTTCCGACCATATTAAACCCAATGTTCCGAAGTCCCGTTGTTCCGAAATCATCATGATGCCCTGTGGCTAAGGTCTGGTTAGGTTTAGGCACAAAAACCACTTGGTTAGGGTCAGGAAAAGATCATGGTGTGGGTTAAAATGAAAAAGAAAGTGACAAACACATAAGCCGTGAGCCTGCTGTGCCTCAAGCCTTTCCCAGCTGACCCAGAGCCGGTCGCTGAGCCACCGGGAGCCGTTCAGCACCGCAGAGAGCTCCCCACACAACCCCGACCCCAGAGTTAATAACAGGAGGTTACGGTGTTTCATTCTCTCCTCTCTATGACACTTGTATCTCGACCAGTAGCCTACTTTTGTTGCGTTTGCTGATCCTCTATGGTACACAAATACAGTATAGCCTAGTATAATCACATATCGGAACAACGGGACATCGGACTAACGGGATGTCAGACCAATGACATGGAGCCGGGGTCTCCTGGGTTAGAGTCCAGTGTTTGTTTGACCCACCCATCCCAGTATCCTCCCTACGCTGACTTTCTCACTTGTTTCGTTACTTCAGTTTTTATTGGAGTTAGCTGGAAGCCTGGTGCATCTCATTAAGACACTAAAGGGTGCCTATGGTGTCAATTCCACATGCCAAAGGGCGTGACGAAAACTGAAACTTGGCACACACATCTTTTTCACCCATTTTTCACACACTGATGAAAAATTTGATATTCTATGGGTTTCGCTCTCAGATTTGGGGGGAAAAAAAGGTTCTGTAGTGCCTACTACAATATTTCAAATAAGTCGACCCTGCCTCGTGTTTCACCTACATGTACAAAAATTGGTAACATCCCAAGAAGTCAAGAACATTTGACATTTTGAATTTAAATTTTGTGCATTTCTTGCCATTTTCAGGGGTCGTACTTTAACAAACTTCTCCAAGAATTTTAATTTGTTTGACTTCAAATTTTGTCTGAATCATCTAAAGACCTTTTGAAATCAAAATTTAATCAAAGCTTGAGTTTTTGTCTGTTTGTGTAATAATGGCGAGGCGTCACACTTCCATGTTTCGCCACTGAACAGGAAGTGTTTTTTAACTCGAGCATACATGGTCCAATTTGCCCCAAACGTCACGTTTAATTCCTGTCCCGCCCTGAACACATCATGCAATTATAGTTTTAGTGCCCCCTACTGGCAACACAAAAATACATATTTATGTTTTCATTTACGTCCCCCATCAGGTTGACCCGGTCCACCTTAAATTTGCCCAGAATAATCTAAACACCTCGATGATGCTTTTGGATAGAAATTGGGACTTTTTGCTAAACAGTGTTGCCATTGCACGGCAGCCATTTTGCACGTTTTGGCATAAAACCGGAAGTTGTTGTAACCTGTCCAATCTGCTCCATATTTCCTCTGTTTTAATAAGACTCCAGCCCTGAAGGCATCAACAGGCAAATAAGGTGTGATGGTGAATGCGCCACCTACTGGCAACAGGAAGTAAGTGTTGTCAGACGGTGGTCTACAAGTGATGTACAACAACATGACATATAATTAATGTGTTCTCCAGCACCACACAGTGGACACAGGAAGTAATACCAAATGTCAAATAGGTTATTCACTCTATGACGGATGTAGCTTCTTAATCCTGTGTGCGGTGTCTGAGTTTTACAGACATGAACTGCCACATCTGCACGTCGGCAGGTGTGTGTTTAAGGGCCCATTCATCGTTATTCATCAAGTTATTTTTGTTTTATACCACGAGAGGAACTGGAAAACATGCAGTCCAAAACCAAGAGGTTCAAGATCCTGATGCAGCAGGACGCATGCTTCCTATACAGACACACAACAGCATTAACTTAGAGGAAAAGTCAAGTTACCAGCTGCCAGTCTCACATAAGTGATGCTCACACACAGGCCTGCATGTGTACGTTCCCAGTCCATCTCAATTTTTGCACTTATTATTTTCTTTGGCTTGAATTTAACTTGGTGGGTGGTAATTTGATTACATTTTTATTTGGCGACGAGGTTTTCGTTTTGACTGATCAACCTCGTATCATATGATAATGTGACATATTAGTGCAGTTTGTGGGCATATAAACGTGTCCTCTGTGAGCTCGCTTTACGTTTTCTTGGCCTAAAATGATCAATTCTATATCAGTGTTTGAATCATTATATAGTCTGTAGATTATCAGCCTACACAAAGTGATGTGTGCCAAAGCGAAACAATATACAGTTGTTGGTTGTTGAAATGAGGGGCAGCTGGTGTGTGACAAAGAAAAATGAACGACAGTAAAATATAAAGCAAACATGAATGAAGACAGCACATGTCAGATGACTGATTGTTTGCGTAGACAAAGCCAATAAACCCTTTTTTGAATACATGAGAAGAAAATAAATCACAAGGCATGAATTATGAAAATCTAGGAAATTCTTTTAGTTTATTCATCTGGGAGAGAAGAGAGATTATTTTGTGGAATCAAAAGTTTTCTTTGCTACACACAGGGTGTAACAAATCTCACTCTGATCATGTGTTAGTGTTTGCTACGTGGCTAATCAGTCACTGATCTCCTAACTGTAGATACACTCCGAGGTCTGCAGAGGAAACATCTTTTTTTCTGCAGAGCTGCAACGTGTGAGGCCTCAATATCCAGTGGAGGGCAGAGAGTCCAGCAAAGAGTCTGTCGGTGGAATCGCAGTCAAAGAGATGAGTGAGGAGGCGAGAAACGCTGATGTTTTTAAGCACGGATAATATCTCTGAGCTTTGGGAGGGAATCAATGCCAATCCCCCAATTTGCTTACAAGGATTTGTTTCCACTGGATGCCTCATACACTTAAACGCCTCGGGATGTGATTTTAAAGAGGATCCTTGACATTTAGATTTTTTTAGTTGGCTACAGGCTGTGGACTTTCTCAACTGTGAGAAAGCATGCGTTGGCTCTTAAGTTTCTCTGTAATGTCTTTCTGGAGCACATTATTTATTTCCTACAGCCCGAGCGTCCACTGAGAATGGAGCGATATGTGGACAGTCAACAGGCTGAGAGAAAGTTGGCTGCGGCTGAGGATTTCATGCTCTTTGTCTTTCAACAGTCAGTCAGAGTTCTGCGCTCCATGTTTCCCTCGTGATGTGATTTTCATGGACAATAGTTTTGCCTGGCGGGTGCAAAATAAATGACAGGTTGATTACAGCCATTCAAAGAGTCCCAGTTTTCTGCAGCTCTTGATGAGAGACTGCAGAATTTAACCTCTAACTATGAAAAATAATAGAGAAGAAGTGCATTCATCACCGGGGTCAGTGGAGAGCTCGGCTGCTATTTCAGATAGTTTCTGTGTGACCTGCTGTAATTCATGCTTGCTTGGTAGTGGTTAAAGCTAAAATAACTACAACACAAATATGTAATTTGACTGGTATGATTTTGTATTTGTTAAAGATCAGTCTGTACCTGCGCTGCTGTTTGTTCTTAGTCACAATACTTTTAACTGTAGAATTATTCTGTGACAACTTTTTTCAAGGGACTCATTTTCAGTGCTCTGAGCATTCTCATTCCTAAGTCATCAGACAGTGATGTTTTGTCATGCCCCCTTGGCATCTTATACCAATGCACAAGGGACACTTTAGCATCTGTGTGAATTGCACAGCTGGGTGAAAGCAACCTGGTCTTATTTCGAAGTCGTTGAAAACCATGGCTTGGTCAGTGACTTCCGGCATCAGGCAACGACAACAAAGCAGTCCTTTCTCGTCGGCATGATACACAGCTGGTTGCTGTTATTGTTAAACGGCACCAGGCAGCGTCAGAAGGAAACGCTGCGGGACAACAATGGAAGTTAAAGCAGCGGAAATCCAAGGAGAGTGGGTGGGAAGGGTGGTGGATGGGTCCAACAACCACCAACTTTCACCCAGAAGGCCAGTGTTCGCTTCCTGTTAGACTGTAAAACCAAACCATGTTCTTTTTTCTAAACCCAACCACATGATTTTGTTGTTGAAGGAAAAAAAACAATGCAAACTGTACATTTCCTGTAAAAACAGAAGGGTATTTTGAAAACAGACAATCCATGTAAGTCAACAACCAACACACCCGGGGTACCTCTTGATGTGGAAAGTCCATGACCAAACACTGATATGTGATGAAGTCAGAGTGAGCATGTGTTGGTGAAATCAGGCTGTTCTCAAGCACTATTCGTTTTCCTTTAAAAACTACTGCATCAAATTCCACATATTTCCCACATAAGGATGAGCCAATGAATAATGCATAACCCATGTATTTTGGAAGGCTGTGATCATGTGACCAAAGCACTTACAGGAGTGAAGAAGAAAGCACTCCTGAGCGGCCCAGTTACGAGGCAGGTTGGGGCTTTGAATGGGTTTCAAAATATGTTTGGAACCACGTGAACTTTGAGTGTGCATTTTCGTAGGATATCACACAAACTGTTTACCAACACCTTGGGTGAAAAACTTGATTTAAAATAAGTGTATCTGTTACAGGGTTAGACGTAATGTGACATAAATGCATGATGTACATATGAAACTTATGTTACATTAAAATAAGTCAACATCAAATACTGGATTCACACAGGACACAAACAGTGGTCTCTTAGGCAAAGGTCCTGTGTTTGTTTGACCCATCCACCCAACACTTTCTTATCCACATGCAGAATTGTTGCTCTGAGTGTCTAATATCACTGGGCAGGTTTACATTTGGATGTTTTTGTTACAAGCATTTGCACAAAGAATACAAATACTATGACGTAATGGTTTTTGGAATATGGTACATTTTTCCGAGTGAGGCTTTCACCAGTCACATCGTGCCTATGTTTTTGTGTTGTTTCTTCATCACGCCCCTGGTGTGTACGTAAGACCTTGACTCTCACCGTAGTCGTTCCTTTAAATATGTATGAATTAACCTCTCTAACTCCGCCAGGACGCTGACGTCCTCGTCCCCCCCCCCCTCTGTTAAATGGTATCTCCCAGGCACACTACGTCATCAAACCACTTTTCAAAAATAACATCGTTTTTCTTTTATTTCTTATGGATTTCCCACCAGAGCAGCCTAAACACACAAAGTCCAAAATCGTGATGAGTGGTGACAAGTCATGTCATGCTGTTTTTCGACGGGAAAAGTTAAAGGATTACTCGCGATCTTATGTGGAGCCGTAAGTGAACATGTAGCTCTTTTATAAAAGGTGAGAGTCTCACTCCTACCACTATTTTTGGCTGAGATACACCGTCTAGAAAGTGGGATCCTAACTTTCACGTTTCATATGGCTTTATTTGGTGATATTTTATGGTGTTTCTGTGTCATAAACAACATCAGCTATCATAATCACACCTGATTTCAATAAGGTACAATATCTGAAGCTGGCTGAGTGTTGTTTGATCACTGATAGTACTGTTTTGAAGCCGAGTGACCGACTTGTCATTTGGAGCTCCGCCTGGATCTTTTCATGGATAAAACACTGTAGAATGGTCATACTTTGAGCAGTCTTCTTCAAATTTGAAACAAATGTTCATTGATAGTGTGCCTACAGCCCCACAGTGTCATTTACCTGCTCAGATGAAGCCACAGACAATTATTCATCCTGAAAAACTTTTTTTTTAAGATATTTTTTGGGGCTTTTTTAGCCTTTAATGGATAGGACAGACAAGCGTGAAAGGGGGAGAGAGAGAGGGAGTGACAAGCAGCAAAGGGCCACAGGCTGGAGTCAAACCCAGGCCGCTGCGGCAACAGCCTTGTACATGGGGCGCCTGCTCTACCACTAAGCCACCAGCGCCCCGCTGAAAAACATTTTTTATTTTATTAGGCAAAATCTTCCATTTTTTACTGACTTCAGAGGCCCATTACTCTGTCTGTGTATCACCTAGAGTGTTTCTGACACTTTCACAAGAAACTTCAGAGAGTTTTCTTTCTGGCAAGACCTCATGCATGCATGTAGTCAGAGCGGTTCAGAAGCTACAGTCATTTTAATTTGGGTATGTCATTTTAGGCGTTTTTGCTACAAAATGGGGCAGACAATGTGAAGAATCTGCATAATTAACAAATATTTCCCAATGTTTGGACCCATGTTTTACATTTTGAATTTCCTTTGGAGAAAGTGTTCTCTGAGCTTACCTCAGCAAAAATATGAAGAAATTTCAAAATCAAATTGTTTGGCTTGCAAGTGAGTTTTTCTTATCATACTAAATTTAATCTTTGAACAAACAGGACTACTTATTAATTATATTTTGGAAAGAAACGGTAGTTTTATGTGCTCAAAGACTAAATATAGTATGATAAGAAAATGGCTTTAGCTTAGACGTATGAAAAATCAAAAGGACGTCATTTCATAAACACGTTAGCATTTTTTTTTTCCAAAAATCCTGACTTTGAGGTTTTTTTGCGTGTCATCTAAAAATTTCAAGGTTGTTCTATCAGACACTTGCCAAAGTATGTCCGAACCAGATTCTGAAGCTTTTGACCAATCAGAACAAATGTTGTGGCATTCTTCCTCCTCATACTAAATATAGTCTTTTGGGCACAAATGGAAAAGTCAGAAAAATCAGTCTCTTCCTCTCTGTGCCCTGCACATACAGAAAAGAAGGAATAGAAATAGACTGAAATATTGTCTGAAATGAACATGACTCTGAAACAACATACAATTGATCGGCGCTGCTGGAGATCAGCCAGAACAGCTCTGAGGAAACCTTCAGTGTGAACGCTGCTGTCTTTTTCTCTCACACTGGATTGAAGCAACGACCGGAAGGGTGACTTTCTCCTTTTGAGGTTTCACAACAGAAAGGTCTCGGACGCTCACTAGCTGAGGAGCTCCCCTTCAAAGAAACTCAATTTTCACTTTAAAAGGCAGACTGATCCGCCACCCTCTCGTGTCGCCCTTCTCTCTCCTCCCTTTTCTCCTCTGCTCTCCTCCTGTGTCCGCCGAGTTGTTCCCCCCCAGCCTGGACGAAGGACGATTACACAAATCTGTCACCCAGGAAATCCCGACACTTTATTTCCTCTCAGACAAAGAGCCAGTGATAGGTGATGAGTTTGTAGCTGCCGGGGGATTTGACAGACTCTGGGGGAATAATAAAGCAATTTCAGCCTGGCAGAAAAGTCGGAGGAAGGAGAGGGGAAAACACACACAAGGAGATATAAATCACTCTTGTGATAGCTACAGTTTTTCGGTGGAGAAATGAGACAGTTAAATTGTACAGAGAGATGAGTGGCCTGACCAGAGCGTAACTGTGGTGTAGAAATTACACAGTGGCCAAATAAAGATGTATTGTAAAGGGCCAGCACTCAGAAATACAGGTTCTATGTGAGAGCTGGCGTTATTAACAACCTGTGGTTTTATTTTTATGTCCACCCACTGACACATCGTGAGGCGGAGCAGAAATGTACAGACAATACATGAAAACTAATAACATGGAATACAGTAAATTTCTTATATAACACACAAAATATTTATTTGTGAAGGATGGAGGATTAAATATATATATATATTGTACACTGTATGTACACAGGAGTAGATGTATAAAATATATACTGGAAGCAAAATGTGTGTGCAGATACAAACAGGAACAGGTTCTTGTTTCAGTGAGTGCATTTACATGGACAGTTTAATTCCCTTTTCATTCAGAATGAAAGTTCATTCCTATTAAAAGTGATCTTGTAAACACCTAATTCAGAATGAAAATGGCCAATGTGATTGAAAATTCAATCCGATGTAAGGGGCTGGAATATTCCGTTTCTAATTCCGAATGAAAGAATTTCTTGCACTTGTATACACTCATTCCTCTTTAAGTTCATTCTGGTCTGTCTGCGCATGCTCATTTCCTTGCCCTTCTGGCACGATGACGTATGTAGCGCGCACGACAAGATGGCAGCTTCTAAAAATGAGAGATGGTCCCGAGTGGTCTTCTACCTCCCTTCTCCTCCTCAACAGCCCGAAAAAGGCACTAAGAACGGCATCGTCAAGCATCTTGTTATCCGGAACGAGGACTACAGTGTTTTCTTCCGGTAAACGTAAACACGTAACATCCGCCCCGTCCCCTATCCAATCAGAAACCTTCCCTGCCCCTAACCTTGCGCAGACCCGAATTAAGGCAAATAAAAGGTGATTAAACTGATTTCCCGTGTAAACCCTCATCCAGAATGAATATTTCCCATGTAAACTACCTGGAAAAACTTTAATTCCGAATGATTTCATTCAGATTTATTTCATTCTGAATGAGAAGCCAACATGTAACCACACTAGCGTCAAGAAGCCTAAAGCCTAAAGCTTAGCAGACATTGATGCGGAGCCAAGAAGCGAGGCCAGTCCATAGGGATTTGGCCTGGGAACTGGTGGGTTGTCCGGCTCTAATCCCTGACCAGACCAAGTATGGAGCGTGGACAGGTACTGGTAGTGGGAGAGGAGGTAGTTCACATCCTGGGAACTGTTGAGATGCCCTTGAACAAGGCACTGAACCCCCAACCACTCGGCACGCCTGTCCAAGGCAGCCCCCTCGCTCTGACACCTTTAAATATATACCTTATATATTCCTTAAAAGAAGACAATGAGGATATTAACTTGTCTCATGTAGATCACAGGCCCTTGAACTGAATCAAACAGGGCTCAGGGCTCTCGTGCAGTCGTTTCTGATTTCCTTTATTTTCAGGCTGGTTTTGTGGATTTTAAGGTAAACATTGTGCCTGGAGCACGTCATGTATTAATGATACTCATTACCTGAGGAGGCTGGAAGGAGATATGCATCCAAAACCAAACACAAACCCTGAAAAGTGTAGGGTTGGCTCAACACATGCTCACTCCAACTGCATCACATATCCACATTTGGTCATGGACTTTCCACGTCCACATATGGCGTCCAAGGTACCCTGGGTGTGTTGGTTGTTGATGTTCTGGGACGCTGTGTCAACTTCAGCCTGTTACATGCATTGTCTGTTTTCAAAATACACTTCTGTTTCACGGCAAATGTACAGTTTGCATACAGTCCCTTTCAAAACTGCAAATTGACATGTTTTTTTCTTCAACAACAAACACACGTGGTTGGGTTTCGAAAAAAAAGACCACCAGCCTTCCAGGTGAAAGTCGTTTTCGTCTGGACCCTTCCACCACCCCTCCTGTCCACCCTGCTTGGACTTCCGCCCCCTTAACTTACGTTGTTGTCCTGTTACATTTCCCCCTGACGCCCTCTATACCTGAGCCCTTCTCTCTGGAATCACTTTGTCGTTTTTCCAAAAATTGGATAATATTTCGTGCAGTTAGTCACAGCGTGGACTCCATGCTCGCTACGATAGCTTGACGGACCATCACAAAGGGGCGGGGCTCAGCCAAGGGTCAATTCAGTTGTTAGTCGTTTTGCATCCATACATTTGTCCGTACAGTGTTGGTGAAGATAACACATTCAGAAGGATGACAGTGATGCAGGAACTGATGTAAACAAAACCCAGTCTGCAGCATTTTCGTGACAAAATGTCACTGTCGATTTTTACGACTGTTTCTGTGTCCGAGAGTTTTTCTTCTTCAGCATTTGGCAAAAAAAAATGTGAAAATAAATGATTTATTTCAGTCACACTATTGTTAGTAAACGATAAATTGAAAACAAAAAAAAATATTATTTGAAATGAATCGTATGGAATTGGCTTTTAATTGCAGTGTATCGTATCATTACAAATTTTGGATCACGGACTGTGTATTGAGATGCATATTGAATCCCTTGAGGGAAAGAGATACACACACACACACACACACACACACACACACACACACAACAAATACATTTAAATATATTACATTTACAACACATATTTAAAACATTGTATATAGTTGAATATATGAAACATTTATATGTACAATACGAGTCATACATTTGTATAAAAATGTACATATTTTCAGGAAGTGAAGGTAAATGTGAGAAGTGCCATATTATTCTAAGCGATTGCCTCTCGGCACATATTTGTACAGTGAAGGCAGCAGATGCTTTGCATTGCTAAGTTGAATACAACAGGTGAATCATTATGCATTTTTGCAGTTGGGACAGCGAAAGAAAATATTACCAAAATAACATTTCTGACTCTACATAACACAACATGGGGTGATTATCATATATCACTGTAGACAAAACAAAACAACGTATCTCATTACAGTGCAGCTCTCCCCACTCTGCCTCTCTGCTGCAGGGAGCATCCAGCAAATGTGGATCGCTTCAGTCAGAGGAGACACAAGACAACTTTCTCACTTCCTGCTGTAAATCTACAGATACACAGTTCTTTCTGTCTCACAGCGATATTTCACAATGACAGCAGCAACTACGATGAACCGCCCCTGAGCTTTTCATGTCGTCTTTTCCCCTGACGTGCCATCCATCATTAACTGTCACATTATGACGTTCCAGCACACAAAAAGAGTGTTTTTCTTTCCCGCTCATCAATCGGCATTTCAGGATTTTCAAGTTAAGCTTTAACTGCCCAAATTACCTGCTGCATCGTACGTGGGGGCCGCGCGGCGACAGCAGGCTTGTTGTTTGATGACAGAAATTGTGTGCTCTTTATTATGGTAATGTGCGCCTTTCAAAACCAGCACCTTGTAACCTTTGCACTCAGAGTGCATTAAATTCTTTTGAGATGCTTCTTTAATGGCAAAGCAGACTGCATAATCAGCCGCTGGTTGACATTTAAAACATGAAAATTACAAACTGGAGTGCTGTGTGTGTCCACTGGGTAAGTGGTGGATGGGGCCAGCATCTGCTGAGAAATGATCTTAAGCTGCATGCTGGAGGCAGGATGCTTAAAGTGGCTCTCCCATTTATAGATGGCAGCACTTTGGCTTTATTTGTCAGTTCACAGCAAAGAGAGGCAGGAGGAAATGTTGGCATCGTACGTTTCTGCAAAACAGGATACATTACATATCCTATCAACGGTTCTAAAGTGACAGTAAATGAGCTGACTCCGTCATCTAGAGGTGGAGGGGATGGCAAGATGTCTGCTAAGCTGCAGACCAAGCGAGCAACGAAACCGGCTAATTTTTCAGCTTTTTAAGCATCAAAAATTAGTGTTATTTAGTGACCTGTTGCTGCTTTTCCACTTCTGAGATTGCCACAAAAAGCAATTGTTTTTTACAGAGACATCAATGTATTTCCAGCATTGTTGGGCCACAAAAAGTGGTTATATTGTACTGAAACAACTTTGTATTTCCAGCTGGGATTGTGCCATGAAAAGCGTTACTTTTTTACTGAGACATCATTACGTTTCCAGTCAATTGGTGCCACGAAAAGCAGCGTTTTTTTTACTTAGACATTGCAATGTTTTCAGCCAGGTTAGTGCCATAAAAAGCGGTGGTACTGATGCGTTGCAAGTAGGAATAGTGCCCCGAAAAGCTGTTTGTACTGCAACATCTCTGCGTTTCCACTGGGAATAGTGCCGTGAAAAGTGGTTGTTTATGACTGCGACATGTCTGCATTTCAAGAGGAGATAGTGCCACAAAAAGTGGTTCTTTTTAGTGAGACATTGCTGCATTTCTAGCCAGGTTTGTGCCATAAAAAGTGGTGACTTTTTACCAAGGCATCGCTGTGTTTCCAGCAGGGATAGTGCCATGAAAAGCTGTTGTATGTTAGCGAGGCATTGCTTTGTTTCTGGCGGACTGATGCAACAAAAGCTGTTGTTTTGTTATGGAGACATCTCTGCATTTCCAGCTGGGATGAATCCATGAAAGCTGTTCATACTTACAGAGACATATTGCATTTCCTGTCAGGATAGTGCCACAAAAAGCATTTTGTGACTGAGACATTGCTGCGTTTCTAGTCGAAAAGCTCGAAAAGCTGTTGCTCTTTATTATTATAATAATAATAATCTTTATTTATAAAGCGCTTTTCGCATGTCCAGTCGATTGGTGCCAGAAAAAGTGATTGTGGTTTACCAAGCGATTGTATTGTTTCCAGTCGGAATTGTGTTACAGAATGTGTTAGATTTTATCGAGACATCTTTGCATTTCCAGCCCGGATAGATCCATGGAAGGGATTACTTCTTACAGAGACATTGCTGTGTTTCTACTTGACTGGTGCCACGAAAAGTGGTCATTCTTTAGCGAGATCGTACTATAAAAACCTGGTGTGTTTTGTTTTTTTTTTTTTAACTATTTTTAGTAAAGCAGGGATTGTGTTTTTGTGATTCTGTAGTTTGCAGAAATGTACAATGCCAACATTGATCCTGGCGACTGTGTTGCAGTTTGCCATGAAGAAGGGCAGAAAATGGAGCGCGAACAGAGAGTTCAGCCTCTTCTCATGATGATATAAAGTGATGCAGCTTCATGGATGGAGAACGGGCTGTGTCCTGATTTCTATGCAATGCAGGTTTGTACTTACAAATTGGAGGACGCGGGGGGATGGAGCTGGTTTGATTAAGAGTGGTGCAGTGAGTAATGCTCACACGCACACACATCACACACATAAACAAACCCAGCCTACAAGCCCCTTCACACACATCATCTCACTCTTACGATTCCACTCTGCTGCGCCTCACCACACAGTGCAGAGCTCTGGTTCAACAACTCCCTCTGTGGGGAGCGAGGGAGGCTGCTTCAGCCCAGCCAACCATTGGAAACTCATTATTACAGTACTAAGTGATGGATCATTTCCAAATGATCTCCACGTACACCTCAACAATTAAGCCACCAGCAAGGCAATTACAGATCGGCAATATAGCGGTGGGACACTGATGTATTGCCGGGCTTTAACCTTTGGGCTAGCGGACAGATTACACTTATTAAGCCGCAGCGTTATTGGACCTATAAAAATCATTGTGCAGCCATATCAGCCCACATAACTGCAGAGTGGACATTCTTTTTACTGGAGGACTGTGCTGGTACAGGAGCTGGTGAAAGTGGTGAGAGAGGAGAGGAGAGGAGAGGAGAGGAGAGGAGAGGTCAGACAAGTCTCTGCCTGTTGATGATAAAACTGAATTCATCTTTTTATTCTGCCAACATTTTGTTGTCATACATTTTGTGTCATGATCTCAGGCACATGCTCTCACTACAAAGATGTCATTTTTAGCCCAACACTTTGATCACAACTTGAATGTCTTATAAACTTTTTCTGTCCACTCTCACTTGAACTCCACCACATTTGTGGTGTGCTGCGCGGTCAAACAAACCCAGACTTTCAGCTGCGAGACCGAGTGAGAATGTGTCGGACAGGTTGCGAAAAACATCCAAGCTTGTTGCCTAAAAGAAGCTTTAAGCAGCAGTGACTCGCTGAAACAACTGTTTTTATTTTTATTTGTCTCATTTGTCTGCAGCTTCGCTAGCGTACATTTGTACGTTATTATGTCGTGGATACATTGAAACTTTACGTTTCTTTATGTTTCAACAGTGCTTTGGTGAATGTGTGGTTATGTTAAAGTACAAAAAACACTCGTTTAGGTGTGGAGAAGATCATGTTTTGGTTTAAAATACTCACTTTTGGTGACACAAAACATCCGCTTTTCATGGCACTATCACCGGTGGAAACGCAGCGACAAGTAACTAAAAAACACTCTCTGGGGCTGAAAAGTTGCTAGAAACACAGCAATGACTTGTGGTCTACAGCCTAGCAGACGTCTTGCCAGGGTGACTCACCGTCCACCATCCCTCCACCAGCTGATGAGAAAGTCACGTTAGAAATGTTGATAAGATGCATATGTAGCAGAAGAATGCCAACATTATCTTCTTCAGACTGGGCTGAATTGTCAGTGGTCACACAGAGTCTGTACCCTGAGGCTGATATTTGCTGCTGAGGTTTTGGTTTTAATTTCTGTTGTTAAATTAAAAAGAAGAAGCGGCGGTGCTGCTTCTGCAGCGCTGCGCCAGTCCGTCATGGTGAAGAGGGAGCTGAGCCAGAAAGCTTTCAATTTACTGGTCCATCTACGTCCCAACTCTCACCTATGGTCATGAGCTCTGGGTAGTGACCGAAAGAATGATATGATCGCGGGTATAAGCAGTGGAAATGAGTTTCCTCCGTGGGGTGGCTGGGCTCAGCCGTAGAGATAGGGGGAGGAGCTTGGACATCCGGAGGGAGCTCAGAGTAGAGCCGCTGTCGAAAGGGGTCAGTTGAGGTGGCTCGAGCATCTGATCAGGATCCTCCTGGGTGTCTCCTGTTAGAGGTGTCCTGGGCACGTCCCACTGGTAGGAGGCCCCGGGGCAGACCCAGAACACACTGGAGGGATTACATATCTCATCTGGCCTGGGAACACCTTGGGGTCCTCCAGGAGGAGCTGGAAAGCATTGCTGGGGAGAGGGATGTCTGGGGTGCTTTGCTTGGCCTGCTGCCCCCGCGACCCGGCCCCGGATAAGCAGATGAAATGGCACAAATTGTATTTTGTGATACAAATGTTTGGTTTGATGGTGTGAAGGTGCTGTATTTGTCTTTTCATCTTCTGTTAATGTCTGTGTGAGCTGTTTCCAAAAAGTAAACTGCAAAGGCAACAATGTGCCAAAGCAATCAAGACAAACTGTGATACAGGTGATTTTGCCTCGCAGAAGTTGCAGACTCTCGATGCTGTTAAACACAAACACCATAAATCATCGGAGCTTCGGGCAAATGATTCTGTTGTATTGAAACAAACTCTGCCAACTGTTTTCTTTCTTCCTTCTCCAAGATTCATGTTCTTTAAACAATCAAAAGTCACATCCATTTTACATTTCCACAGGAAAGACTGTAGGCTGCCAAAGCATAACTTGCATTTTATCTAGTGTGACACTAACGTGTAGGCTAACTCACATAAAGCTGTCAGCTGAAACTTGAGGTGACAACATGATGGGAGAGAAATCAGTTTAAATTGGGTGGATGAGCAATGAATCCATGCACACTGGAAAAAAAAGAAACACAAGAACAGTGAGTTATGCGATGTAAAAAGGGAAGAGAGTGAAAGAGAAAAGATGGAAATAAACTGACAATTTTTTCCACAGTAATGAGGACAGATTAATTCAAAGCCACGTGCTGCTAAGGTCCTTAATTAACTGCCTCTGTGTACTGTCGAGGCAAAGTTATGAGTTTGACAGCAGCTCCTTTCTCCTTCTTCCTCTAGTCCCTCCTCCTCTTTCTCTTCCTACTGATCTTTCATTAAAAACACCCACACATGCTCTGTTACTGGAAACACCTAGGAATATATGAAGAATGCAATATTTGAAATATCTGGGGAACAGGTGGGAATGTCAATTTTTTACAGTGCGAGAAAGACTACCTCTTGTTCTCAGTTACATCATTGTGCAAAGTGTGTTTTACTGAGATAACATTCCCAGGTCTTTCATAGGCGGCTAAGACTTTGTTCGCAGCCAAAAGGATAGATAATTAAAATATTAATGCTGCTGGGTTTGAGAGACAGTTACTGAAGACATCATTCTGCATTAACTTGTGAAACTGCACGTTGGACTTTTTTTAGGAGTTCATTTCTATAATAAATTCTTTTGTTTCTATAAGATTATTCCAATCAAATTCTCCACACTGATCATTAAAGTTTCACTATGTTTAATTTGATGAATTTAAGGAATATGAATGCAAAACATGAGGGCCATAACCACAGTGGAGAACAGCGCACAATGAACCTTTCTTGTTAAATAAAAAGGGCAAACTGAAACGTCTTTTTACTGCACAAGTATTAAGGCTCATTTCAGCCTGTTCTCATTCCGAACTGAATACAGTCCATCTGATGCTGGTTTTGTTTCATCACTGTAGCCAGTATCTCACTATCACTATCCTCATTCAGATTTTAAGAAGCTACAAATTATATTCAGCCACAAAATAAATCTGAAAAGCTGCAAATCAGAATGGAAGCACAGAGAGTTGTTGACTAGAGATGATACACCGTCTCATGGTGGTCACTTCCTGTCTTTTTGATAGTGTTTGGGCATTGCTGATTTTGAAAATCAATCCTGAACAGGCCTCTGTGTAGGAGCTCCAAACTGTTGGTAGTCTCAAGGTGTGTTCAGGTGAAAAGAAGCAAACTTTCACCTCACCTCATCTGGACGCTGGAGAATTTGTGTTTATTCGCTTCCAAACAGCCTGTTACGAACCCTTAAAGGCCTAGGGGAGGGGGAGGTAACAATTAACACAAATAACCAATAACCAATAATGAAGAACACGGGAGTAAACTAAAGCGACTGCAAGGCAGTGATTTATTTACAATTGCAAAACACAAAAGAAGCTCCCAAATAAGGTGAGCCGACTAGCAACAAGAATGATATAACAGATAATCAATAATCAATAACAAAGGCAGAAGAATAAACACTGGGACTGGGTCACTAAACACTCGTGCACACACCACCACGCACACAGCTACAGTCTGCACTGTACACTGCCGGAAAGGCCCACTAGCCACCGGCTCCAGTTTTCCAGGGTGGTTTTAATCACACCGCTGTGATGGGCCACAGCTGCGGTAATCAGCGGAGGGAGGAGGGGGGGACAGTACCTGGCGAGAGAGAAAACAAGAGAGAAAACACAAAACAACACCAAACACAACACAGCACGTAACACAGCCATTGTACCAACTGTGGATTAGCTGTATGATAGTTAGCGTCTGATACAGTGTGTGGGAGTGTGATTGTTCAGCTCGGCCTCGGCCTCTGACTGAACAGTGATAGAATTATATATATTAACATTTTATCTGAATAAATGTGACCTAAATAGGTCCATCTTCTGTAGAAACATTTACTTTGAAGGTTTTTTCTCTCTCCAGATGCTCCACAGGGTTCTATTCTTGGCCCTATGCTTTTTTCATTTTATATATGTTACCACTCGGGTCAATTATAGCCAGATACAATCTATCTTTTCACTGCTATGCAGATGACTTGCAAATCTATCTGCCATTGAATGCAAAAGATAATAATGCACTAAGTTCCTCACTTACTCACTCACTGATATCAAGAATTGGTTAGCTCAAAATTTTCTTCATTTAAATGAGGATAAGACAGAGTGCATTGTGTTTGGGGATACTGGGACTGGGCTTGGGCGCCTTGCCTTCTATATGTAGCCCTAAGGTCAGAAATCTGGGGGTAATTTTTGACAACCATTTGAAATTTAATAAACAAATTGACAATATTGTTAAGACAAGCTTTTTCCAACTAAGTCGCCATGACCTTAAAAAGCTATTCATGCTGTATATTGGCGTCTCCCAGTCTGCTCTTAGCTGCCTTCAACTTGTGCAAAATGCAGCTGCCTGCCTTATAACTAACACTAACAGATGAGAGCACATTACTTGTGTCCTTTATTCCCTCCACTGGCTCCCAGTTTGTTTTAGAATTGGTTTTAAACTTTTAATGTTTGTCTTTAAAGCTCTTAATGGCCTAGCCCCATCTTATTTATCTGAGATGCTAACTGTCCATGAGCGTGGCAGGGCTCTGAGGTCCTCTAACCAACTCTTGTTGGAAGAGCCCAGGTCTAAATACAAACACTGGGGTGACCGAGCTTTTTCTGTTGCTGCACCCAGGCTCTGGAATAAACTCCCCACTGACATACGTCTTCCCTCTGACCTGAGCCTCCTCAAATCTAAACTTATATCCTATTTATTTAGGATGGCTTTTAATACTGAGTAATGTGGTGACACTCCTATTTTATTATTTGTTGTTTTTTATTCATGAATCTGTTGTGTGTTGTGTTTTTAAACTGTTTTTTAATCTCTTGTGAAGCACTGTGGTCACCTGTGGTCGTTGTAAAGTGCTATATAAATGAAGTACAGGACATGACATGATGCTTTGGCCTTCTCTCTGATTGGTCTGAAAACGAGAACTGGTTTCAGCCTGTTGAGGCATTGAGCAGCTGTTCAAGATTTCAATTTACAGAAAATGTTTGCGGGTGACAATGCTTACAGTCGCCGAGTTATTCAGTGAAATAGAAAGATACAGAAAGATAACATAATGGACCCAGACCTTCAGTGTAAACAGTAACAGGAGTTTTAGTGCAAAGTTGCAATTATTTTTCCATTTGAATAGGTGAGCATTTATGAAATACTGTCCTCCGAAATCCTCGGTGACAATAGCACTATATTCAGGGACCCACCTTGCTTTGTACATAGTTTGAACAGAAGCAGATAATTCACTACCCAAGGTCATGGTCTAAGTGAGCGCCGCAGTGCATTGAAAAGGCTTTTATGCTTATCAGAATTAGAGTTTCTGCACAAACTGTACATTCCACACTCAGGAGACTTTAGTTGTTTCTATTTTGTCTGTGTTACTCATGCAAGACTGCTGGGTGAGCAGAAGACATTCAGTCGATACAGTACAGGATGTACAATACAGGTGAGAAACAAGAGCGGCTGTTCTGTGTGTCCTGTTTAATAGTAACATACTGTACGGATGAGAATACAGAATCATTTCAGCAAGCATCAGGCCCAATTGTTGTTTCACCGTGTTAGCAGCACGGCTCTGTGGATGATGGTTCAGTCCCTCCAGGATTCTGCAGGCTGTTTTTGGATAGTTTGGTCTGAAATGTTGGTTTTCACAGCAGCTTTTCAAAAACACTGCAATGCATGTTGCAGGAGCAAGTGAAAACTGCAAAAATAGCTGCAATGCTGTCTCAGATTTGGAGCATATCATTATATCAAACAGGAGAGACTCATTTATATAATGAAAGGAATATTTATTGGCATGGTGTGCAGGATAATGAGAAATGTGAAAAGTCTTGGACCCCTTCGAGATGGTGTGATTTAAGAAGGGTGATGAATCCATAGCTGAGTAGGGTAGAGAGCAAATATAAGATGTGACAGTAGCATCTTGATTGGCTGATAAGAGATCATGGCAAAGTTTGATTGGAAAACTAGAAGAGAGAACAACCAGAGTCAGCTGATTAGAGGAAGCAGTGGGAGTGGGAGGGAGAGAATTGTGAATGGATAATCATAAAGAAAGTCTTCCTGATTGAACTTACGCTGAGCTTCATGAGCATTCAGTGTTTCCCACAGAGTTAGAATCTATTCATGATGATAGGAGGGCAGCAACAGCTGATCGCCGACAATCAGTTTGATACAGCACTTGTGCCTCTCTCCTTCTGCTGCCTTTGCCCAGTTAGTGTGAGCTAACACAGCAACAGTGGCTAACATCCAACAACGAGCAGTTAAACAGTCCCAACAAATTTGAATGAGTATGAGTGAAAGAGACAGACAGAAATGTCTATTGAGGAGCTTGCTAAAATACTTCTAGAAACCCTACATTAATAAGATTATCCCCCCTTAAGACAACATAGGTGACATTGGTTTGTCATTTATGTACATTTATAGCAGTCTGTGGTGTCAGTAACCCATTCAAAAATTGCACTCAAGGTCAGGTGTATCATTTACAACCAGACCCGTAAGCCTCAGGTGAATTAGGCCAACTGCTGGCTCTTAGAATATGTTTAAACTACAGGAAATGTCAGTGACACATTCACGTTCCTTCAGCTCAGGTCCTGGTTGGCTATCGAGGCCATAGCAACAGCATTGGAAGCTCCCATTGACTCAAGTGAGGTGTCAATGTAAAGGCCAGGAGCTCGCCTCTATTTTGGCCTCTGGCTGTTTGGTTTGTTTACATGCAGAACGGGAAAAATGATGGATAATATGTAAAGAAATATGTATGTTTGAAAGAACACAATGGCAGTTGGTGGATATCTACAGCTGTAATAATGTGGACGAAATATTTTATTCGATTTAGATCATCTAGAACTTTGAGAGTGTGTGAGAAATGAAATGGGGGCTGTATAAACCGTAATTTAGTCTAGATAACATCGATTTGCAGATTATGATAAAGGTGAGTTATAGCTGTTTTTTTTTGTTTTGTTTTTGTTTTTTTGTCCGACAGAAGTGTATCGAGCCTGCTGTGGTGGTTGTATCCTGAAATGGTCAACATTTGCCGCACTGTGAGGAGCGTAGCTTTCAAACAATACGTTGTATGAGTAAACCATTTAAATAACAAGAAACACGTACAGTATCATAATCATCAAAAAACACCTGGGGAAGGCCCGCAGATGGGCCATCGGACTTCTTAATAAATATTGGATAACATTAGCCATGTGACCGCAGTTACTGTGCGTCTATCATAGTTCTGCGTCCTGTTGGTCTACGTCGCTATGCAATTCCCCGCCAAAGCGCTTGGGGGCGCAGTGTTCTTTTATATACCTACCTAGACTCTGCGACATCTGTGGTCATTGCTCGTTCATTGTTTGTTTATCTTCCGGCTTTGCTCTAGTCACAGTGAAGATGGCGACCGAGAAAGAAAGACTGTTGCTGGAGCTCAAAATGATCGACACTGAACAACAAATGCTCTTATTACGTTATTACATCCATCTTTTAATCAAAACTCAAAACACAACCCGATCACAATGGAGACTTTTGAAAATGGCGGTGTTGTGGCACTGCAGCAGGAAGTGAAGATGTAGTTTGCAGTCGTCTCATGATAAACAGAGAGAGGCAGCTGAGTGAATCAATACGCTGCATGCAGCTCAACAATAAATGAGATTTTACCCATTTTAGGTAGCTGAATTTGTGGTGACTGAACACTGAGGGACCGGCATTACGAGTCTGTTGGCTGATCCACTTTTTGATGAACACGACTTCAGCCTTAGCTCGATTTTGTGGTTAGTGTAAGGGTGTCAAACCAAGCGGCAACTTCTGTGGCTGTAAAATGAAGCCTGAACAGAAGCCAGAAGCTAGTCAATCCCAACTGACCTCCATGTTAAAATGTTCAAATTTACAGCAGAAATAAACATGTTTACAGCGTGGTGCAAGAAAAGGTTTGGTCTCTTTGGCTAATTTAAACATTCATGACAGCTTTATGGGGAGTGAACTTTAAATAACTCACCTGTTTACATTTTATTAAGGCTTGAACTTATGCATAAATAAGTGCAGGCGGCTTTGAGTGACCAACTGTCTGTTAACAGTGTCCTCGGCTTCTCAGTCAGATCCACCCCTGGCTTCTCCGCAGAGCCAGCCTCTCACCTAAACACGCTCACTTCTGGCTGTAAAAAATAAGATGGCGACAGCCGAAATGCCGAACTTGAGGCAGTCCATGGTTCAAACATATGGCACACAGGCAAGAACCGCCCCACCAAAATCTAACCTGGCCCACTGGATGACTTTGCACACCAAATATTGATGCATGTGTGAAGGCTAAGAGGTGTCAGGTTTCAGGAGCAACTTAAACAATGAGTAGCCTAGTTCATGTAAACTGCTGCTTCAGAGGGTTTTCCACCCTGACCAGAATACACCTGCGACCGTATCACTGCACAGAAGGAAGTGTGCATCCACTCATGGACGAGAGGTGCGTCCTTGTGACAGCGAGAGATGTAAACAATAACAACGTCCACCTCAGCTGAGCTGTAACATTAGCGAGCTCGGATCATGGGAGCAGTTTGGTATAAAGAAAATAGTCCTACATGACACTGCTCACAACAAGGTCTGTGGATTATCTTAAGACGGGGTCATGAGACATTGATAGTTTTTTAACTTTAACTTTTTTTTGGTGTTTTGAGCACCACAAGCTGAGTGCCATTTATTTCCATGATATTGCAGAGAAGGCAGACATCTCTATGATCGATATCTCAAACACTCGGCAACTCACACCAAAATAACCTCGATCGATAAATAGCACTACAGGTAAGAGAGAAAAAATGTGGAATTTCCATTTTGGGGTGAACTGTCCCTTTAAGTGTAGCTTTTAAATCTGACAAGCAGCACTTGAGAACAAAAGCAGCTTATCTTTGTATTTAACACCCTGGTTGAGCTGGAAATTACCGGTAATAGTTTTAGCCAATCAAGACACAAGCATCAGAGAAAAAAGAAGTGTGGCAAACACAGATAATGAGAGCTCCCTGTAGCCCTCTCTGGCTCTGTAGTGGAAGCCAGGCTATTGATTACAGCTCTGTGGGAGAGCATTGATTTTTATCTCAGAGTGAGTGAGAGGACTGAATCGTCTCCGCCAAGGGAGGGACGGTTAAACTTCAGCGGCAAAGGGACAGTGAATGGAAATAGGGTCAGGCTTGACTAAGTGAGTGAGTAAGCCATTTGCTTTTCCTGAATCACGTTGAGCACTTATACCACCATAACACCACTTCTTAGGCTCCTATTTACTGATCCTTGTCTAATGTGTAATGATAATTGCAGCACTTCTTCCTGCAAAGATTTTTTTTTTCATCCTGAGAGTGGCTTAGTTACATTTTTACACATCTGTTGGCATCTAATCTGCTGCTGTGTGGAGGTAATCTGATTGTTCTGTGTGTCTGACACAAGTGTACCACATGTTCGGGAACAAATGTATGAATTAAACATGGTTTCCCAATTACCCTGACAGAAATGCACGTTTCTCACAGATGAAAATTCACGTATAGGCACATAGGATCCTCAGATATTTCCCACGTGAAATGTAGGACATGGGATGTAAAAAATTCAAATGTAATACATCATGCAAAACATTAAACATTAAAGTACATACTCTCACTGGCTACTTTATTAGGTACACCTTGCTTGTACCGGTTGGATCCCCTTTGCCTTCAGAACTGCCTTAATTCTTGGTGTCATGGATTCAACAAGGTGCTGGAAACCGTCCATATTGCAGAGTCCTGCACGGGTCCTGTTTTCAAGATCCGCCCCGCCCCGATCCGACCCGGCGACGTACAAACCCGCACCCAAACCGCAAACCCGCGCATCAGGCCAATTAGTACCGCAACCCGGTCCGACCCGTTGAAACACGACTTGCAGCCCGACCCGTAACCCGGATTTAAAGTAATCATTTTGGGTCATATTGGCTGAATATTGAACAGCATATCGCCACAGTTAAGGTGCCAGTGAGTAAACAACGACCTGAATGAAGCAGCTCTCACAATAAAAACCTGACTTCAGCTCCATCATCAACCCTCTGTGTTCTTCTCCCATACGAGTGTAAAAGCACTCGTTTGTTACGTTTAATACTTTTAAACTCTATGTAAAGGAACTTTACATGTGCAATAATAGACTTACTTTCTGTCCAGAGCGACGTTCAGCAGTTACAAGCCGTCACGTGTTTTTAGAATCCATCGAGGAGAGAAGTAATCCATCAGGGAAACACTTCAGAAACATTATAAAGTGATAGTTGTACATTTTATCCACTTATTTCTCAAATACCTAAATAATTATTTAGTGTTTTGGAAGGGGCGCTTGTTAGACGGTGGCAGCCATGTTGATTCTGTCGTCCAATCACAAATTGTGTTATTAGATGGTGAAACGTGTGTAAACAGCTGAACCAATGACCGTTGCAAAATAGCGGAGGCGATCCTCAGAGAGTAAATAATGACCAAGATAGTTATCTGTAGTTTACCGAGCTAATGACTGATATGTTTATCTAAAACCTGCGATCCGACTTGCATGTTATTTTTCTCCACCCAGATCCGAACCCGGGAAAATTAAAAAAACAAACAAACAAAAAAACACCCACAACTCAGCTGTTTTTGCGGGTACCCAGTGCAGGACTCTGCCATATTGACATGATGACATCACACAGTTGCTGCAGATTTGTCGGCTGCACATCCATGATGAGAATCTCCCGTTCCACCACAAGGTGCTCTATAGGACTGAGATCTGGTGACTGTGGAGGCCATTGGAGTACAGTGAGCTCATTGTCGTAGTCATCAGAAGATGGGTACACTGTGGTCATAAAGGGATGGACACGCTCAGCAACAATACTCAGGTAGGCTGTGGTGTTTAAACCATGCTCAGTTGGTACTAAGAAAATCTCCCCCACACCATTACACCACCAGCAGCAGCAGCCTGAACCCTTGATACAAGGCAGGATGGATCCATGCTT
The DNA here is from genome assembly GCF_011397635.1 of Epinephelus fuscoguttatus. Lineage (NCBI taxonomy): Eukaryota > Metazoa > Chordata > Actinopteri > Perciformes > Serranidae > Epinephelus > Epinephelus fuscoguttatus. The sequence goes on along the minus strand of NC_064762.1, from coordinate 9,272,322 downwards.
TCAAATCTTCTATTGTCCAGTTTTGGTGAGCCTGTGTGAACTGTAGCCTCAGTTTCCTGTTGTTAGCTGACAGGAGTGGCACCTGGTGTGGTCTTCTGCTGCTGTAGCCCATCTGCTTCAAGGTTGGACAAGGTGTTGTTGCTTCAGAGATGCTCTTCTGCACACCTTGGTTGGAACCAGTGCTTATTTGACTTCCTGTTGCCTTTCTATCATCTTGAAGCAGTCTGGCCATTCTCCTCTGACCTCTGGCATCAACAAGACATTTTGGCTCACTGGATATTTTCTCTTGCTGGGACCATCCTCTGTAAACCCTAGAGATGGTTGTGCTGAAAATCCCAGTAAATACTCAGACCAGCCCGTCTGGCACCAACAACCATGCCACGTTCAAAGTCACTTAAATCACCTTTCTTCATCATTCTGATGCTCCGTTTGAACTTCAGCAACTCGTCTTCACCATGTCTACATGCCTACATGCATTGAGTTGCTGCCACGCCTATTTGTGTTAACGAGCAGCTGAACAGGTGTACCTAATAAAGTGGCCAGTAAGTGAATATATGAAGGGGTTTCAGACATTTTACCCTGCCTTGAAAAGTTGGATAGACTGCTGTGTGAAATACTGTAGTAGGTTTTTCACTGAGATTAATAAAGTGGTACCTGAATGAGTCCTGAAACCTGAAAATGAGTTAGAATTTTACCACTCACAGTTCCCTCGTTTTGAAGTCAATAGGTTTTTGGTTAGACGGCTGAAATAAGGTCTGAGGTTAACACAAGCTGAGGACACTTTCACATTTTGTTCTACATCATAAAATATGCCCACTTGGGAGTCTTTAAGCTTTTATGTGTCTTACACAAATACATGATGCAGTGTTAAGAGGCTGAGCTCAATTCACACCTTTCTGTGAGACCAGGCGGAGCCTCTTGCTGCTAGCCGACACAAACAAGCGAAAGAAACCTTAATACACAACACATCATAACATCCACTGTTTTGCCCCAAAAGCGGCACTTTCTTTCTCTGACAGATTGCCCTCTTGTAAATGAATCATCAGAGTGAGCGATGAGTTTGTGAGTGAGCTGCCTGGATGGATGGATTGATGGAGGGAGGGAAGATAACTGGGAGAAATATTGTCTGATGACCCTGGAGGAGATAAGCGCAGCCGAGAGGCTATCAAATGATGACTTTCTGAGCGCCAAACCAACGGCCTGCATGCTGAAGTGGAGAGGGAGGGAGAGGAGGAGAAGGAGAGGGAAAGTAAATCAGGAAGCAGAATGAGAGGGCGGATGTCGATGGCAGCCAGCTAACTGGATTAGCATGTGTAATAACACCAGCAAAGGTTAATGTTTGCAGATGCAGAGAGGCTAATGCAGGGCCATGCTCCATAATAGAAAGGACAGGTCAATGGGACTGGTTAATAGTCAAACTAAATGGCTTGTGGTGATTACAGCCTGAAATATTCTCTACTGTATGTCTCTCAAACAGCATGACTGCTGAATATTGACATACTGAAGACGATCTTTTAACTCACTGGAGGCTGATGGAAATGAACAAAGACAGTTAATGACGTATTGGTTCACCATCACCAAGACTAGTTCTAAATATTGGAGTGAAAATATTTTGGGATTTCTGTGGTATTCCTACACCTAACCTGATTTGTCTGAGGCTAATTTCAGTGTCTGAGATAAAAGTTATTGAAGAGGTCTCAGGACTAACAAGCTGGCTAAGAAAACGTGTTAGCCTGTTAGCTTAGTGTAGCCCCTAATGGGACAGTGAGTTCACAGTTTATTCAAGGGGCATATTTTTACCATTGACTCCTGTCTAAAGTGGATGGTACAACACAACTAATGAGCTAAAATAACTTCCTGTATTTTGGACTCTCTGGCTGTCCATTAACTCAAAGGTCAGCACTATCAAGACAGCTTCCTAGTGTTCAGTGGGGCAAATTCATATGTCACAGTTAACCAACTGATTTTTAACATTTTGATGTTTTAAATCCTGGTATGTTGAGCAGTGTTGCCAACTCTTTTCTGGTAAAAGTAGCTAGCAGTAGCTTGGATAAGGTCTTACGCCGGAATTCCACTGGATGCGTGTCCGTTGCAGAACTGCTGCGCTGGTTATCCGCCGTGTGCTCTGCCGTCCATCAACACCCACCGGCTGCGTTTGCTGTGCAGAGCGGTGCAGCTCCGCCGGACAGGGGGAGTCACGAGGACCCACGAGATCTTGCAAATTCACGCATAATCACGTGATATAACAAGATGTAGTTTCTATAAACAGAACCACAAAACCAGAGGAGTAGTAGGAAGACATGTCGGTGCACCTCCATGATTAACATCTCCTCGTCCATGGTGTCAACAGGGTGAAATGACGTCTGAAAACCTCTGACCTGTTGACTTCAGGCCTGCTCCACCCATTATGATGTTTTCAAGGTGTAGTGCAGGGAAATATGATCCGCCGTGAACACTGTATTTTTTTTTGAAAATTAACTGGATGTTTTATTTTGTTTCTATGCACGACTTCCTGCCCCGCATGATCTGCTCCGTGCTGAATTGCTGCGTTGTGCTCCGGCATCCGGCAAAAATAGAAGTCCTCGGAACAGCTGTGGAGGGCTCCGGAGCGCTCAGCTGTGACGTAGCCGGAACACAGCACAACCGCAGCCAGTGGAAGCACACACATTGACTAGAACTGAAACGTATCGGCTCCGCTGCCGTTCCGGAGCGCAGACACAACCAACACGCATCTGGTGGAATTTGGGGTTTACTCTCTTTTGCATATTGAAAATGTCATCACACATTGGATGCAGCGAGGAAAAGATCAAAAAGAGCCATATAATAGCAAAGCAAATAAAAAAATCTACCATATACAGTAATTTCATATATGAGAGACACCAATATGTTGGTGCTGCTACATATGAAAGGAGGGAGGGAATGGTGGGGGGGCAAAATGCTAGCCTGAGTGTCAGACTGAAGCTCCCAGAACCTTCAGTCTGACATGGCTTCCATTGAGGGCGATTTACAAGGGGGAGGGAATTTGATTTTTCCCTAACCAATCAGTAGAGATCAACGACTCACCCAGAATCTGACGTCATTAGTATCCATGCCTCGGGGGTGCCGAAAACAAGCGAGCATTGCCCATGTAAAATGTCTCCGTCGTCGTGCACGCCCAGCTGCATCGCCGTTAAATCCAGTTTAGCAGCTTCCTTAATTTGGTCCTCCATTAACGCGAGTAGTGGCGAAATACCTTGATAGCATCGTTAATGTGGTCTGTAGGATCTGTAGCGGTCACCATTGTTGCTATCCTCACCAGTTACCCACCAGCGCACAGCTTGACATCAGATGATTGGCTAATCGCTAGACCCCCGGCGTTCATTGGTCCGTCCATCGTTTGGACGAGATAAATTGCAAATTCATTGCAGTATGCCAGATCAGAGATGCAAGCCTACTCAGTTGAGTGGCGGGGTCTATGGTCTGGAACCAGGCTAGCAAAATGCTCTTTATTATACTCTCTTTATACTTTATAATACTACATTACCATAAATAAATGAAAACATATTACAACTTAGCTTAATTAGATTGAACAGAAAAATCCTAAATAAAGCATTTGGATGTCAGGTAACATTATTATTCTGTCAAAGCAGTCTGGCGACTGTGGACAAGAGCAGCAGCAAAATGTATTTTAGCCTCATGAAAATAGGACCACCTGAAAAAATCAATATTATTTTAAGTGTACGCTATATTTAGATTATTTTCATCACCTCAACTTGCTGTCAGACGGCCCTTTAAAAAAGGAAACTGACACCATTACATTGTGCCAACCCAATCTCATTCCAAAGTCATCAAAGGCCGCTGCTTTATCAGTGATTCCGGTATCAGACACCTGGTGGCGCCACCTTTCATGACGGTATGATACACTGCCGGGTGGCATCAGTTGGTAGCACGGCCAGTCCCATCCTTTTGCAGTGTTATGATTAACTGCCAGTCAGCTGGATGGCACCTGATCCACGGCAGAACAGCGTCAGGTCAAAACACTGCTGGGAATGGGGTAACATAAGGAGATGGAAAGTCCCTATAGGGTGGGTGGAAGGGGAGGTGAATGGGTCCAACAAACCCTGGACTTTCAACCGGGAGCCTGGTGTTTGCTTCCTGTATGTGGAGCCAAACCATGATGTCTATTTCTACACCTAACCACATGCTTTTGTTGACATTCTGGTGTTGGTTGCAGCATCCTGGAACGTCAACAGCAGGTGTAGGAGGAGAATACCTAGGGCATAATATGGAGCCTTGAAAGTGGCACTGAGAAAACAGCAGCATGTACGAACTTCGGATGAGAACGCTTTGATTACACTTTCCCCTCAGTTTGTGTTATTGTGTGACTTTTGGAACCAACCCAACTGTGCCAGTTCAGTTCTCTGCTTCTCCAAACTTTAAGCAGAAGATCAGTAGTCTGAGTGGGCGGAAGTTCGCTGCATAGATCAGCCTCTCATTGGGCAGAACGAGCCACCTGCTGAAGTCCCGCCCTACCACCTCCGGTTGTGTAGCAGTTTTCAACACGTCCTTTACTAACTTTTGCGGTGTTTGATCTTGCGGGGATGTAGCCATTTTTCTGCCATGGTTTGAGTCCTGTAGGTGATATTTTTGTGGGCGTGTTACACCAAAACCTGTTTTTGCAAGCGCACCGTTGCTGTGGCACCGCCAAGAACAATTGTGATTGGTTGAAAGAAATAAAAAAAAGTTGGGCCGTTTTTTTCTCCAATCTTAAAGTGAGAGTCGGCACAGCCAGATCTTTCTTTTCTTGAAAGGTCTGGTGAGCGAGACTAGAAGATCAGTAACACAATCCTCAGTGAAGGCAGCACCATTACTGCTGCGCAGTCTTCGCCTTCCCACATATGCCCATGCGCGCTCCAGGCCCAGCCGGCCCAGTCTGTGCCACAGACTGCTTACTCAGAGCAACATGCATGGAAATGAAACACAGTATCATAAAAGCCTAGTCCAAATTAAATTCCCAGTCCCTTTTACCAATAACAGGTAAAAGTAGCACGCACATCCCAAAAAACTTAATGCTGGGTGCTGGACCAAAAGGTAAGTATGGAATAAAAGATAAAGTCCGCACACCAGAAGCTGCTCCTTGAACAATTTATTCATGTGTTACGTTTCGGGCCCCTGCCCTTATCAGACATGCCCGAAACGTAACACATGAATAAATTGTTCAAGGAGCAGGTGTGCGGACTATCTTTTATTCCAGTCCCTTTTACCAACCTGGTGTGGCTACACATTTTGACAAATAAATGTGTGGCTCAATTAGACACCTGGTCTTGTTGCCAGGCAGTTAATTTTTTTATAGAAGCTCTTCAGAAATAAACAAACAGATTGATTGTATTTTGGATCTTTGCTGATTAACCAACCTGATCTCACAGAAATACGTGAAATGACCACGACCTCTTAACACCGCATTCCGTGGTGGCAGCACGTAATGGGTTGAAATTACGTGCTGCCACCACGAAAACAATGCCAATGTAAAGTCAATTAGGATCCTCTCCCGTGGTGGACACACGGATTCCCTGATTCAATCACGTCACGTCAACCTCGTTTTCCTCAATGATATCTTTAACATTCCTGTATACACACAAAAACGCGGAAGTGTTCTTGATATTAAAACGGAAAATATATTCCTCTATTATAATTTCCCACCAATAATAATAATAATGATAATAACGTGATAATTCGGCTGTTCTAGATATTTTTTATCGCCTATTCAAATATTCAATTCCAAAAACACCGTTTCTAGAGAACTTGCTAAACTATCTGAAATGAACCATCATGCCTACTTTTTCTTAACATATTTCATCTAGGTGCAGTGTCATTGATAGTTCAGCTTTACTAGACATTTGATATATTCAGTAGATGTATCTTTTTACGACTCTGTTTTACGACAAGCCGCAAAAAACCTACCGTCCCAAAAACGCCGTTTTTGGAGTACTATCTAAAATAACTACGATTAGCCAACATCCTTGCTTTTTTTCTTAACATAGTTCATCTAGATGCAGTGTAATAACTACTTCGGCTTTACTAGATATTAGATTTATTCAGTCGATCTATCTTTTTACAACCCTATTTTACAAGCCGCGAACGAACCTACTGTCCCAAAAACGCTGTTTCTAGTGTATTAGCTAAAATATCAAAAATTAGCCGACATCCTCACTTTTTCTTACCATATTTCATCTAGGTGGAGTGTAATAACTAGTTCGGCTTTACTTGATATTAGATATATTCAGTAGATATATCTTTTTACGACCCTATTTAGAGCCCTACTTTGCAAATCAGAAGAACTACAACTATGTTGCTGATATGTATCAAACTGCATGGCGCAATCCCAGGGAACTGTAGTTTTTTAAAAATCTAAGTGTTTTTCGCAGATTTGGAAGTTGTAAATACTGAATTGAGAGTACACTGTGGACTTTAAGGGGGTGGTAAACACACTTGTGAAATCAGATTTTAAATATCTAATTTCTAAATGGGTGAAAATTAATTTTATCCATATTTTATCCATATCTGACAGCACCCCCAGTTGTTGACTACACTCACATGATAGCTGAGGTCAAGAGCTCTCTATAACAGTTGGTCCCATGTCTGTACCCCCTTTTGTTGCTGAGTTATAAGCCCTCAAACATGCACTGAGGTCAAAGTTCAAAGGTCAATGGCTGAAAGCAGGAGCCATGTAGAATCTTCATACTGACATATGTTACTCTCCAGGTTGAGACCTTTCCAATGATGTATTTGGTTTAGCTCTACGACAAAGTTTAGATTTTTTCATTTTTTGGACACAAGCCATGCCAGGTGTAGTTTCAGAGAGCACTCTGAAGGCCCAGTGTATAAAATGAGTTTTGTTTGTTTCTTTAATTGTTTTTTCCTTTTTTACTGTAGATAGTTACTAAAATGAGTCATCCTCACACAATACAATACTACTAAAAAGTAAAACCAATAATAATAATAATGAAATAAGCAAAAATAATATTAAAATCATATTGAAATTTTAAAATCTATTTACAGAGTGGAATGGCAGCCTAATAGATAACTTAGATAATATTTATTATTGTTTAGACACTTTATTATTGCTTAGATACTATTCAGCCTATTATTGTATTTACTTTTAGCACTTTTGAGTAATTTCCGAGAAGTTATGATAAAAAAAAAATAAAAAAAATTACAGACTATGGAGACAACATCTTCAGTGTCTCACGTCAATTAATTAACACTATTTGTCGGCTTTTTATAATGCCTTTTTTTTTTTTTTTTTGCTGCTGTCTCCAGTTGAGAGTGGTGATTTGCTAAATACATTCTACAATAATAATTAGATTAACATTTGGTCTATAATATTGTTGGCTATATTCCGCATTTTAATAAAAAAAAACCGGAAGAATAAAAGAAATAAACACCGAAATAATTACTTTTTTTTATTGATACTCCTCTCTGACACACACACACACACACACACACACACACACACACACACACACACACACACACACATTGAACACGCAATTGAATGAATGAATGAATGAATGAATGAATGAACGAACATTGGAAGTGGTTCAGCCACAGTCCCACCGGCTGGCGTGGTCACATTGAAATTACATTTGTTTTTTATTACTAACAATGTTTTATATTGACCGTATGAATGGTTTCGTTTTCAAATAAATATTTGGAAACAAAAATATGCTTTGGTGTACTTTTACAGTTTTGCAATATGTATATAGCCTACCTGTATCAAAATGTATAATTTTCAGCAGCGGTTTGTGTGACAGCTGCCACGGTCGGAGGTATAACCAGCGGGGCAGCCGCTGGTTCTGTGGCGCTGGCTTGGGGTCCGCTCTCCCCTGGTGGAGTGGAGGGTGGCCGGGTTGCCAGGTGCAGACGGCTCCATGTGATGGTGTTTCCTCTCTGGTTCTTCCGTGCTCAGCCTTATTTTTATCTTCTTATTTATTTATTTATTAGTGGCGTTTGGATTCAGTTACGGCGGACGGATGGCAATCTGAACTGGAATGAGCCCCACAGACGGCGGACAGCAGCTACAAAACAGTAGTGGAACGCGCCCCATCCGCCCACAGCACAATGCTCTGAAAGCCCTACGCTATCAAAAGCTGGCAAAATACATTTATTTTATTTTATTTTATGGCCTTGACATTAATCTGTCATATTGTTGAGTTATCAAGGACACTTCCGCGTTTTTGTGTGTACACAGGAATGTTAAATATATCATTGAGGAATACGAGGTTGACGTGACGTGATTGAATCAGGGAATCCGTGTGTCCACCACGGGAGAGGATCCTAATTGACTTTACATTGGCATTGTTTTCGTGGTGGCAGCACGTAATTTCAACCCTTTACGTGCTGCCACCACGGAATGCGGTGTTAAGAGGTCGTGGTCATTTCACGTATTTCTGTGAGATCAGGTTGTGATTAACAGTTTTGTGTAAAAGGAATTAAAGGCCTGGGCCATAATTGAAGTTTTACAGTATATTTTAATATATTTCTTGCTTTTTCGCTGATGGTTTGAGTAGTTGCTAAATTTATTTTTCTAGAAATAACATCGCTGGGAGAGTGTGAAAAGACCTAGTGACTGACTGACTGACATCGCCATCCATAGAGCCCAAAGTACCCAAAACTATCACTACTAATAGCACTAATATTGTAGAGTATTGTAAAATAATCCACAGTGCCTCTCTCCTCTGTCACTTACACTGCCACACTCACTGACTTCATAAACAGCCATTAAATATATTTTTCATTATCATCAAAGTGAGTATTCTGTGTGGTGTTTTATTAATTCAGAGACAAAATGTATTGCTCAAAAGCATCTTTACTTTGAATATATTCAATTACTGTGGCTCTAAGGCAGTCCCTCCATTTCTCAGGCTGTGTGTTCACGAGGCTTTTGTTGAACTTAATCAATGTGGCTCGTAGCTTTCAGGAAATGATGGGGGGGGGGGGGGCGGTCAAGATGAATAGGCCTGACACACTCAATTTAGAGCCCATCAGCAAGTCGTAGTGTTAAGCAGGGTGAGAATTATTTCAGAGCACTGTCTTCACAAATCCAGCTTGTTCATTAGAGTGTTTCAGGATCATTTAACCTAAGTAAGTAATCAGTTTTTCTAATAAATATCGGAGTCTGTGGCACATTAAAACTTCAGTTTGGTTTGGTTTTCTGGATTCTGGACGTCTTTGGACTGCATTTTTGGCCGGTGTTCAGAGTTCTTTACGACTGTTCTGTCCAAGTGTTTGTGGTAAATAAGAAACACAAAAACACCCAGATGTCTGTTTATTTCTCTCCACTTGATAATTGGCCCTTGATCTATTGCTCAGTGAAGCATTTAAGTCTTGGATTGAGATTTTCTTGCATACTGGGTGACAGTCTTCTCACAAAAGAATCAATTAGCAGTTATCAGAGATAAGATCAAATATCTGCTCTCTTTTAAGTGATAAAGAAGAATGACTACTTTTGTACGAAGGGAAAAGGTTCACAGGTTTGCTTGTCTGAGCTTACCTCCAATCCTCTCAAGTTAAGAAGTAAGAAAAAGATATTTCTGTTTGTCTCGTGCTCAGATGTCATTTAGAAAAGCAGCAGTTGATGTGCCTCAGCTTTATTAATGGTTTCATGGCTATCCAAGTGTTACTGAGATTAGGGTAACACCCAGGTGCTCAAGTGCATTATATAATATCCTTCATAGTAACCAGCACACTAGGGAATGAATAAAGAAGTAACTGCTAATTCATTAAGCAGAGGTTCCTAAAGCCCCTTTTCCACTGCACAAAAACCACTAATATCTGGCTTCTGTATTTAATGGGAAAGTTTACAATTGGTGTTCATTCCCAGGAACAAATGACTCTGGAGTAGTTGAGAGTATTTATTAGCTCCAGCTCAATTAGCTCCAATTGGCAGTGATGGAAATACAACACCTGAGTGGATGTGCTAATTTTAGCCCCTTTGTCGGCACAATGAAGTGACTCTCAGCCACAAAATACCATCCAATCGGCGCTCGAACATTGTTTCAAATTTAGTTCGCACCAACTTTAAGAGAGAGACTGAATAAGTAAGAGATATCAAAAAAGAAGTTCCTACCGTAACATGTTCACTGGCCTCCATAATGCTTTCTACTGTTAACTAACCTGTTTTCCAGCCTTTCTGTGACGCCAAAGGAAAAATAACAAGCCATACTCGTCTACTGTAGAGCCATGTATACAGCTCTGGTCTACTGGCACCAGTCTATCACCTTATTTCAGTGAGTCTTTCTGAGTGTAAAAAACCCACATTCATGTGAAAATTTGAGTGAAAAAAGGGCAGAAGTTATTCTTAATAAAGCTATATGCAGATGATGAAGCACAGTGTTCACTCCCCTTTTAGCTCTTTAGTTTAGTTTTTGGTCTCCACCACTTCCTGAGGGGAAATACCTGTTTCTTAGCAGCAAAAAGCAAAAGCTGTTGAAAAGTATGTTCAACGGCCAGTTGCTGACCTTGAGTGCCACAGGTGCTCGGCAGGTAGTGTAAGGTGGGTTTTGAATGGGTTTTTTACTGAAAATTGCTGCCTGACCAATGTGTAAATGAAACTGATACAGGGATAGATGCTAATATTTTAAGCAATGGTCCTAAGGGCCACAAAGCCCCTAAATTTCATGACCAGAGTATATTTTTCATCTTCATCTTTTTTTGCCTCTTACTCAGTGGTCCATGAGGAGGCAGGTTAGGGCGATAGGTGGGTCAAAACACACAGGACTTTATCAAGGAGACCAACTCCATCTCACCTCGAAGTTGCTAAAAACCAACACTTGGTCACTGACTTCCAGCATCAGACACCGACAAAAAAAGCTGTCCTTTCACTTTGGCATGACACGCAGCCAGTCGCCATTATGGTGCCTAGCGGCATCAGGGGGAAACATAGTGGGACAACAACGAAAGTTAAGGCAGCAGAAGTCCAAGTAGGGCAGATGGGAGGGGTGGTGGATGGGTCCAGCAACCTCGGACTTTCACTCTTGAGGCTGGTGTTCACTTCCTATAAGACTGTAAAGCCAAACCCTGTTCTTTTTTCCTAAACCAAACCACATGCTTTTGTTGTGTTGTACTGACGTAGCGTTCTTATTTTGAAAGAGACTGTGTATGCAAATGGGCCATTCCCTGTGAAAACAGAAGTGTATTTTGAAAACAGACAATGCATGCAACAAGTTGAAGTTGGCATCAGAGTCCCCAGAACGCGGAGTGCTAATTGGTAGGGTATCACACAAACCGTTGTATGAGGCTACGTTGCATCGACATGTTGCATGTTGTTTACAGTGAGTGTCTTCTATAGAAGGAGAGAATAGAGGGAGCAGCTCAGGGGAAGCTGGTTTTAAAACAGCAGCTAGTTGGAAATATCTCGAAACCATTTCACACTTAACCTCCTGTAATTATAATTTTTTTTGAGTCTTTTGTTTAAGTTGGGCATGAGCACTGTTCTGTGATTTATAGAACCTGTACTGGAGCCCATTTGGTATGTTGGGTGTAGAAAAAAAACATAATGCGTTTCTATGCGGAGTTAAATAAAATACTCCACTTGGAACATAATTTAGTTTATTATTCCAATATACAGTTAAAGCTCACAAGTGTGTGTGTGTGTGTGTGTGTGTGTGTGTGTTGGGACATACTATTTTATATAGTGTGGTGTGCCAGCACCAGGATGAGGACTGGCAGGAGCTGGCAGGAGCAATCCTCCTAATCCTATTAGGGAGAAATACAAATATGTGGATGTGAATTTTTATCAGCTCATTGTTAGAGCTCCAATTTTCATTAAATACCTCCTAAATATACAATACACCATGGCAGCTGCAATTTACTGTATAGTTTTAAGACCATCTTTTATGAGGGCTCATATTATATTCATATAAAACACACTGCACATGTATGTGTCCAATATATTCAGTGTATATTGAAAATTTGGAAATTACACTTGAAAGCAAACAATAGGAAATTGTGTACACAGAGCGTGACGGTACAGGGAGGATGAAATTGCTTTTAGAAGGCTGGCATGGTGACTTAGACAGAAGGAAAAAGAAATGAAAAGGAAGGATGAAAGGAAGGAAGGAAGGAATAAAGAAGCAATGAAAGAGAGGGGGGAAAAAAACACCCATGACAGTAAATTGGTGAGTGAGCGACAGTGTGTGTATTTCCCACTGAGGCTTGGCGTCAGGCAGCCGGAGCCGCTTGACGGATGGAGCTTTTAATTGACTCCATCGGCGTGGGACGAGCGCCGGCCAATCATCAGAAGAGCTGATGCAAAACAACCGAGGGCTTTTGTTTCCAACAGAAGGGCCTCCATTAGACCAGATAATAGGCCAAGCTGTTGATATCTCTCTGCCCTCTATCGTGTCTGCTGAAGGTAGACACGCTATCTCACACACCCATCCAGATGTTTTTCAATTGGCCCGTCTTTCATTTCTCCTGACATATCTGCTGCCAGAGTGCTTCAGATAAGTTTGGCCTTGTTTTCTCATTTATCTGATAAAAATCAACACCAACAGAGTCATTATTAAAACAAGGTAAAGGTCCAGTCTGTAGAATTCAGGGGAATCTAATGGCAGAAATTGTATATGGTATTTATTACTACATTTTCTTAAGTGTACAATCACCTGAAAATTAAAACTGTTACATTTTCGTTACCTCAGAATGAGCCGTTTCTATCTACAGAGATCACCATGTTGCACCACCATGTTTCTACAGTAGAACCAGAATAGACAAACCAAACACTCTCGATAGCTGTCACTGGCTCGAGATAGGGCCATTCCTGTTTTTGCTTCAGCCACTGTAGTAAGAAACCCCTCCATGATGAGAGACACTATTTTCAGATGTGGAATTGCTTCATTCAGTGTTTTGCCAATTTAACCCTTTAAACTTTGTAATAGAAATCGCCCAGTACCTACACTGGTATTTTGGCTTATTTCAATATCATTTAATGGACTATCTTCAAATGCTTCATATCCCTAAAATCTGTACAACCTAAGCTAATGGGTTATGTAAGTTTGAATGTAAGTTATTCAAACTATGTGCATTGTTTAGTTTTTGATATATGCCCATTTTTATGAGCAGAGTGCTCATTGTCATCGTTCATTCCTCTGCCTCCATTTTCACGTGGTTTTGCACCACATCCAACATAACACAGTGATGTCATAATGACTTTATGACACATAAGACAGAATCATTGGCATTCTGTTGCAAAAAGAATAACAAACAACAAACTCCCACAGCCATTAAAGGAAAATTACTACTACTATTACTACTATTATTGTTGTCAAAACAAATTGAGAAATTTTTGTTTGAAATATGACAAAACTATCAATAAAAAGAGTTGGGAAGGAAAATTACTACATAATTGCAGTGGAGTACTAAAAAGAAGCCTTAGCTTTCTGCTACAGAAAGAATAAATGTTCTTGCTTTTATGGATTTTATTTTAGATTGATATATATGGTATTACGCAAACAATGATCTCACACCACTACAGGAAAAAACAGTGCATTTGCGGTGAAATACTACATTTGCACAGTGTGTAAGGTAAGGTAACATAAGGTAATTGACCTATAGCTAAGTCCCGCCCTCAAACGCGATGAGCCAATCACAGTGCGTATAGCCATTCCCATACACTCGGACATTCTCTGCCTGGACGTCCATTGAAATGCATTACAGAAAGTCAGTTTAGTTCGGTTTTATGAGCTTTTTCTGAGATTTGAAGTTTAAAAATGGTCAAACAGTGTGCATGGGGTACATGCAACTCTGACACAAGGTATCCTGAGAGGCTGGGCGACCAGGTGTATTTTTTACACTTTAAACCACATCTCAACCGAGAAAAGTGTCTCCTTTGGATAAAGTTGTGTGGTAACGTTAGACCACAACATCAACTCAACGTGAATAAGATTAACAATGATGTCTACATCTGTTCTAAGGTAAGTCAACATTGTGTTTGAGGCAACATATTGTCACTTTGCTGGAAAGAAATATAAAGTTATCTTTAACATCTCTAGCTAACGTTAGCTAAAGTTAGCCTAACGTTAGCTCCTAGCTGCGTTGTTCATCATGTCACCTTGTTTGCTGGGAGTTCATTAGCCTATTTTGTTCTAGTTTTGTACTTTGGTGATGGTACATCATTGTTAGCTGTTGTCCAAAGGGCTCTAGTTAAGCTAACGTTAACTTCTGGAGCTTAGCTTCATGAACTTATCTGTAATGGCAGAGATAACAAAGGTTGGCAAACGTTATGCTGAATGATTCAGTGTAAATACTGTAGCACCAAACTAACGGAGAGACACTCTTGGTAAAGATGGTAAAAAGGCCGTTATCCTTTTCTCATATTCTGAGCCAAAAACCTTAACTTCAGTGGCACTTTAACTTGTTGTCTTTGATGGTGACGGCAACGAGATGCGGTTCACAAGCGTACACTGTGACCTGTAAATTTTGGCCTGTAATTTAAGCTTTTCATCGACCTTCTCAACAATAAAATGATGAATATATCCCTCCAATGCGTAGTTTAGGCCCTTTTGGTTACTTCTCAATGACATCTGATCGTTATGTCTCCAAAAATCATCAGTTGCCTCCTGTGAAATGCCGTGTACTGTGACACCTGCCATAGCGCCGGTCAGTGAATGTTGATAGTTTGTCCGAGTGAGTGGAGGGGGGCGTGGCTTAGCCATAGGTCAATTACGTGATGACAGAGAGGACAGAAGCCAAAGCTTACTGCTGTAAAAATAATTAATGTTACCTATTATGGCTTTTATTTCAGATCAATATCCACAATTATGAAAAGAAAGACCTCCCGTGGCCAATATGCTAAAATACTGGAGTAATTATGGCGAAGTACTATGTTTGGACCACATGTAAGGTGAGGTTACACAACAGCATGAGGCGATGACAGGGAAGACAATCTAAGCCTTAATCTGAGTCTTAGCTTTCTGCTGCAAAAAGAATGAATGCTCCAGCTCTTATGGTTATTATATTTGATATATTTAAACAGGATCATGCAAACAAAGATCTCTTTTTAAAGGGTTGAATCACCGGATCCATTTGTTTTGCAGAGGAAGAGACATCTGTAGATAACTTGGCTTCTGGTGAAAACCTTTTGATTGTCTGTGTCTTAGACTATTAGAGAAAAAAGGTGAGCACATTAGCAAGTGGTGGGCTAGCGGCTGGCCTTTTCAAGTTTCTACCAGTTAAAATCACTTGGTCCATTTGTTCTTGCGAGGAGGAGACCTCTGCGAAAAAGCTGGCTCCCGGTAACAACCTCCGAACAATGAACACAATCTGGTTACAGTTTGCAATCCTCACCTACTACAGGCCACTAAATCCCTATCAATAGTGCACACTGAACCTTTAAAGCAAACATCCTCTGGTCACACTGTATTCACACATAAAGCACATACTTCACTGTGGAGATAAGAGGACAGATAGTAGTAGATACTAGTCCAGCTCTTTTTTATAGACACAACAGAAAAAAGATCAAAGCAACACTCTGATGCCATGAATTCTCAAATACTGTTTTTTATTCTCTTTAGCTAAAGAAAGAAGTCGGGCTTTGTTTAAAAGAGGCTATTGTTAGAGACAAGCCTTTATTCATATTTTGCCTTTTATTAAGAGGCATATTTTAGTTTGTAGCTTTGATAATCCGATCCTGTTCACTTTGCTCATTTTATCAACAGTAGAAAAGGAACCAGGCAACATTATATTTCACAAAGGACATATGCAAGTAAGCAGAAATGATCAGTGCATGTGTGAGATCAATGACAACACATCCCTCTTAGGTATATATTTGAGATACAAATCATACAGCATAAATTAAAGCTGCTTTAACAACAGATTGTTCAGATGACTATGAGTGAAAGCGGGAGCTCGTATTGACAGCCCCACAGAGAGTTATCGGCTGGCTCTGCAGCTCTGCAGTGTCTCAGTGTCTTTTTAGTGTCATTGTTTTCCTTTGCTGCAACGACTTCACTGTTTTGATTCACTCTTACTGCTCTCGCCAGCTTTGTTTCCAGCATCAACAGCGGTAGGCAGCTGTTTTCAGCACAAAGAAAGCTCTGATAAACTCACTGTACATGATCTGCCCACCACCAAATGGCAGATAGGAACAAGACAAGGGGATAGCAGATCAGACAAAACAGGCAAATATGGTCCCATGCATTATACAATTACAGAGAACATTCATAGGCAGCCACAACTGCAAAAGGGAACTTATAGGTGTATTATAGTACTACTACTTGTGTGGAAAAAAGTTGCATTAAGTCTGAAAGTCTCAAGACTACAAGTTTAAAAGTTTAACTTGGGCTGTGGATTCAAAAAGACCTCTGTAGCCCATTCCTCATCTCTGCTTGAGGCTCGCAGTTAGAGGCTACATTAGCCGCTACTAGCCTAACACATCTAAATCGCCAAATGAGCTGTTGGTGACTGAGTTGCATTGTGGGTAATGTAGGCCGCAGGTTTTGACAAGCTTGAAGAATTTTACTAAAATGGAGGGTGTCAACTAATCTCATTCTGAAGTCGTCATATACTGGCACTTGGTCAGTGACTTCTGGTGTCAGACACTGACGAAAGAAGCCATGCTTTCACGTCCACGTGATACGCAGCTGGTCTCTGTTATTGTTATGCTCAGCTTCATCAGAGGGAAGCACAGATGGACAACAACATGAGTTAAGAGAGTGTAAGTCTGAGAAGGGTGGGCAGGAGGGGTGGTGGATGGGTCCAACAACCATCGACTTTCACCTAGGAGGCCGGTGTTCGCTTGCTGTAAGATTGTAAAGCCAAACCCGGGCTGCGGTCGAATAGTCTTTTTTGCTTAGGAAGGTTCCTAACTGAGTGAAATGACCTGGAAGTATCTCAGTGGCAGCCATGATAAGAGCTGGTCGAATTCTCTAAATTTTAAGGAAAGGTGCTTCAGTGCTTCCTTTCTAATCTCCTTTAGCATAGGGTACACTTGACCATCCTTTATGAAAGGAAAGGAGATAATTCCGTCCCACAAGTCCTTGCGGCGGCAATATTTAACCATTCACAAACTCAAATGATTAGGAAAGAAAAAGATCAACATGACTGAGAAAGAAAGGAGATCACCATGTAAGTTACCGTTGTTTATTAAGCATTATACATCTCAGGCCATAACTTGTTCATATGCTATGTTTTGAGCTATGTGTTAAACTTAGACGCAAACTGTGAACATTTCGCTACTATTGGTGGACCCTCTGTCCACAGCTTTGTTTAACTTGTTTTATAACAGGATAAACAAATATACATTACTTTAATTTTCTGATTTTCGTGTGAATGAGAAAAATGGAAATCCATGTGCTTTTCCCGTTTTCGTCTTCAAATGGCTAATTGAAATAGAAATGAAACCAAAACCAGAAATCTACTTGTTTTTTGCCTTTATTGTTATATCTATATTATCTGCTCCTACTGCATCTCATTGACATTGGCTATGCTTGTGGCCTGGATGGATGGATGGATGGATAGATTGATGGATAGATGGATAGATAGATGATGGATGGATAGACGGACGGATGGACGGATAGATTGCCCGTGTTCTTTTTTCCTAAACCCGACCGTGTGCGTGTGTTGTTGAGGAGAAATAACGTCAATTTGCAGTACTGTGCCGACGTAGTGTTCCTATTTTGAAAGAGACTGTACATTTCCTGTGAAAACAGAAGTGTATTTAAAGTCAGACAATGCACGCAATGGCTGAAGATGACACACCTTCCGATAAGAACACTGTAAGAGCCCTTGTTTAGATCATTATAAATCCAAAGTTGTTTTCCTGTCTTTATCATATTAGTGAGAGCAGGACCAAGCAGCTGGGAGGTGGGGTTAAAGGAAATGCTAGTGTGCTTGCTCCGTGGGCCCATGGATGCAAAAGATCCAAATAATTTACACCCAGTGGTCTAACTTTTTGCAAACATTTTATGTCATGCACCACTGAGAAACTTTTATAAGAATGAGCGGGGCCCAGTCTCCAACACTGTGTCCAGTTCTCTTTATACATCTATGGCTACAGTACATTCAGCAACAGGTGAAGAGAGACTGGAGATGTGACATTGTAGCAAACTCAAAAATTTCAATTGTCGGATGTAGTTTTCGGAATGAATGCTTTTGTTCATGGAAATAGCCAGGCTTTGACTTCACTGAGGATGTAAAATGTTTGCACCCCAATGACGAATAGGCTACACTCTAGCATTGCTAAGGGACGCAGCTTTCTGATGGCAAGTGTATTGCAGAGGACCCAAGGAACCTTAATGTCGAGTGCGAAGTTGCTTGGATGAGCTGCTTTCGAGAACTCTGCAAGCAGCAATTTTGCAGGCCAAGAAATCAGTCCATTCCGAATGCAAATGCTCTTTCCCTAGGATGGTAAAGTATGACCCTCTGTACACTCCCCCTGATCGGCTAGTACTCGTTGTCTTTGTTAGTTGGGTTGGTTAGATTTAGGCATGAGGAATGAGATTGGTTCAATGTATTCTCACAGAATGGTTCGTATGATATCCGCTGAATTTGCGCCCCACGAATGACATTATGTTCAAAATGTACAGTAGCGTAATTAACATTTAGTTACAGAGGTTAGATTTAAGAAAAGAAACATGTAAGGACGTTCCTTAAAATGACTCAGAGTTCACACGGATCCGAACACGTGACTCTAGGGGAAAGTCCTGGGCGGACTCCAACCTGCCTCCTTGCAACACTTGGGACTGCTTCCTTTGTGTACTGCCATCAGCACATTGGTCACGTGGTCGCAGCCTTTCAAAATACTTGGAATATGAAATTGGGTGCACTGCTTTTCATAGAAAAACGTGAAAAATTTGTGAGGACATCCTGATTGGTTAAGGTTGAGTGTCAGGGTAAACCTTTCAGAGGTAGAGTAAAAGGTACAGTAGAGCAGGTCATCCGTTCACCATCCCAAAAATAAATGTGCATTCTGAACAGCCATGTTATGAACATACACTAAGCGAGAAAAGAATAAAAATATTACAACCCTGGTCCTGCTGCATCGATTTTAATCCTTTTTTTAATAGTCCATTGTGATTCCAACAGTGTTATACCAATCCAATGCTACATCAGTGAAGTACTCTTTCAAAGCTCCTGTCCTTCATGGCAGCAAGTGTTTAATAATCATTTTATATAATTTCCCAGTGGATCTCAGGGTTTACACAACAGAGGACACCACTGATATTCTGAGTGGGGGACAAGTGTCTCCTGTCCTCATGCATCCTGACTCCTTTTTTTTTTATCTTATCCCAGATCCTATTTCCAAGATGCTCGGACTCCACTCCACTCGATCCTGTTCCCAGTGCGAGGTGATGTTGTGCACCTGCTTTTCAACAAAATCCTGCAATGGATTGTCAAGTAATTTCACACAAGCCTCCCTTGACAAAAAAAGAATCGATAGTACTTCCCCTTCTCTCTCTTAATCTCCAACCCACCTGCCCACAAGAAATGAGCACACACTCCCTAAAATTGTGTCCAACACTGTATAATGGAGCAACCTATTGACAGGTTGCACCACAATGTTGGTTGCTTTCAGTGTGTGAATGTACAGGCACTAATGAACTCACAGAGCAGATTTTGAGCATGATTGAAGTCACATGAGGTTTCTTCCTGGGGCGTTTCAGTAGTGCTACCCTTTGATTAAAGCAATCTCAGAGTCTCCCTTACTGATAGTCTGATGAATCACTGCAACATGTACCACTGGAGTGCTACAAGTCAGGATAAATCTAGGAAAAGAATTTAATATATTGGCTGTGACATTTAAATCAACGTTAGAGAAGACCTTCGGGGTATTTTGAGGAGAAATTAACAGAGGAACAAAGAGAATTATTCTGTTAATAATGTGCATACGCTATGGAAAAAAGATGTTCAGCATCAATTAGGAATGTGCTAGTGCCAAGTGACAGCGTGTTGAAGCGAGTCCTTACAGAAGTTGAATCTCGATAAACCTCCAGAGCCCGTCTCCCTCGGCACCGACTGGATCTGTAAAACTCGCTGCCTTTATTATTCCCCAGTCAGATGTGTTCGCTTTTTGTCAACTGCTGCAATGGCGACAATTGTGAATGCATGTGAAATTTACACACCATGTGATTGCAGTGTGTAATGTGTGGAAAGGAGGGGCTATTTGATCATTAAAGCCAGGATATACATCTGCTGAATGCTACAGAATCATATTGAGATAATTAAAATGATCAGACACATGCTTAGCTTTGTTCGAGTTGTTTCACTAGTGCTCTGCCGCTAATTGTATATCTTAATAAGATGAGGAAAGATGCTCCCGAAACAATATAGTCAGTTTACTGTAAATTAAAAATATTTGGATATGATTTTAGTACGTACAGAATGATGATGTTGTGAGGAAAAAACTGGTACAGTATCCAATTTTGTTGTTATAGCACAAAATTGAAAGTCTTGTAAAGGAGCATTTTTGCCCCACCATCAGGTCAGGATGCTCCCTGCCCAGGACGAGAAGCCCTTGAGCTCAAAACAAGCTATCTAGTTAACTAAAACAAACTAAAATCCCAACCCTGACTTGTGAACATGATAATTCAAGAAAGCCATGAGGGGATTTCTTTAAATTTGGCACAAACGTCCACTTGGACTCAGCAATGAACTAATTAGTTTTTGGTGGTCATAGGTGAACGGTCAAGATCACTGTGACCTTCTCTGTGTCATTCTTGTGAACGTGAAATGTCAATAATGCCTTGAGGGAGTTGCTTTAAATTTGGCACAAACGTCCACTTGGACTCAACAATGAACTAGTTAGTTTTTGGTGGTCATAGGTGGACGGTCAAGATCACTGTGACATTGTCTGCCTCATTCTTGTGAAGGTGAAATCTCAATAATGCCTTGAGGGAGTTGCTTTAAATTTGACACAAATGTCCACTTGGACCCAAAATGAACTAATTAGTTTTTGGTGGTCATAGGTGAACGGTCAAGATCACTGTGACCTTGTCTGGCTCATTCTTGTGAATGTGATATCTCAATAATGCCTTTAGGGAGTTGCTTTAAATTTGACACAAATGTCCTCTTGGACTGAAATAAAACTGAAATAAACTGATTAGAATTTTGTGGTTGAAGGTCAAAGGTCAAGGTCAGTTGTTCATCACAGGCATGGATGAGAACAAAAATATAATTTTCCTTTTTTCAGAATAAGATAAAGTAAAGAGATGTTCAGTATATGTGTAATATTTTAACATCTAAATCACTATTATCAAGCCGCAGTTCCTTTAATTTTGAAAGTCAATGACACAAGTGTAACTTTTGACCCTGTGGTCACATTGGTCACCGATGTGGACACCAGCCATGGCACTTTGCAGGCCGAGGATGAGGTGGTCAACCTGTATCAGTATCAAGCTTAAAATAACAACTTTCGATTAGGCCCCACCCACTTCTGATTTAAACCCACCCAGTCCCTTCCAAACCCCGCTCATTCCAAGTACAGACAGATAATTTAGTTGGTTAAACACAAACAGACACAGATACAGACAATGGTGTACTGGCTCATCCCTGTTAAATATATAATGTTATTGTCTGCCGGTGGTCCCTGCGGAGCTTCGTGCCGCTAACGTTGCCACTCTTGCCAGGCAAAAGCAGCGCACAGAGCTTCAGAGAGCCAGGGATACGAGCAGGTTTTGTGCAGAGCACCAAAACAATGCCACCAACACATCACGGGTAGTAAAGTATATAATAACATCTTAAACACAAAATTCACTCCCATTGGTTTCTGTGACATGAAAAATCCTTAATACTGATGTTTAAAAGTACAAAAATGACACCTATAGGGCTGTCACTCAGCCACACCAGTGAACAACAGACTTATCTGGTGATATTTAAAATGCAAAAAGGATGCAATCTTCTTTGACCTTTTAATATGTTTCTCTCTTTAGAAAACCACCTTTGGCGAGAGTACAGACGCCCCTTTGCAGTGCTCGTTTATGAGGTGACAGCCTCAGTTTGTAGTTTAGCTAACGGGAAATAAATGTTGCAGTTTACAATAATAAAGAAACAGAATCCTGATGATAGCATTGATCCTGTTTTTTAATGGAGGACAAATGGAGGCATGGAGGTTGTAGTGACAGCACATTTACTGTTTTACTGTCGCATGAATAGTGCACTCTGGGTAAAATTGCACGTGGTTCATTGTTTTGTTTAATGTACATTTTAAGTGCGCTAATAAATTTCAAACAACAAATGCAGTTATAGCTTTTTGACATTGCCAGGTCATAAGAAATGTAATTTCAGTCGAATTAACACACCAACAGAACACAACAGAGAACAGAGCGGTGCAGAGGGAACATTTAAGCCAGCATTATGCAATCACACTCACACAAGAGATGGTGCACAGTCAAGGAATTAGTCCCTCAAATTTATTTATTCATTTCCTTCAAAGAGGCAATTTAACGCATGACTTAATCCATCTTTGCGATGTCGCTGAAACGCCTGCTGCCCTGCGTGACACGAGCTGCATATTTGGGCCACAGATAAAATACCCAGAGCCAGAAATATTGGATCGCTGCAGAACAGACAAGAGGAGTAACAGAGGGAGGAGGAGGAGGAGGAGGAGGTGGGTCGCAGATGCTAAGCCTGGCAATCTCTCTTTCAATCTGCAGCCGTATATTGGCCACTTTAGAGACAGACACATTTTATTCGCACATGACCCACGTGTGAGTAAAAATATAAGTGAGTTTGAAACTCCGCAGCGAAGGGGAGAGATTTTCTTGTGGGTGCTCAACCTGCACTGATCCACTGAAGGCGTCTGATAGGCCAGACGGGCCAATCAGAGTGCCAAAATCAGAGGAATGTTCATAGCTTATCAGGCCCTGTTGTCATCGGGCCCAGTGGCACGGCTCGCTGTGAGCTGACTGTAATGGGCTGCGAGGACAACTTAGCTGGAAGGAGATTGGCTTGTTGCGGCGCCCACTGAGAGGAAAAAGAAACTGGGTTCACACAGATTGTAATGTCCGCTGGTGAGCAGAGCATCTGCGGGGTATTACATGAAGGTTAAATAAAAAACAGAGTGTACACAGAAGCCATCCTCCTCACTTCAGTGGCGGAAATCTTGTTATTGTGGCCGTGCATGCATGCAAATAGGATTACATTCATCTGATAAGCAAAATGAAGCTAATAATCTCACTACTTCATGAGAGTACAACACAAAATCTTTTTCTCATCATTCATCACAAACATCAAAGACATCTGTATGCCTCTGTGGCGGTGATAGCTGCAGCCAGAGGAATTATGTTTGCGGGTTGTCCATCTGTCTGTCCTTCCATACATCTCTCCGTACCCCCCATCGCATTCTTGTGAATGCAACAACTCAAGAACCACTTGAGGGAATTTCTTCAAATTTGGCACAAAGGTCCATTTGCATTCAACCATGAACTAATTAGATTTCAGTGGTCATGGGTCAGAAGTCAAGGTCACTGTGACCTCTTCTGTCTCATTTTCATCAGCGCAATATCTCAAAAAAAAAACATATTTTCTTCAAATATCCTTGGACTATCACTGTGACCTTGCATCTGTCTCATTCTTGTAAACACAATATCTCCAAAACACTTTAAAGAACTCTTCAAATTTGGCTCAAACATCCACTTGGACTCAACAATGACCTGCTTTGATTTCAGTGGTCATGGGTCAATAGTCAAGTACACTGTGATCTCTACGGTCCCATTCTCATCAACACAATATCTCAAGAACCACTTGAGGGAATTTCTTCAAATTTGGCACAAACGTTCACTTGGACTTAAGGTGAACTGATTAGATTTTGGTGGACAGAGGTCAAGGGTTGCTGTGAACTTGTGTTCATGATATCTCAAGAACACTTGGAAAGAATCTCTTGAAATTTGGCACAAACATCTATGTGGACTTGGGGATGAATTGAGTAGATTTTGGTTGTTGGAGGTCAAGGGTCACTATACCTCGGGCCTGTCTTATTCTCCTAAACATAATATCTCAAGAACACTGAAGGAATTTCTTCATATTTGGCACAAATATCCACTCTGACTCAACGAGAAACTGAGTAGAATTTGACGGTCAAAGGTCACTGTGACCTTGCATTGGTCTCATTGTCATGAATGGGATATCTCAAGAAAGCCCTGAGGAAATTTCCTAAAATATGGCACAAATGTCCACTTGGACTCAAGAATGATGAGAATTTGGTGGTCAAAGGTCACTGTAACCTCACAAAACATGTTTTGGCCATAACTCAAGAGTTCATATGCTAATTATGACAAAATTTTACAATATGACAAGTGTCTAATAGGAGAAAGTGATGAAGTGATGACAGTTTATATCCAAAGGGTCAATGGTCAAATCCACTGTGATATCATAATGTTATGTAGAAACACTTTTCTGGCAATAATTCATCGTCGTATCTCAGGAACAGAAGACATTTGGTCAGATACTGAATTGGTGACTCTAATCTTGAAACTGTGCTGATTAGATCTTCTGTGTGTGAAGCATCCACGTTTTCACAAACATGATTGTAAACTATAATTGCAACTGGTTGGCAAAGTCACACAACAGCGAGGTGGTAATTCTAGTTACAATTACTATGTTCGTATAGATGATGACAGAGGTGATGGTGATGATAATGATGATGGCTCTGATTGCGGTGGTAAAATATTTCACGCCGGCTCATCAGCGCGTTCATTTAATCCTCCTCCAGTTGAACGGGGCCGAGCAAAAACCAGGAACTTGTAGAGAAACAGGAGCAGCAGCTGCAACATTAAGTAAACACCGGCGGATGCACATCGGGTTTACGAGCCTTCCCAAATTAAAACTCCCCACTGCCTCTCTAATCTCCCCTCCTCTCTGTGCTAACCACCGCAGGACAGGAGGGAGAGCGTTGTTTTGTAAAAGTTTTGTCTGAACATCCTCCCTGTTAATGGGCAAATAAAATGTTTGTGCACTTGAAGCTCCCTGGGACTGCTCGTCTGCTGAAGCTCACATGAAGACACTGTTCAACTGCTTAGGTGACCCAATTATGCACAGAGAACGCCTTGTGAATTAACTCCAGCACCATCTGCGATGACAGAACCAGTTTTATGAGCGCGTGCAGGGAAAAGCCTCCATGCTTTGAGCTTAATTATTTTCTGTGACATCCTTGTTTTTTACTAGACCTACAGGAAGAGGCTGTAAAGTTCATTGCTCTTCATTAGTAGATTTTTGTAGAGAATGAATGTAGATGTTTTCTACAATTAAATGAGGCAACAAAAGCAGTTATTTGACTCCTCAGATTCACACAGCCTCTCATCTCTCATTCCTAGTGCTCCACACAGCCATTATGGGAACTGTGTAATAATATACCAAACAGCCTTGTTTGACGGCCATGTGATCACAAGTTTATCAAATTGGTTTTAAGAGGACAAAATCATGCAGGGCCATTAATCCCTATTCTACACAGAGGGGACCGTTTTCAATCTTCTATGTCTTTGGAAACCCCCCCGTGAGAAATTTCTAGAAGCTCAACAGCTAAATTGATCATTTTTGAGCATTTTGAAACAAAAATCTTTGTCACCAGAACTTTGAGAGCCTGGTCTAAGTGCCATTTTAGGGAGCCAGCATATGACTAAGGGCCCCACAGGGAAAGCACACATACTTTGACTTTTTTAATTACATTTTTATGACTTTTTAATGCTTATTAATACTTTACAAAAACAGCGATACAACCTATTTTACACCCATATTGCATTCTAGTTTCCACTTTTAATGCATTTTAAGGTAATGAAATAGAGAGACATTTAGGGTTGGGTACCAAACACGGTACTTTTATGGGTACCGACTGAGTTGTGAGCACTGCCTATTATTTTAATGGTTCAAATTCCGAAGCCTCGATGGTCTGAAAAATGTGACGTTGAACCGAAAACCCTATATCCTCAAAACAGATGGCCATTGCTCCGAATTCCCTGCAGTTAGGCAACCCAATTGCCACAAAAAAATGTTCACATTGTACATTTCTGAAAACCACAGAAACATTACATTTCTCAACAACGCTTTGGCGACCATGTGGTCAAGTTTGGATACAAAAACCAATTAGCAATGATTAGGAGAGGTCATGTATTAGCTTAAAATGCCCATGTATGGTGGTACAAAATTTGTCAGAAAAACAGGAATGGGTAGCTAAAACACCTGATTTTAGTGGTCACTGGTCAGAATTCAAGGTCACTGTGACCTTGTCTATCTTATTCTCATTTACACAATATCTTAAGAACCACTTGAGGGAGTTTCTTCAAATTTGGCACAAAAGTCCACTTGGACTCAAGGATTAACTTTTTAGCTTTTGGTGGTAAAAGGTCAGGGGTCACCATGACCTTCCGCCTGTCTCATTCTTGTGAATGTAATATTGCAAGACCACTGAAGGAATTTCTTCATATTTGGCGCAAGAATTCACCTGGACTTAATGAGGAATTGATAAGAATTCGGTGGTCAAAGTGACCTTGCATTGGTCGCATTCTCATGAATGCATTATCTCAAGAAGGCCTTGAGGAAATTTTCCCAAATTTGGTACAAACATCCACTTGGACCCAGGGATGAACTGATTAGAATTTGGTCAAGGTCAGTGTGACCCCACAAAAGATATTTTTGGCCCTTACTTCAGAATTCATACACTAGTTAATACAAAATTTCACACAAGTGTCCAATGGGAAAGAGATGAAGTTATGCTTTATATCCAAAAGGTTGACTGTGACCTCATCATGTTTTAACGTCATATCTCAGGAACAGAAGGGGAGACATTTAGTCAGATACTGAATTGGTGACTCTCATCTTGAAACTGTGCTGATTGTATAGATCTTCTGTGTGTGAAGCATCCATGTTTTCACTGACATGGATGGAGACTGTCAGTGCAACTTGACTTGTGAGCAGAGGTGTACAACCCCGAAGGCAATTCTAGTTTATCAGTATATTTTGAATTACATATGTCATAAAGGCCTTGAGAGAGTTTCCTCAAATCGTGTACATAAGTCCACTTAGACTTAATGATGAACTATTTAGAATTTGGTGGTCAAAGGTCAAGGCTACTGTGACCTAATTTTTGTGACTGCCATATCTCAAGAACACTTAAAAGGAATTTCTTTAAATTTGGCCGAAAGATCCACTTGGACTCGAGGATGAACTAATTAGAGTTTGGTAGTCAAAGGTCAAGGTCACTGTGACCTTTTCTGATTCATTCTTACAACATGATATCTCAAGAAAAACTTGAGGGGATTTCTTCAAATTTGGCACAAACATCTTCTTGGACTCAACAATGGACTGATGAGAATGTGGTGGAACAAAGGTAACAAGGACTGTGCACCCATCTAATTCTCGTGAACATAATATCTCAAGAACACTCAGGGAATTTTTTCATGTTTTGCACAAATTTCCACTTAGACTCTACGAGGAACTGAATATAATTTGATGGTTTAAGGTCAATGTAACCTCATAAAACATATTTTTTGACATAACTCCAGAAACCATACACTTGTTATGATTAAAATTCACATAAGTGTCCAATAGAAAAAAGTGGTGAAGTGATATTTTATATCCAAAAGGTCAAAGGATAGCTTCACTGTGACATCATTATGTTCTGCAAAACAATTTTCTGGCCATAATTCAGCGCCACAACTCAGGAACAGAAGGGGAGACATTTGGTCAGATACTGAATTCTAATCTTGAAACTGTGCTGATTGATCTTTTGTGTCCATGTTTTCACAGACATGGATGACTGTAAGTGCAACTTCACTGGTGAGCAGAGACACACAACAGCAAGAGCAATTCTAATTTATCAATATATTTTGAGCACATTTGAATCTTGGGTGTGTTCCCCCAGTATATTTTAATTACTGCCATGCCAGACAATACAGGAGCATCAATAAAGTTATGCCTCAGTTGTTTTGAATTCTCGTTGCAATACAAACGCAGTATCAGTATATATTCATATTGCTCTGTCACAGAAAATGACATGCATCACAAATTATGACAATTATTATAAAAACAACATTTAAAATCTGGAATGTGTCTCATGTGAAAATGTTATTAGTCATGCCTTTGCCCTAGAAAGCACTAAATCCTCTGGGATTTGGCATATTTTGCAAATATTATATAATGTCCTAATAATAATGACGCTAATGCCCTCATTATGCTCTTATCATCTGCTTATGATGTGTTATAATCCCTTTTCACCTCGAGCCAAGTGTTACTGATGTGTTCATTAGTTCGACGCTTAATTCGACCTCGAAGACCAAACAGAATGAGGATCCATGAACTAAAATGACTGTGTTAATAACCAATTGATCCGCTGCAGGTTTTTTACTGCTGAGCCTCAAGGACAGCGGCGGCAGACAGCTCGTTCCTTTTGCTCTCTTTTTCTTAGATCTCTAATGAATTCTTGAGCTCTTTGTCATCACTCGTGAAAACCTTTCTCACCACATCTTCCCAGCGGACCAGTAAAGTCAGCTTTGAGGAATGCACACGCCAGCCAGGTTGCTTCCCTTCCTCTCTGCACGGTAAAAATTTAATGGAACCAAACATGCCATCCATCCATTTCAGCAGCTGAGGAGCAGGCAAATTGCAATCACCTTCTCCGCGCCTGCTCTCTGAAGAGACTGTAAGCTACAGCAAAACACACTTTCATCTAGCTGTCATGGTGCACGGAACAACACACAGGCTTCATAAAAACCTTGTACACTGTAACCTGATTTAATGCAGCTTGTGGCACATTGCCACCTGCCTGCTCTAAAATGTTGTTGGACTAGATTCGTGTTTCGATTCAAAAGACAGGAAGAACACACAATAGCAAGTCTAAACGCTGCTGCGAACTGTGAAAAAAAGATTCAGTGCTCAGAGTGGAAACAGAACAGTACATGTTTTTTGACAGAAAAGTTTGAGGCATTTTCTTGTAACCGGCAGTCGACATGACTCAGGGGTCTGCAGTGAATTGTTAATATCTCAGCTCATTCTGCATCCCATCTGCTGATGCCTCCCTGTTCCTCCAAAAAGACACTGTGATGTTCGTCTTGGATCACAGATGTATACTGGAAGGCTCCATGCAGGGAGAATATCACAGGAATCACTAGACACTGGCTCAACAAACTTTTATAGCTCGTGGTCGGGTGGATTGATGTATTCTTCCGAAGCAACATCACTCTCATGGCTCTCCAAAGACTGATGGAAGTTTGTAATATATATTTCCTTCCACTAATGTCTCCCTTGACTGACTAAACGTCACAGGAGAAGAAGAGAGAATGAGGCAAGAACTACACTGAAGCACTTCTACAGGCATTCTTTCTTTAAATCCCTTCCAGCTGTATTAACAGCAGCACAGTTCAGTTACAGTGATGGGCTAAGTAAGCAGTTCTTAGAGTCGGCTGATTGCTTGTCGATCTATCGCGCTCCATTGGGGACCGGGTTTACTCCCGGGAGAAAGATGGTGTTTATGAAAATGTGCGGAGAGCTTCTCTTTTGTCAGGATGTGCATTTACTTGTCAGCTGTTAAAAGGGGAACTTTCAAACCCCGTTAAAATGCAAAATATAGACATACAGTGTGTCGTGAGAGTGGGTCAAGGGGAAAGCATTAGCGGTGAATGTAAAACATTTTTCTGCAGCCCTCATCCATCATGCTCCACAAAGAGGGGATTCTCTAAACGTATTCATTGCAAAAACTGTCGGGCAGACGGGTGAGCTGCACCCGGCAGGGCCGAACAAAGGCAGGGGGTACTACAGAAATAGAAGAATAAAAAAAATAAAAGGAGAGTAATACACCACCTGAGTATTCCACCAACCACGGGGCTGCCTGCTAAGTCACATCATCTCTCTGATGCCTTTTCAATGTCACACTTCATGCTTTCGCACATTCCTCGCCTTCTAAAGCCGCCGTTATTTCTGTCAAACATGCACAAAGTGGTGATGCGCTATCTCTGCACGTCGACTCACTTTCACTGACATCTATTGTACTGTTGTGAATATACACTGTAATGAAAGGGATCTTTGTGAATCACAGGTGACATATTTAACATCAAGTGTGAATATGAATGAATGTTACCAAGCTGAGAACACCAAAGCTTTATTATGCACAGAGCCTCAGGAGCTGTGTGAGCCGAACAATCACACTTTCTCAGTTTAAGTATGCAGCTTTGTCGCTTCTGTACTTTTCTGAAGGCAGGAATTCGAATGGAGTACTTTATATTGTGATTCTGCTTTTGTTTAAAGAAGTATTAGTCTTTTCATAAAACTGGGCTGTCTATGCTGTAGACAGATGCAGATACTTTTGAAACTGGTGCGACATGACCAGAGAAAACCGAGGAAAAAGGACTGTGGATTTTTCTGATGCTCAAGAGGTTTAAAAAACTAGAACTACCAGAATGCACAGCGCCACACCAGACCAATAAACACTCCCGCTGGTAATGTGATGCAAACTTATCTGTCTGAAACAAAGGTGGCTGGTTGGTAACAAACACTCTTGTCTTCCAGTTAAATACAGTAGGCTAAGACATGTTTCTGAAAACATCTGAGGTGAGGAATAGGCAACTCAGAAACAGAATCTTGGTTTATAAGCAAAAAGGGGGCCTAAACTTACCCGATATTAAATACTGCTACTGGGCAGTACAATTGAGGACCCCACTAGCATGGATACCAAATGATAGAGATACAGGTTGGATAAATGTAGAGCAAAATTCATGCCCCAACATCTCCCTGGAGGGACTGCCACTCCTAAGCCAAGCAAATTGGAGAAAATTAAAAACAGATAATGAACGGGTCAAATTCTTCTTCTATTCCATATCCAGAATGTTAAAGATGGCAGCTACTCCTTAATTTTTACCTTGTAAAATGGGCAGATAAAGGGCTAATCATCAGCAGCAACTAAATTAGTTTGACTGCATTGTTCTCTATTGCACTGTCCCAGCTGCCTTCAAGAGATGCAGCGTGATGCAGCACGCAATTTTGTTAGAATTTGTTAGAAGCCCCATTTCTATTTTATTTCTGACATTCGTGTTGAAAGTGCTGCAGTGTACAAAGAATGTCGGATCCACAAGGTTAAAATGAGGAGTTATCTTTATGATACCTCCTCATTTTACTACAGAAACCCAAATCAGTTTGCATCTGGCTGGAGGGAGATCACCAGGGAGCTGAATGTTCTGGTAAGAATTGTGTGGGATGCTCAGCAGAGCTAGCTTGTTTTGAACAGTAGAGATGGAGGTATGATAGTGTGGGAGCTACAACGATGATATCTATACGTTACCCAGGACAGTATTGTTGTGAATATTGATAAGGAAGTACGTACTGTGGTGAGTGGTTTGAGTTCCATGTTTAACGGTTCCAGTATGGACGGAGAATGTCCAAAGTAATGTAACGCGGCATGATAGTCAGGCCCTTGCTTGCTGTTAGGACACGGTCTGTCACCTGGTTGCTACCATTTTCCCGAGTACCGACCTCACCTGTGTGCTGTGACCAGGAACGTCCTGAACAAAGTGATACAAAAAAATAGCAAAAATAACAAAGACTTATATTAACCCAAACCATGATCCTTTTCCTAAACCAATTCTAACTTGTGGGGGCAGGGTTGTAGTGTGGTTTGTTGAAGTACCAGAGCACACCTGTGATATGTGTTGCACACACACGGTTTAATTGACCTATGGCTAAGCCACGCCCCCCTCCACTCACTCGGACAAACTATCAACATTCAGTGACCGGCGCTATGGCAGGTGTCACAGTACACGGCATTTCACAGGAGGCAATTGATAATTTTTGGGGACATAACGATCAGATGTCATTGAGAAGTAACCAAAAGGGCCTAAACTACGCATTGGAGGGATATATTCATCATTTTATTGTTGAGAAGGTCGATGAAAAGCTTAAATTACAAGCCAAAATTTACAGGTCACAGTGTACGCTTGTGAACCGCATCTCGTTGCCGTCACCATCAAAGACAACAAGTTAAAGTGCCACTGAAGTTAAGGTTTTTGGCTCAGAATATGAGAAAAGGATAACGGCCTTTTTACCATCTTTACCAAGAGTGTCTCTCCGTTAGTTTGGTGCTACAGTATTTACACTGAATCATTCAGCATAACGTTTGCCAACCTTTGTTATCTCTGCCATTACAGATAAGTTAATGAAGCTAAGCTCCAGAAGTTAACGTTAGCTTAACTAGAGCCCTTTGACAACAGCTAACAATGATGTACGATCACCAAAGTACAAAACTAGAACAAAATAGGCTAATGAACTCCCAGCAAACAAGGTGACATGATGAACAACGCAGCTAGGAGCTAACGTTAGGCTAACTTTAGCTAACGTTAGCTAGAGATGTTAAAGATAACTTTATATTTCTTTCCAGCAAAGTGACAATATGTTGCCTCAAACACAATGTTGACTTACCTTAGAACAGATGTAGACATCATTGTTAATCTTATTCACGTTGAGTTGATGTTGTGGTCTAACGTTACCACACAACTTTATCCAAAGGAGACACTTTTCTCGGTTGAGATGTGGTTTAAAGGGTAAAAAATACACCTGGTCGCCCAGCCTCTCAGGATACCTTGTGTCAGAGTTGCATGTACCCCATGCACACCGTCTGACCATTTTTAAACTTCAAATCTCCGAAAAAGCTCATAAAACCGAACAAAACTGACTTTCTGTAATGCATTTCAATGGACGTCCAGGCAGAGAATGTCGGAGCGTATGGGAATGGCTATACGCACTGTGATTGGCTCATCGCGTTTGAGGGCGGGACTTAGCCATAGGTCAACTGTTGCTTATTTCTAAGGTTATGTCACCACTGTTCCTATGTGACAAGTTTTCATACATAGTTACATTGGTGACATAACCTTAGAAATAAGCAACAATTGAAGTTATATTATTGTAAATGTTTACCTTCTGTGTCGTTTGCTGCCTGTCCATCATGACCAGGGGCAGCAGTAGCTCAGTCTGTAGCGACCTGGCTTTGTTAACTGGAGGGTCACTGTTTCATGTCCCTGAATGGATCATGTATGAGAGGTACCAGGTTACCTCTTGTCCTTGTCTGGTCTGGTCCTGTTTGTGCATGTAATCCAGGTCTGTGTGTATATGTCAACAGAATGAAAAAAATTCATTTCCTCAGGGATCAATGAACTGCATTTTCTTCTTCTTAATAAGCTGAGAAGAACACAACATGGAATGTTTTCTTGCATGTTCTTCAGCGTATGAATCAATCAACGCCCCTGAAATGTCAATATGACAACTTTGAACATTACATTGTTTTTATTGGCTTTCTTACATGACATATGCTTTAGAGATGGATCTGCAATTACTGAAAAAATGTTTGATTTTTACATGTCAGTGTCGTGCGGCAACGCTCCAGCAGCACTACACCTCTGGGTGGGGGCGTTAATTTAAGAAATGCTCCTGTGGTTTGCATGAGAGGAGAGAAACAAACATTTGTGGTCATATGGGTTGGAGGACTCTAATGGTGCTTAAATGTTGCTCTTTCCTTTTATAACAGAATCAGTCTTCATGTAAAAAACATCTGCGTCCTTGTGTTACTTCTGACGGGTAATAACTTGATAGAATGGCACAGCGCTGTTCATTTGATATCCCGCTGATCACAAGTGCTCATATGACTCTACTCTCAGGCAGCACCCCTGCTGAGCTGCAGACCTTAAAACTGTCACATTATTTAGTATTTATAAGAGGATTCAGATTTGTCAGTTTATTGAGAATCCATCTGCAGGAGCTCATATTACACAGGCTCTTATAGTTGTGTGTGTGATATCAAGAGTTACACTCACATCGGCCGACAAAACACCACCATGTATGATTATGTCACGGTTGACAGGGCACAATTGTATGTAGCCACCATTTACTGTTTATATGTTTATTCGTCGGAGAAGGGCTTATCTCTGTTTGTTTGTGTCTTCACATCTGCTGCAGTGTGAAGCAGAATCGCTCTTTCACTCTCCTCCTCGTTGCTTTACTGTCTGTCTCTCCTGAACCTCGGAGGACTTGGCTGTTCCAATCAGAGAGCGGAGGAGTGCCGGATCCTAAAGCTCCAAACCTGATGGGACTTCCAGTCTCAACACAATCACACAGAGCCGCTGCCTTAATAACTCCTCCTCAACCGTCTCTCTGTAACATCGGCTAATTCCAAAATGTGTTCAGTCATGGATGAAGTATATTTTTTGAGACTGTCCCCGGTAGGTACTGAGATTAAAGACAACATCAAATGCATGGACAGTCAGGCAGGCACAGCTGATTCCAAATACTCAACACACACACACACACACACACACACACACGGACACACTCCCTCCAATCCTCATCAGCCACACAGCTGTGTGATTTGATAAAATAGTTGGCAGAACCCCGCGGCTGACCTTTCCATCCGCGCTTAACACGTCCACTCTATGAGCAACCCACCGCACGTAACCAGGCAACGCTGCCTCTGATGAGATCTGAGGTCTGGCCATTGAGTTTCTCACAAGCTTAGAGATGTGGTGAATGTATGTGTGAGTGTGTGTGTCTCTGTGTGTGTGTGTGTACATCACTGATGTTTCTGTTTTGGTAATTGTGGAAGGTGCCTGCTGGGGATTGAGGTCCTTTGAGGCTCCACAAACTGCCCGCAGAGGCCCAAATGATTTTATCTGCAGGCCTTGTATCAGCACAGATGCAGCCGACACTTTTCCACAGTTTAGTTAAGTTTTCACAGAACCAAGGGACCCTTCTTTACTTACCAGAGGAGGCGGGTGGCCGGGGTGTTTGACCCTCCACGAAGCTACAAATATCTTTCCTTTAGCCTCCCTGAGTGACTGGCGGACAGTGCACGACCCTCCCTCCACCATAAATCAGTTATTAGATCTTAAACTTACCCCTTGACGTGTGAAAGTCAAAGGGATAGTTTGGATTTTTTGGGGTAACTATCTATAGTCTGTGAATTAAATACAGTAGATGGCGGTCAGCATGCTCCCTGTTTGGAGAAGCAGGCTGGAGTATAACACAGAAGCTCAGCAACGTACTTAAGTGGAGGGGGGTAGGCAAAAAAATGTTTTTTAGCCACCCAAAAAAATCAGTATCAGTTTCACTGTACACTATATTGAGAATATTTTAATGGCGTTAAAGTCCATTCTCACTGAGGGCGAATATCCGCGCGGATTATTCTCGCAGAAACATACAACATACGGAAACAACATATAAACGTTGATTTCATGGGTTCTTATGGAAGTTTGCACACCGGGGCAGAACTTTCGTGCGGTGAAAAAAGTTTCCGCCCAGACTTTGACCCCCCACGGAATTCACCGGCAGAACTACACAGCTGGGCCAATGAAATTGTTTGTTTATAGTCGCACAGGCCGGGACAGTCCGAAATCCAGTCAGGCAGGACAGTATGAGAGAAAGGTTGATAATTGGATGGGATGGGATGATTTTATGAACAGTGAATTAATGGACAATGTCTGGCAGTCCATTGTCCAGCTTGGTGGCTGCGGTGAGAGTGGTAAGTGCTAAAGAAAGTTGATGTTGACGCTTGTTAAACGTTAGCTTGCTAGCTCGCTGCCGCTCCTGCTGCTACTCTCGTCCATGTTCATCCGCACCCGTTCATGCAGCGCGGACTTGGAACACAACAACGCAAAATTCCGCACCGCGTCCGTACCACGCCTGTGTGTATGGTTTGAGCGCAGAAAGGCGCTGCGCGAATATTCTGCAAATCCGTCCCGCATTTCCGTATCGCGGCAGTGAGAATGAACCTTTAGGGGGCGATCACACAGAAATGAGACGTTAGAAACGCAGACGCTTCAAAGACGCTTGAAACGTTGGAAGCGCTTATTCAATGCACGCTAGACAAAAAAAACAGCAAAGAGCGCCTGTGGAGCGGGGGTGCGTACGCAACACACACACACACACACACACCTCCTGTCATCTCCCTATGTCTCCCCTTGAATACAGTGTTTCCCTCAAAGACAGTAGAGACAGTAGCTTACATGAAACTATCATGAGCTGTCAAATCCAACTTTGTCTAATAGCACTTTTCATACATAAAAATGCAGCACAAAAACTGTGAACTACGAAATAAGGTCACCAGCCCTCTCACATATCCCACTGTCTGAAAGTTAACTAGCTGCTACGACGGCTAGCTAGCTAGCATATTATCGTCGTCGTCAATTACACTGTACTCACCAGACAAATTCGTTGCGCTGCTCACACAGCTCCATGCGTGTCTCCTCCTGTGTTTGTTCGAGGACTGAGGTGTGCGTGTGTTGTATAATTCATCAAGATCAAATATTGTCAGGATAAATTTCTCGTCTTCGGATTGCATTGTGTTGTCTGTCGCTCGTAACTGCTGTAACTGCGGTAACTGACCAAACTGCCGTAACTGCCACAACAAAACAGGAGGGAGGATTTGATTGGCTGCCTGGGCCAATGACGACAATGACGAATGGTGCTACTGGTGTCTAAAAAGAAGCGTCTAAAAAGAAGCGTCTACAAAAACGCTCATCTAAAAAGATGCCGGAAAATCGCCCATCTGAAAAGACACTTGAACGCTGGTCAGACGCGCCGTATCATAGGAAAACAATGGTTTTACTAGCGTTGCGTCTCTCGCATCTCATTTCTGTGTGATCGCCCCCTTACTTTTCCATCAGATCGCCTGTTTTGATGGGGAAGTCATTATCGGCTTCAGTTCCCCGTTTATGCTCTCATTAAAGCCCCCAGACTCCATTGAGAAAAACTGTAATTTTAGCTCGCTGAACACAGAAGTTAGTTATTTTCTGTTATTGAAAGACTTTGGCGACTCCAAACTGACCCTTTTAAACACCAAAGTCACACAATAACACAAACAAAATAACTGTTCGCAGCAGCAGTAGACCAGCAGCTCCGGTGTTCAGCGATGTAAAATCACTGTTTTTCTCAGTGGAGTCTGGCCCATGAAGAGAGCGATGTAACAGCTTCACTTTCCTGCTAGTAATCACTTTTGACAGCAGGGCAAAGCAGTAAAAACATTCTTAATATAGCGTACACTTGAATTTTGGTGGGACTGTTTTAGGTGGCTGAAGGATGTTTTGTTGCTGGCCCCTTTCACAGCAGTATGTTGCTTAATAATAAAAATAGGACAAGAGTAACCTGGTGTGACATCATGCACATGATGAAAGACAACAGGGGATGATTATTCATGGACCAACGTGTAGTTTATCAAGCAAGATTTTAAGACTCCACAATCGTCTAATCTGACATAGCGACTGTTGGAACAGACAAAAATGTTTAGTTGACATGTCTCCCCCTTTTTGCACCACCTCTCTTCCTTTGATAATAATGAACAGTCCCTAAATGGATGATGCTGTTGCAGCTTTAAATGAATCCATGTTTTTGATTCTCCATCTCTGATGTTGCAAAAACAGCCTGATCGGCCAAATGAATTCAGGTCCCTGAGCTTCCCCCTTTTTTCCTGAGCTGAACTTTCTACTCCTCTGATACTCTTGCCAAGTTTTCTTTTACCCACAGAGCCCAACCCTCTCATCATCTCTGTATTTTTAAGAGCTTTACAGTTTTACAGTTATCCCAACTTGGTACAGAAGGAACGGATTAAAAGAAGATAGCGAGAGGGAAAACTCCAGAAGAGAAAGATGGAGATTCGGACAGTTGGACGGAGGCAGATCATTCCAATTCCCACTTAAGTTTTAATACCTTTTAAGCAATACACATACAGTGACGGATGCAGACAGTGTTTCTCACTTTTAAAACTCTTGAAATGAATTCAGATGGATGGCAATGCAGTGCAGGTTGGAGGCATTAATCTTCTTTAGCAGCAGAATATTACTTTCATATTAAAACAGGAGGACATGTGAAACAGCAGCTGGTGGGAATTCGTCATATGGCTTCTTGCTTTTAGATATTCTTCAGCTACTTGGTGCAAACGATATGGAGGAGGTATTTCACTGAAAGAGGGGATCAACAGTCATCTGCAGCGGGCCTCGGCCCCGGACAACTGCAGTCCTTGACAGCTCTTTGCTGTACGGTCAGGTCGTGATATGCTGCCTGCAGTGTGGGACGTGCTGTTATGACACTGAGGGGAGACAAAATGTGAGTGACAAAATCTGCTCTCGACCTGATGATGACTACGAGTGCGATGTCTCATGCAGAGGTATTATTCGTCCTGCAGGACACTCCGGCCTGAGTGTGTGTTTGTGTGTGGGTTATGATGCAGCCTTTCAAAACCGCAGCCAAAAAAACGTAAGAAATGTCAAGCATGTCTTGCCTTTAGTCAACTGTTCTTTTTGTCAAGAGGTTTACTCATATTTCTCAGAGGGAAATGCAAGCAAGACACAAACATGTAATTTTTTAAATTACCTCCATGGAAACCTGACATAAGAAGCACAGCAGCTGAGAGTACAGACACGACAATCACCTCTGTAGTGTAACATGTGGACTGTCGCTGCTTTTCACACAATGTTATTTTAAATGCCTCGTAATGCAGGCATCAGTTGACACACTGCTATATTTACTGTTTACACTGGCACTGGCTGTTGGCTGTGGAGACGTCAGAACAAAATCCCACAGATTGTATTTGTGATTAGCAGCTGACTGCAGATCATATTTACAGCTAATTTGATATGCAGTGGATGCAGCATACAGCTGGCAGGGGAGCAGCA
The DNA here is from genome assembly GCF_011397635.1 of Epinephelus fuscoguttatus. Lineage (NCBI taxonomy): Eukaryota > Metazoa > Chordata > Actinopteri > Perciformes > Serranidae > Epinephelus > Epinephelus fuscoguttatus. The sequence continues at coordinate 9,233,716 of NC_064762.1, read as the reverse complement.
CATGTCTGGACCCTTCGTACATCATCTCAGCTGAATTCTAAACACAGAAAATTCAGGCTGCTCATTTTTCATTGACTTATACTCACTGACCAGACTAACACCACTGAATAGGGATCAATCTGAAGATTATTTTCCTAGTTAATTTTAGAAGAATATCACAATCCCCTGAATTGATTGCAGAGTGACTGAGATCACCTGTTGGGCAGGCTGTGGGAGGGGGCTTACTCCTCAGTTAGAGCTTGGTTCATTTTCCCTCTGGGTCAATCACAGTGTGATGACGCCCTTTCTCACGGCTTAAGTGAGGTGGAAAAAATGCACACTCAGGCCAACTGAAGGCAGACCTCATGTTGGCCAGAAATATAGCTGGCTGGAAACTTTGGTTGCTGTGCCATTTTGAGACTCTTTTTGTTGCCTCTCGCCTTTTCTGCTTGAGGCTGATTTTGTGCTTTCTGAAACCTCGGTGTTGGGAATATTAAAGAACACCTTCCACTAGGTTTCCTGCATCAGAGCAGGTCCTTGTGTTTTTCATGCAAGTTTTCCGATTGCCTAACGATCCCCAAATGCTCTTAAGCTTTTATTTTCCCACTGTTTTAGTTATTAGTTTTATTGGAACAAAATAAACCCCAACCTTTATATGCAACCCCAATTCCAAAAATGTTGTGTAAAATGTGTATAAAAACAGAATACAATGATTTGCAAATCAGTGAGCACGGTTACATGCGCACAATAATCAGATAACTGGGAATAATCAGGTAATAGTAATAATCTGATCTGACGCGTTTACATGCAGTTCAGTAATGCAATAATCAGAAAACCCTGGTTGACATGATTCAGTCCGTTAGTCGGATTTCTGTCCAAGTACATGACGTAAAACTCAAATTTCCTGTTACAGTAGGTGGCGGTAATGCACCTTAACGCTGGTTGCCACTCGCCATAATACCGAAAAGATGAACAAGAAGAAGAAACTTCCTCTTAATTTCAAAACATCCTGTCTTCTTCACCATGGCAACGCTACACAAAGAAGAATATGGAGGCGACGCTAACGGTAAGGGCTGTCCTTATGTGGGAGCTGTTAAGCCTGCAAAATAGGCTACACACTGCTGCTGTCCTGCGCTTATTCTCCATGAGGAGAAAACGACGATGGGCTTTCATTCAGCAAGCATCTGCCCTTGGTCTCAGCGTGATGGGTCCTCCACTCCTACCAAAAAACCGTGCTTGCTGGATGCGCGTCCGGAGCAAGGACTAGTGGGAGAGAGTGGTCCTCAAGGAATTCTCAGATCCAGAATGGAAAGAGAATTTCAGGATGTCTCGGAGAGCATTTGTGAAACTGTGTGATCTGATGAAGAATGTCATGAGCCCCGATAAGACGACAGTACGTCCCCCTGTACCTCTGGAAGCGCGAGTGACAATTGCTCTGTACAAACTTGGTAGCTGCGGAGAGTATAGGCTGGTAGCGAATCAGTTTGGTGTCCACAAGTCGACTGTCATGAAGTTTGTGTACAAGTACATGTTTTGTAAAGGCATGGTGACACAACTCATACAACACTTCATCAAAGTCCCAACCCTCGAAGAAGCCTGCGCCATAGCCCAACGGTTTGAAGGCAAGTTCCACATCCCTCAAATCATCGGATGTGTTGATGGAACCCACATCCCTATCCTGGCGCCCAGTGATGGTTAGAGGGACTTCGTCAACAGAAAAGGATGGGCATCTTATGTACTGCAGGGCGTCGTTGATGACAAGTATTGGTAAGTTTATACAGTCTCTATGCTGTTTTTATGCTTTCATTTTCATTTTCATTTTTACTGGATCTCCAGTAGCAGCAGCACAGTAGCATAGCTATACTTCCTGGAGTCCATAAATACAGTTATATTAGCGACACATTCCGAGTCTCATATAAACATAAACACATACTAATCTAATCACATACATATAATCACACACATACTCACAACACCAAAACAAAACAAGACGTACAAGAAATAGACATAATTAAATCAAAATTAGAATTAGATGCAAAGGAAGACAATATTTCCTACAGTAACATATAAAGTATTCAAAAATAATATCACACATAAACAGAGGCAAGGCAAAAAAACAGGCAAGTAGTATATTAAATTAAATTACTGCTGCTGCAACATTTGTAAATACTGTTTAAGCAGGAATTTATACCTCTCCATTGAATTTTCTTGGATGATATAAAATGGTAAAGAATTCCATTTAACTATTACTCTATATAAAACCGAGTTACATATTTATATATAGTGGTGTACGAGGTACTCAAATCCTTTACTTAAGTAAAAGTACTAAAAATACTCAATTACAAGTTAAAGTCTTGCATGAAAAAATCTACTTAAGTACAGAAGTATTATCAGCAAAATGTACTTAAAGTATCAGATGTAAAAGTACTCATTATGTAGGTAATATTATTCTGTATTGTTCTTATGACAGCTTTTGGAGTGCTAGCTGCAAGGTCCCTGGAAGTGCCCATGATGCTACGGTGCTCAGGGAATCTCAGTTGTTCAAGAAGGCACACCTTCTTCCCAAGGTAAGTATGGGCCCACAGTGAGTGCATACATCCCACATAGTCATGGTTAATGTGCTGGAGTACAGAGCTACAAAAGAAAAAATCAAACTCTCCAAATGTTTTGTATTTACTTATCATACCTGTGGAAACAAATCCAAGCCCTGTGGAAAAAAGTAACTGAAACTACCTTGCTCTTTCAATTTCTTTGTGCTTGGTGACCCAGCCTACCCCCTATTGGAATGGCTCATGAAAGGGTATACCCACACTTCTGCTCTCACCCCTCAGGAAGAGTCCTTCAACATCTACCTCAGTGCTGCTAGGAGAGCAGTCGAGATTGCATTTGGGAGGTTGAAGTCAAGATGGCGGGTTCTTCTTAAGCGGAGTGACTTTCACTTCACCTTCACACCGTTCGTTGCGGTCACTTGCTGTGCTCTGCACAATTTCTGTGAGAGAGAAGATGAGATTCTCAACCCAACCTGGATGGAAGAGGCAGCTTCCATGGAGAGAACCAGGCCCCAGCCTGCAGCACGGCCACACCTTCCATCACGCAGTGCAGATGAAGCTGTTAGGAGAGTCCTCACACAGTATATGGCCAGCAATTTCCCACTTCGTATGCAAGAACTATGAAAAGTGACTGGCCTACAGCTTTTGCTCTGACTTGACACTTGACACTATTAGTTTGAACACAACTGTGTGTTATTTAGTAAAACATATTATTATTTGGTAAAAACAGTAAAACATTTGTTTAGTATTTACAAACATGTAACATGTAATAAACAATGCTCACTGAGCACATGTCTAACTTGAATGAACAAGTGTCATTGGTTTGCAAAACTTTTATTTACCTCTTTAGTACATATTTATACATATATATAATGAAAACAAAATATATATGCTTGACCAGTGGTGCTTACACTAACCAACTGCTTTTATAATAGTAAAAAAAAAATATATGTATAAGAAAACTTCCTGTGCACTCGGTGTAAACAGAGGTTCTCTGTGATGTAGGTAAACAGAGGTATTCATAAAACTGAGACTACAGGGACTGGTAGAACATTGCATCACCTGAGTCGTCAGTATTTGGTGGCTTTGGGGTAGATGTGTAGTTTGGAAGACGGTATAACGGTGTGTAAGGATGGGGGCTGTACATTTGTGGGGGTATCGGAGGTATCAATCGCTGGAGACCATCCAGCATAAGGGTTACAGCCCGTTCTGTGGTCCGTGCATTGGACTCCATCAGGGATGAGATGAACTGGTCGTCCCGCTCTTGTTGTTGTCTCATCTGGGTTGCCATCCACACTTGGTGCTGGTGCTGCAGCCTCTCGAGGTTCTCATTGTGTTGTTGAGCACTCCTTCTGGGCCTTTTAACCTGTCTGGTTGTCGGACCTGGCACAAGGAAAGTAAGTTAGGCTGGCAGGCTTATTACTATAAGAAAGAAGCATCACACTATCACACTATCACACATCCTCCTCTCTTTCTCTTCCCTCTCTCTCTGTCTCTCTTTCCCTGTATTTTTAAACTTTGAAACAGGTTAATTTGACCCACAACATAACAGGAGGGTCAAATGCAATTTGTATACCTGGTTGCTGGGGAGCTGAGTGTGGCTGGTCAGCTTATGACATTAACGTTAACATAATTCAATGTGTGAGTCTATTCTCTCCATCGAGGGGAGACAAAATTAACCACGGCTATTCATGCCTACCTGGTGATGATATGGATGAAACTGCACTGTCCCCTTGGCCTGGAGTAGGGTCGTCAGCAAAGCCCACATCTACTCGACTCTCTGTGGTTGATAAGGGTCTGTGACCCAAAAGTTCGTCCAGAGCATCAAAAAACGTGCACGTCCCAGAATCGGACCCACTGCTGCTGTTCTGTCGTATAGCTTTGTAGTAAGATAGCCTGAGTGATTTCCAACGGCAGCATATTTGTTCAACGGTTCTTGTGAAACCCATCTCTGCCATTTTCGCCGACACCTTCTTTAGTGTGTCACAGTTTCGATATTTTCTCCCGTCGAGGAGTTGGAGAATGTTGAGGTTTTTCATCTCGTTGAGCATGAATTTTGTTTCTTCTTCACTCCAAAAGTGACTTTGTTAGTTTTGCTGATACTCCCATCTCCGCTGCTGCTGCTGCTGCTGCTGCTGCTGCTGCTGCTAGCCATTTTTGTTGTTGTCTGTTGTACGTCACATCCGTTTTCTACGACTTTTCACACATGCGCAGATGTAAAAGAACGAAAGATACCAGATTAATGGTATACATGCACCGAATAGAACAGATTATTGGGGAAAAAGCTAGGTATTTCATAATCCGATAATGGCTTTTATCTGATAAAGCCTATCGGATTATGCTGTTTACATGACCACTTGCATAATCAGGTAACTCCAGAAATCAGATAATGATCAGTTTATTTGTGTGCATATGAACGGGCTCATTGTTTTCATTGTTTCATCATTACCCATGATGCACCTCCATACCGATTTCACCGATGCTGGCTTTGAACTTTGAGCTGGTAACAATCTGGATGGTCCTGGAGGACACGATGTTCATGATGGACTGGTCAGACCACTCTGTGTCAGTCCATCTCAGATGAGCTCGGGCTCAGAGAAGTGGGTGGAGCTGTTTCTGGATGTTGTTTATCTGGAGTCTGAACTGTCATTGGTAGATGCAGCGATGTGTTTACGGACAATGGTTTTCCAAAGGGTTTCTGAGCCCATGTAGTAATATACCTGATATATTTGTTATTGTCTCTAGTGCAGCGTTGTCTGAGGGGTCAAAGGTCACTGGCATTCAATGTTGGTTTTCTGCTCTAACCCTTATGTGCAGAGATGTCTCCTGATTCTCTGAATATTTTGATGGTATTATGGATTGTAGATATTAAATCACTAATTTTTTTGCATCGAGAAACACTGAAGTCAAACTATTTTGCAGTTTTTCACAAAATAACGGTCCTTGTTCATGAGCAACTGAGCCATTTCAGAACGCCCCTTTTATACCTATTAAACTTTTGCTCCCAGTGAACATGTTTAGCTGTTGTATTTTCCAGATGTTTTTTTTTTTTCCCAGCATTCCAACACTTTCCCAGTCTTCTGTTGCCCCTGTCCCAACTTTTTTGGAACATGTTGCAGACATGAAATTCAGAAAAGGTATACATATTACAAAATAATAAAGTATATCAGTTTGAATATTAAATATCTTGTCTGTCGACTGTATTCAATTGAATGAAGATTACAAAGGGAATGCAAATCATTGCATGCTGTTTTTATTTATGTTTTACAGCCTCCCATCTGTTTACGAGTTGGGGGTTTCTAAACACTTGTTTATTATCAAAGAGGCATGTATTTATTATTTAAAACACATTTGTTTATTATTAAATGTGTGTTTATTATTGAGAGGCATTTGTCTTATTATTGAAAATATTTGTTTATTTTTGAAAACTCATTGGTTTTCGTTTATTAAAGATAACATTCGTTATTTTTCAAAAAACATTTATCAAAGAAACATTTGTTTATTTTTGAAAACATTCAGTTATTATTGAGGGCACATTTGTTTACTGAAACCACATTTGTTTATCGATATGGCATTAGTTCACTATGGAGAAGACATTTGTTTAATATTAAAGAGGCATGTATTTATTATGAAAATATATTTGTTTACTATTGAAAATACATTTGTTTATTATTGAAGAGGCAGTTTGCTCTCTCCTCTTCCACCTCTCACTCTTTAGCTGGAACTTGTGCCACTCAGCGCAGAGATCGGCGTTTATTTGAACAAGCTGTTATGTTACAAAGTCTATCCATGCGACAGACTGACTTACATTTAAAATTTTATCCTGGGCAATATTCGAAACATAAGCCCAACATAATATCCTGGTGATGACGATGACACCCACTGATAAAAATATTGATAATGTAGCTTTAAAATAAATTTGGAACCCTCCCTGTGAGCACAGTTACACCTGAATAACTCACCCTGCATTATTCCTGCTCTGGCTGGCCTCCATCTTGAATCAGCATGGCTGTGCACAGGGAACTCGCTCATTAACTTCTTTTCTGGCTCAAACTCTGCTTTGGAAACAAACTCTCAACTTATTGGATTTTCAGCTGCTCACAGTGAGAACAGTCTCTGAGTAAGTGGCCTTAATTAATGTCCATTTAAATAATGCCAGCTTATAACAGGAGTTTGCAAAGTAGCAGTATCACACACACACACACACACACTTCATTGGCTGTAATATGATAATGTGTAATGTGCTCTTCTTCATTATGCAGTCATTCTTAGGTTTGCCCAACAAATGGACTCTGAATGCAAATGGCCGTGCTCATTGTGGTGTTCAAATGCCAGCCATGAATAGATGTTCATCATGCTGTGATGACGTGGTGAGTGTTGCTGAAGGGAGGCCAGAAAAACTATTGCTGAAACTTTTCACTTGTTTCCATGGCGAGTATGTCCATGATCCGGAGATAGCTGTGCAACAGTTAGCACGTCCTTAATACTGTGGCAGTGTTTGAAGGGACTTAGGTACCACACAACTGCTTTCTGGTGTGACCAGCTTCACCTTGAGATTGGTCTGGATCACTTGAGACCACTTTTTGAAGGTCTCAGTCTCGTCTGGGATTCCACCACATTCTTACTTGAGGTCTCGGGATCTTATCATCATCATCATGATCATCATCATCATCATTACATCACTACTGTAATGGGATGTACAGTAAAACGTCCTGCTTCAAACGCACCCAATAACTTGACACATTTCTAAATTGAAGCTTGTGTTCGTGGTAATATCTGTCACCCTCCCTGCCCCCCCCCTTCCATCACATTCCAAGAAAGTGAACGTAGGAGACAGACGAGTAAGATGTGGCTGTGTGGGAGGAGATGTCAATCAAATCTATGGTAACAAAATTTGGCTCCCTAAATCACAGAGTTTATCTGCCAAACAGCATCTCAAAGAAAACACACAGCAGTTTAAATTTTGCGATGCAACGCTGACTGAGACGACTTGGACCACGTCCAACTTTATTGGCACTAGTGCAAGTGATGCTAGCAAAGCACTGAAAACATTTGTTTATTATTGAAAACATCCATCCGTTTCCGTACGCTTAACTGAAGAGGGTTGTGGGGACAGCAAGCTGAGCAAAGTATTCACGACGTCCCTCTCCCCAGTGATGCTTTCCAGCTCCTTCTGGGGAATCCCGAGGCGTTCCCAGGACAGACGAGATATGTAATCCCTCCGGCATCTTCTGGGTCTACCTCGAGGCCTCCTACCAGTTGGACGTGCCTGGAGGATCCTGATCAGATGCCCGAACCACCTCAACTGGCCCCTTTCAATGCGAAGGAGCAGCGGCTCTACTCCGAGCTCCTCCCCCTATCTCTAAGGCTGAGCCCAGCCACCCTTCAGAAGACACTCATTTCGGCTGCTTGTATCCACAATGTCATTCTTTCCATCACCACCAAAAACTCATGACGATAAGTGAGGGTTGGGACGTAGATGGACCAGTAAGTCAAAAGCTTTGCCTTCTGGCTCAGCTCTGTCTTCACCATGATGGTCTGACAGATGCCGCTGGTTTGCAATGCGACGCCAACCGGCTGGGACCATGTCAAACTTTACTGGCACTAGTGCAAGTGATGCTAGCAAAGCATTGAACAGAGAGGCATTTAGTTTTTAAAGACGCATTGTTTATCTTCGAAAACATATTTATTATTGAAGAAGCATTTGTTTACTACTTATACATATACATATTTATACTATTCAGACATTCATATTTATTTTATTCATACAAATTTAGAGATCCTCTCAAAGCGCAGTCCTAACATTGCTCAACAAATCTGTGGGTCAGAGTTCGTCACAGTAGAACTTTATGTGAAAACACAATGTGAATTGTCTGAATGAGCAAAAACTGATTTACTGACATTTTTCTGTTAAAAATTCCTGCCTAAGAACATTTAATATGCTCTTGCAGCCTCTCTTATGCAGCATTAACAAATGCAAAGATGCAAAGTCTCTGTATTTGTTGTTGTCAGTCACAGAATAGGCAAAAATACAACTGAACTGCAACATCACCAGCCCCAAACAAGGCAATTTCATCCACTATTGACAACACTGGTCTTTGTTTTTTCTTTGACAATCGATTAAGACCTCAGTATTAAGAAGAACATCTAGTCCACACATGCTCAGTACCATCTGTTCTGAATATATGTGTAAAATTCAGGTAAACCGCATTTAAGCATAAACCTTAGTGAAAATATCTCTCCTCATTTTCTCCAATTTGTGTCTGTGATCTGCCACAGTTCTCAGCCTCATCAACCTGTACTCGTACTTTTGACACCGCTCTCCTATTTCCAGTTGCAGACGTCCTCTGGGTGAATTATAAAACCAAATGAGGGCCAGAGGAGCACTCATCTAAATTCTCTCCTCTTGATTGCAGCAGCCTGATGCACGAGTAGAGTGACTTAGAAATAGATGAGACCGAGCAGTGTTTGGTTACAGAACTCTACCGTCTTTCTCTCCCTTTGAAGGCACACAGGCCCTTCTCCGTGTTCAAGGATTTGCTGACCTACATCCTCAAAGTCAAATTTGCACTTAGAAGTGCTATCAGGGTATTTGACACGTCTTTAAAAATTTACAACTTATGCAGAAACCTTTTGCCCCGGCTTCCTCTGTGAAATGGTCCTGCTGCAGGTTTTTTGGCCGTGCCTTGGAGAGAGCCTCTGCAGGGCACCGGTTTACAGGAAGGAGTGACACAATCAATTTGCAGAGCAACTGACACAATCAGCGTCTACATAAATCATATCAGCACAGCCAGCCCCCCAGGCGCCTGCTGAGTTGACAGTTTCATGGCTCACCTCCAGAATGCAACCTGTCAATCAGCAGAGAGTGACAGATACCGGAGAGCAGGTACTCTACTCTGTCACACTGATAGCTCGAGCCATGGGGATTATTTTCAAAAGTGTGAAAGCTGTAATGATTTACAGATTACGCGCTTAAACCTGCAATCAGACCATTGGATTTCGACTGTACACGATCAGAATGATAATCTGATGTCTTTCAGACGGTGGCGCATTCTTCACAAGACTCATGAAATCAAACCCTGCTCTTGGTCTTTTTTTAAATTCTTTTTTTATTCTAGCCCCTTTTACACTGCCTTTTGAAGGTGGGAACTTCACGTTGTTTTGCTGCCTCGTCACTCTGTATAAAAGGTACAATCATGAAAAGGGGAGCAGAGATGTTTCATCTTTAAGATGGCATTGGAGGTGGTAACAGCCCTGAAATTACATCTGTGTAAAACGGACAACCGGCAGTACGGGTGTCATATTCTGATGATGTGTTCTGTGTGTGACCCACCGTGGGAGATTTAAAAAGAAGCTGATAGCAGTTAGCAGCTAACTAATCATACCAGATTTGTTACATGCCTGAACCATAGAGAGCATATAATCAACAAAGTATCTTCACTTTCACCCTCCATACAAAAATGAGGCCAAAATGTCCCGGATACCAGCGATGCCATCTTGTGCTGGTTACGTCATATGGAGTAAGGAGTCTGTGCAGTATCAAGTCCCGGCTCATAGACCTGACCAACCAACGTGACGTCAAACCCCCTTTTTACGACATCAAAAAACTAAACTAAAATTTATACCAGCTATGGTTGGAACAACTCAGGTTGTGTTTCAAAGCTTTTATTGGTGATTTTTCATGGTAGAAAGTGCTGCTATTCTCCGTTATGGTTGTTGAGTACCATCCCAAACCAACTAGTGAGGAGTGGAAGTGAGTTATAAAACCCTCCAACAGTGAGTCTGCATCGATGCCAACTTACTGATCACGTGCAGCGTCGTATTGTGCTCGTCAAAGAAGATGCTCACTACAAATAAAGTTCAGCGACTACCCTTACAACCCTAAACTGCTCAAACTAAGACAGATATTTACAGGCCCATTGTCATTAACGTTAACATCTTAAAGGTTACATTGAATAAAGGATAAAATATATCCTTCTCTAGTCTCCGGAAAACAGTCGAGTAAATTTGACTGTAGTGCTGCGTATTTAAAAGAACTGTTACAAGAACTGTGAGTGACAAGTGAATAGATGTTTACAAAGAAAAGAAAAGAAATGCTACCAAGGAAGCTTAAAAATAACTTCTGTTTAACACAGGGTGCTTCATTCAGCTGTGAATGTGGCTACAAACAGAGTTCAACTGCACGATGGAGTGGGAGTGGGTAGGGTCTGGTACATACTAGTTTGAGCCTGAAAATGAACATAAGATGTCCCGTTGAAGACGACTCCACTTTGCATAACAAATGACTCAATGAATCATCACCATTAAGTCAACAATCCAGTATGTGTTAAATATTCAGACTGTGCTGGACACACTGTACTTTGAGCCACTCAATCTCTTCAACTCCGGCCATTTGCAGACACGCTCAGAAAGTTCAATAGATTGAGGCAGGTGGTGGAGGCGGACTTTAAAACACTTTGCCTGTGCATAACTGCCACCACGTAGGCCCTGCCTGCTGTTCTGACTGACTAGCTGACACAAGCGTCAGCACCCACTGGAGCGACACTTTCATGGCTCACTTTCACTCAGTATCAGTGATACTGGGGTGAATTCAAGAAAATGTTAGTGATGTAATTTCTGTTATTCCCTTTCAGAGACCTTGGTTAGAATATGCTGCTCAGCCCCAGTTTCACTCTGCTGATTCGTTCTGCCGTCCTTGTATTAGCTGTAAGAGGATTGTTATTTATAGAGCAAACACATAAGTGACATTTGAAGAATTACAGCCAACATCTGCTTGTAAGTTTTCATTATAAAGCGGATGTTGGACTGACTTTGATGTACTCATGTGCATAAACCACAGTGCCAATCAAAATCATGCATGTTGTGTTATTTTTATGATCATTTGCATGAGATTCAGTAGCGAGAGACATAATTGGTTCTTCCACTTGAGGACCACAATGTAGAAAATCTCTGTGACAAGCAAGTCTCAGAAATAAGATCAGAAAGCAGAAATACTTTAGTGATCCCCCGGGGGAAATTGAGGAACGTTAGTTGCTCTTGTAATGTATACAGGCAGAGAAATGATAAGAAATGTTTGTAAAAATCAGAAGTATGCAGGAAAAAAAGTGCGTTATGCCATAAATATGTAGAAGATATAAGATATGTTGAATAACAAATACAAGATAGTAGAAATAGGTACTAATATGTAGGGTTGTAACGATCCATCAGTCAGGATCGATATAAATTGATTAAATGATCAACGATTCAATATCATCAATGCAAAGGGAGAACATCGATCCATATCACCATCTTTTGTTTACACCTTTATTTTGAAATTCTCTGTCACCATCAGGCAGCAGAAATTCAACTGTGCTGTTCTGTCGAGAGATTTACTGACTTAAACCAAAGGTGATGAAGAAAAAGTATAAATACTGTAAAACTTTAGTAGCCCGTGCTATTATTTGCTTAAATCACTGAAATCAACAGGTTATATTTGGGACAGGCCTTTCATTCCTTTTACACAAAACTGTTGCTCAGAAAATATGGGAAACCCAATCAAATTGTTTATTAAAACCAGTGTGAATATTACTTGTAGAAAAATTAGGCTTTGAATAACATACCAATTAAAAATCAGACAGACATCTGACAGGCAGCATCCCAGAGAGAGCGTTATAACACTCATTCTCCTCCCGCTTAGCTATTTTTTTCGAAAACACAATATACAGTTTCATTGCTATGTGGATGACACCCAGCTCTATCTCTCCATAGATGACTTCAACGCAACGTCACTCACTGCTGTAACAACGGCCACGCCCCCTTTTGGGTGAAAGTTTTGAACTCGACCCGGGAGAGACGCTAGTCGTGGCTTGGAGTTCATAATGCCGAAAAGTTGCTGCGTTGTTCACTGCACAGCAAAAAAAAAAAAAATAAAAAAAATAGAATTGCGATTTTCTTCGCTCCTGGATAGAGTGAGGAATGGGGAAAGAAGAAATCTGTGGCTCACAGCCATCAAACACTAGGGTAAAGATGGAAAGCTGTGGGATCCAGTCAGTCACTACACCTACGTCTGTGGCAGGCACTTCATCACAGGTTAGTTGGCTAACATTAGCTCGCTAGCTAAAGTCAGTTGATCTCAACAATAACATGAGATGTTCAAAGCCAAGAACTTAATTCTAACGAATGTTAAGTAATGAATCGACAGGACATGAATTGAATGAATGTATTGACATTCGTCCATAGAGAGGCTGGCAGCTGAAAAGGGCACACACCTCCTATCATTTTCACTTTCTCGTCGTACTTGTCGTAAACTCTCTCTGTAGCATGTAGCCTGACCGGCCATTTCATCCGAAGGGGAAAGACTCAACTGATTTGTTTTTCTTTACACTTTATATGTGTGAAGAGCTCTGCCGCCAGTCAAAATCCCATGTTTCTATCACCTATGACATCACCGGCGCGCGACCTGTTGTAGTCCTGTTGAAGTCATGTATACTGACAAAAGTTTGAACATTTATATTTGTATGTATGATCTATACAGCTAAATAACATTAGCTGAAGTGGGTAGCCAACAATCTGCTTTATACATCAAGAGAATAAAAACTGCTTGGCAACCAGACCTTTATTTGTCAATGTATAGTCAGACCGGGCTAGTAGAAGGGACTGGGCGTTTAATTTGGTCCAGACCTTTAACTGAAGTTTTACATTATTACATGTAATTTGTTAACTTATGAGTAGTCGGAAAACTCTGCTAGCTGCTAGGCTAATTTATGTACTGTAAACATGCTTAAGCTAATAATGCTGACAGGCAAAATAAAATTGTTTTGTCTATGAACCTTGACAGTTATTACTTCAGGGCTTTAAGCCAGATAATCGTTAAGTTTTATGAAACAGATGATGGTTTGGGTTAAAATGAAAAGATTTTTTTCAGAAAGGACTTTCTGGCAAAAAGCCCTGATGATTAACGAATGGTGATTAACGCAAGGTGGCAGCTATTCTGTAACTGTGTTAAATTATCATATGATATTGTCTCATCGAATCGAAATCATATCTTAGCATACTTTGTAATATCAGCAAATGATCCCAGGGATTTACACCCCTACTAATATATGTATCTTGTTACAAATAATTAATACAATTATATCTAATCATGACACCATCTCGCAGAATGATTACAAATGTGAGGCTTAAGTAGATCGTTCACATTCAATCAACTCTCCAGCAACCAACAGGAGCCAGAGCTTCAACTGGTGTGACAATTTGGCGGCACTCCTTCGAGACGCTGGGCTGCCAATCAACCTGTTCACACAGGTAATGGATCTGTGCTCTCTCTCACACACACAGACACAGACACAAACACACACTCACACTGACACTTCCTCACCTGCCAATCCATCGTGACAGACAGGTTTGAAACACACTCCCTGTCACAGCGGAGGCAGCGGCTCAGGTAGACAGCAGCAGGAGCGAGAATGTGCAGAAACAATTGGGACGATTTCTTTGTCCTCGGCAGCACCCCGTCATGATTACAATGTTTTACAAAATGGCTGGGAACCAGAGAGAGAAACAGCGTGGTCCGTCAACTCTCTTCCGTGCTGCTGCAGCTCTGCCAGAGTGTTGTCACTGCAGGACCCTGCTCACAGATACCCTATGGAGAACCATGTCAGCATAAACACAATGCATTATTTATGTTCAGCACCCTCCGAGACATGTTCTCATTCCTATAGACAATAGCTGCTTTTTCATCCAAGTAGTTTATGCAAATTGTGATGTCACAAATTAGAAAGGCAGAATGGAAATGGAATATTTTAGTGATGATTAAAAAAATGGTGTTTTTTTATGTTGTATTAAAACCTTTATTGTTTACCCAAAAAAAAGTCTGACCATCCCTCCCAACAGTGCTAAGTGTGTCGACAATCTGATTAATATATTAATGGTGTGTTGCTATTCCTCATTTTCTTTAATCATCACAGAATAATCCATGATGACCGCCTTGTGGTTGCACAGTATACCTCTGCAAACCAGTCTCACCAGTTTCACTTACAGTTTCCACACACAGCTTCACAAACACAGATCTATACAATCAGCACAGTTTCAAGATTAGAGTCACCAATTCAGTATCTGACCAAATGTCTCCCTGTCTAGTAGAAGCTTACGTTACGTTGAGATATGACGATGAATAATTAGCAGAACAGTGTTTTATTTAGAACATTATGACATCACAGTGAAGCTGACCTTTGACCTTTTGGATATAAAATGTCATCACTTCATTATTTTATCCTGTTAGACATTTGTGTCTAATTCTGTGACAATTTGCATACGAATTTTTGAGTTATGGCCAAAAACATGTTTCATGAGATCACAGTGACCTTGATGTTTGACTACCAAAATCTAATTAAATCATTTCCAGTCCAAGTGGACGTTTGTGCCAAATTTTAAGTAATTCCCTCGAGGTGTTCCTGAGGTTTTGGGTTCACAAGAATGCCACGGACGAGGCCATCGTGATCTTTGTACATCAAATTCTAACTGGATGAGAGCGTCAGACTATTGCACCACATCACGTTACATCGGACGCTCCCTGTCCACCTTGGATCCACTAAATATAGAACTCCATCGTGTCATGTTAACAAACCGCCATCATATCATACCACCATCTTCACTGTGTTAAACTAGCTAGATTGCTAGCATCCCACACGATTCTTACCAGAAATGTTCAGCTTCCTGTTGATCTCTCTCCAGCCAGATGCCAACTGATTTAGGTTTTGGTAGTGAAATAAGGAGGTATCCTGAAAGTCATTCCTCATTTAAACCTTGTGAATCAGCCATATGTCGTCCATTGCAGCACTTCCAATATGAGCAACCGAATAAAAATAAAAACAGGCTGTCCGACTAAAGTTCAGCCCAAAACGGCCCACTACATCGCGCTACATCGTGTCACTTGGCGGCAGTTAAGCCAGTCCAATCGAAAGCAATGCAATCAAACTGACATGCCGCATCCAGTTAGGATGTGAAGTAATCAGTTACTCGATGAGTGCTCAATTTGAAGAAAATTCCATCAAGGACTTCTTGAGATATGTTCACAAAAATTACATGGATGCAAAGTCACAGTGTCTCTGACCTTTCACCATCAAAATCTAATCAGTTCATGCTTGATTCCAAATTGACGTTTATAAGAATTTTGAAGAAATTCCCTCAAGATGTTCTTGAGATATAACATTCACTAGACAGAAACACAAGGTCACAGTGACCATGACCTTTGACCACAGAATTAATCAGTTCACACTGAGTCCAAATGGATGTATGTGCCAAATGTGAGGAAATTTCCTGGACGCCTTCTTGAGATATTCTGTTCATGCAACGGATGCAAGGTCGCAGTGACCTTTGACAACCAAACTCTAACCAGTTCATCGCTGAGTCCAAGTGGACACGTGCCAAATTTGAAAATATTCCCTCGAGGCATTCTGAAGATACTGTGTACACGAGAATGGGACAGACAGACAGACAGACAGACAAACCCCATAACTGTCGCTGGCGCAGAGGCATAAACACAATGAAAAAGTCAGAGTCAAAATTTAATTTTACAAATTAATCATAAAACATGTTTAATGACTTCATGTTATCACTCTGCCTTAAAGCAATGAATAAATTGGTCTGATCTTTTCTAATCATTAAAATTATGTTTTTGTAATAACTTTACTAATGTGTTTATTTCATTTCATTTGTCTGCTGCTCTCACTGGATATTTAATAAATGAGCTGTCCCACGCTCTCACTTATGCAGCAGTCAATAAATCCACTGCAGGAGCTCAAATCAGCTGTTGACCAGCATGTGAGGTTAAATTTAGCCTCTCACTAATTAATTTGCAATTAAGCTACAACTATAAAGTCCTGAAGAAATCCCAGTTTCTGCGTCCTTGACAGACATATCAATTAAGGCCATTGTATGTCTTTAGGGTGCGGTGATGTTAAACTGGCCCTACAGGACTGTCTTTAATTAACCACTAGAAAAGTAGCTCGACCATAATGAGCTTGCTGGTGTAAAGACAGAGAGGCACTTTGTGGTGACACACTAATGTGAGCAGATTTGTTGTTTGGACAGGCAGTAGAACTCCAGTTCATAACATTTCAACTGACGTGTTGTTTTATTACAGAAAAAGTTATATTTTAAGAAGCAGCAGAAAAAGTAATTCTGGCATCAGTCATAAAGAACTCATCATCACCAGAAAAATGACATTTATTTGATGTAATAAATGTTGTTTTGACCACCTGTGGTCAGGCAAATGATAGATGGAAGTTGTGTAAATTTCTGAAAACTAACATTCTTCTAACAGCAGCTGTAGGCAGGATTTTCCTTTCTTACAAATATGGCCACTTCTTGCTCCAAAAATCCAAAATGGTGATGCCAAAATGCCAAACTCAAGGCCTCAAAACAGGAGTCAGGTGATGTCATGGTGGCTATGACCATTATTTTACACTCTCTATGATTGAAACTGAAAATATAGTGGAGTTTTCCATTTCAGCCAAGTGTAAAGAATTCTTTGTGATACTTAATTCGTTTGTGAATTTTTGCCATTTCCATTCCTGCTGCCTAATGCTCATCAAACCATGTGAATGGAAAACGCATTGAATGCTGGCTTCTTTTAACTATGACCAAGATCCTTTCATAACTTAACAAAGCTGAGTGTGAATTTTCATTCTCAACCTTGGAAAAAGTAGTTTCGTGAATGAACTTTGAGATTATTTGTTAGAGGTTGTTGAGTTTTTAACTGCATCTCATGCTCGATTAGTGAGTTTTACTTTATTAGACTTTTTTGTTGCATTTTTATCCACAAAAAATGGGGTTGCCTCGTCACACACAGAACATACTAATAATATGTTCAGTATGCACTTCAGTCTAATACGAGTGTTTTTAATCATAGAGCAAAAAGTGGTTTATAGCAGGAATGAGTTGTGTGCAAGAAAACTCCATGTCACTTATTTATGGTGAAGGATGAGGATGAGTTGAGGACTCTCACAGCCCGAGGACAGAAGCTGCTCTGTAGTCTGATGGTACTCCAGAATATACTTCTGTATCACTCTCCTGACAGCAGCTGGGTGAACAGGCTGTGGCTTCGGTCTGTCTTTGAGTCTCCATTGAGATCTTCATGTACTCTGATACCACAATGCTCAGTAGATGATACCAGTGATATTCTGGGAGGTTTTAATCACGAGCTGCAGAGCCCCCCAGCACATCTCATGCCAGTTTGTAATGTTTCCAGTCAGGGTCAGGATGGTTTCTTACCGGGGAACGTTTTGGGCGAATCACAACTGTTTATGTAATATGGGGCATTTTTGAGATGAACGGTGCTTCTCAATCAAGGATGCTTCCTTGGTAGGCCGGGTCCTTCCAGGTCGCGTCCTACAGAGGCTAGGCTTCTTTCTCATACTTGGTGAACATACATTGGAACAGGCTAGCAAGCGCCCAAGTGTGCGTCACTAAAGAGGCCCTGCCTTCAATTCAAATCATGTGCAAAGAATTGTGGGTGCTTCATGCCAGCTTAGGACACACACATGCATACTTAAACATTCTCTGAAGGAATGAATCCATCCTTGGTAGAATTCAAAGGATCCATGACATTGGAACAATCCTTCAGCAGGATTTGATGATGTAACCTCCTTGAAATTCAGCTATTTAAGGATCCTTCCTTGTCTCTGAGAAGCATCAGACGACTGTTAAGAGGAGCGCCCTTGAGGCATTTTCAACCAAGATGGCACATGCTGATGTGGAACTCTCTGAAGCTGCCATTGCATCAATAATAATTAAAAAAAAAAAAACTGGACGTTATATTTTTGCCGAAGGAAGACCAATCAACTGCATATGAAGTCTGTTGAGAAGGAAGATGTATTTGCCAAGTTTGCTACGTTTTCTTTTAATGCTTATTAAAAGGTAACAAGAACTTGGCCGAGGAAATTTTCCTTTTTAAGTTTCCTTGAGAAACATAAATATTTCTGAAGGGAGAACTCAGTCCTTGGTAGAATTCAAAGGATCCTCAACATTATAGAAATCATTCAAAAGGATTCAGTGACATAGCCTTCTTGATATTCAGCCACTGAAGGATCTTTCCTTGACTTTGTAAGGCACCAGACGACTGTATAGAGGAGCCTTGTCAGAGGCATTTTCGAAAACAACCAAGATGGCTGACACTGATGTGCTCTCTGTTGAACTCTCTGAATCAGCTGCATTTAAAGTCTGTTGAGAAGAAAGATATATTTGCTGAATCTTCGACAGTATTTGGCAAAAGTTTGATATACCAAGTCAATATCTCAGCTCGTCTCTGCACGCTGTACTCCTTTCACAGTATTCCTTCGCTCAGGTTTAATTTTCCTCCTCAAAAAATAATAATTGAACAGAGAGGTTCCAGACTAATTTTGCATTTGTAATTTGATCTGGTGATGCTTTCCATTGATGCTCAGTAAAAGCTAACAAGAATTTGGCTGAGGAATTTTGCCTCTTAAAGTTTTCTTAACAAACACAGACATTTCTAACCATGCTTCACCATGATGGAGATGTGTGAGGACCATAACGGGTTATCTCTGATGCTGATTCTCTAAAGCTCGGCTCAAACTACAGGGCCTGTTTATCACCGATGCCACCCTCCAGACAATCAAATGAGAAATCTGATCTGGGACCTTGATTGGTACCCAGATTATCTGATAATAGGTTTACAGCTCTGGTCCTGAACTGCTCACAGATTCATGAGGTCCAACCCGATAATTTCAAACATGTATCACAACAATGAGTTAAAATCTGGATGATTACAAATTACATCAGTACAGAGCAGCCGATTGTGTTGCCAGGCCAAGGTGAACATTGTAGCCCTTGAGGCTAACGTTAGCTAGCATACTACTGTTGACAGATATTAAAACTGACAGCTGAAATCTCACCTCCAGTTCTCCCTGAAGAAAAGACAACCCATGTTGACGTTTAGCCTCATTTAACCTGTTTTTTTCTCACTGCAAAGCATTATTAACAATACAGCAAGTTGTCGCACTACGTCAGCCTCTGTTTCATTTACATCTGTTTCCCCATGAGATCAGGAGAGACGGTGATTTCACGCTTCCTCTGGCATGATAATCTTTATAATATCCTGTGTGTGATGTGACATTATTTCCAAATCTTGTAGTGTTTGCATGTTTGAGATTTGAGAGAAGAACATCTGTGAACTTTCTCCTGATGTGTGTGATACAACCTGATTATTAAAATTGGTTAGGATTTCAAAACTCTGGCAGTCTGAGCCTGGCTGAAAACTGTTCATTTGCTCTGCCGCGGCCCGACTGATGTAGACACTGCTATTTGTTTTTGCATCCTTTTTTCCTACAATCAACAATCAGCCATTTGTCGTAAGTGCTAATATCGTAGGCAACTGGACTTGCTTGCGTTTCTTTAAGACGTTTCGCCTCTCATCCAAGAAGCTTCTTCAGTTCTAAATGACTGGTACGAAGTTGCAGGCTATAAACTCAGTGTGGGTGGGAATGGATGAGAGGTGAAACGTCTTCAAGAAACGCAAGCAAGTCCAGTTGCCTACGATATTAGCACTTACAATTACCATGACCTGGATGACTGAGAATCTTCACCGACAAATCAGCCCTTTGGTTGTTCTGTGTTGAGCAGTAGGTTGGTCTTGGTGCACCACTCTGGAAGACTCAATTTCATTGAGATATGAAGTCTTGTCGTTGTTTGAAATCTGGCCATTGATGGCGGTGTCCAGATTCCTCTTCCTCTTCCATGTTGGGGGCTGCAGTCATTGGTGTAGGCTACAGTGTCAACAGGAGGGGTCTGAGTGCAGAGCCTTGAGGGGCTCCAGTGTTCAAAAAGGTATACAAGAGAAGCGCACATCCAGACACTGAATGCTAGTTGCTGGAAAGACAGAAAAATGAGTCCAAACACTGCACTGGCAATATTCAAAATAGAGCTTCTTTACAAATAAAAAAAAAAACAAAAAAAAAAAAACTGAAAAAGGAGGATTCCCCAGACCCCCCGATAGAGGTCTAGGCTAGGCCCCACATGTCCCCAAATCCTGGAAATGCCCATGCTTACACCTGACCTAAGTCTGGCTGCTTCTGCTTTGCAAAAGTGGCCCCAGAGCAAAGAAGGTGGAGTATCCCTGCACCAGACTATGCTCCCAATAATAAATTTAATTAAATTACCACAGAAGTGACGTTTCAAGCTTCACACTCCCCATCAGGGCTCGGGGGTTCAGCGCCAGAGTAGAGGATACAGAATTTGTTTAGAAGCATGGCTTACTCTTTGTCTATGCCCTTTTTTAAATGTATATGATAAGGTATTTGAAGCCCTTTTTTCACAGAGATCGCACTGAAGAAACCCCTATGACCTCCCTTCTTTATGCCTACTTTGCAATTTTACACAGAACCAAATGGCAGCAGTATCATGTCGCTCCAGTGCATGATTTTAGACGGTATGCTGGTATCGCTGAATCAAAGAGGGTTGACAGGCAAGATGTGTAACATAACAGCATCAGTCTGTAGTGTGACAACATACACGTCGGCAGTGCTTTATAAACAATGACAATGGCATAACATGGCAATAATATCCCATCCTCCGCTCAGAGGGTAAGGAGCTCCCGGACATCATTGTCCTCTGAACTTATGAACATTTACAGCCACTGTTCTTCTTCTTTGAGTTAGCTGCTAACTGCTAACAGCTATTTTTTTAATTTCCCGTGGTGGGTTGTAAGCCAAAACATCTGCATCGCCCCCTGATGGCTGGCTGCAGTATAGTTCATAAATCTCACCCCCTCCAATATGGGCCAAACTCAAACAGCAAAAAAGATGGTTTCCGTCATTTTACGTCGTTCTTATCTCACTGTTCGAGTTTTAGTAATTCTAAAACTCTGCCTTACATTAGTTATTTGATGCCATATAAAAGCAGCTATGTGTACAATTAGTGTGCTTGTGATCTGTGGCGTTGCTTGGGATTGGTCGGACAGGTGTACGAGCGGGAATTCGATATTGTGGACATCGCTACTGCGCAGATTCTTGACTCCAAATGACGTAATCAGATGGCAGCAGCCATATCCGGAATATTTGCCTTCATTTTTGCATGGTGGGAGGAAGTGCAGATGCTTTGTCCATCTTTATATTCTGTCTATGATTCAGGCATGTAACAAATCTGGCATGATTAGGACATCATTATAGGAAACATATGCTTGGGATAAACTTACAATGTGACCTACTGTAACTTTAAAGTGCTATAGAAAAGTCAAAGAACACATTAATGCTGCACTCTCCCTCTTCTGAAACATCCCCCAGAGTATAAACACTATTAGCATAGTAAATAAGCTGATGACAAAAGCTGCCGGCCCATTTGGATGAATATCAGCCTCTGACCTTGCGACTGGACGACTGGCTCCTCTGCCACGTCTCATCCTACTTCCTCTCGCCTCACTTTCTTTCTTTCACTCTGACTGTGGCCTGAGAGGCAGCATGGCTGAGGTTAATACCTATTTATTGCTCTGCAGATACACTCTGGGGCCTCATGGCTTCGTAATTAAAGCTTGTCCTGCATCAGATGAAGATATGGAAATATCATTATTACTTCTCGGATGAAGAGATACAGAAAAACAGCAGCTTTTTGCTTCCTCCCGGGCTGCAGCTCATTTGTAAGCAAGGGGAAGAATTACGCGGAGCCTTAATACATCTAAATAAGTTTTCAGATGTTCGGTTGGCCTGAGGTGCACTTCATTTATTTGGCAGGCCAGACTTTCAAAAGTAATTGTGAACATTAAGTTTTGATGATAAAAAAAGGCCCTTTTAAATTAATCATATTTCTGAGCTCATCATATAAAGTTACCTCACCTGTCATTGTTGGATAATTCATTTCTCATACTAACAAATGGTGAGAAACTCTCCCTCCAGCTGTAACAGGACCACTTTAAATAGCGTTAGCATGCTAGTGTCAGTCACATCAAACTTGTCCAGATGTTAATTAATGTCCTGAAGGGTCAACTGTACACATACTGAATAAAGCCCTATTCGGACGGGATTAGTTTTACATAGGGACGAGGGGTAAAGTAATAATTACCAGAGATTTTAGTCCCGTCCAAATGTGCCATGTCAGTAATCATTACCGCACGATGTCAGTAAAGATTACCGCGACTTTTACCTTCTGTAAAAGGGTCCAGGACGATTACCTCAGGTAATACTAATCCCGTGCGAATAGACCAGCAGTAAATAGGTGTTAGGGCTGTCAAAAAAAAAAAAAAATCGAAGTTAGAAATATATTCAAATATATATATATTTTTTTATAAGTTTGAACCTAAATTTGATCATTCGAATATCATTAATAATTAATAATACTATCAATAATGTTGTATATCATGGCGAATCCCGTTCGGGACACAGAGGGAGGGAGAGGCGCCGACGGAGGAGCCCGCTGCGCCAATACCACCCACTGCGCTGTCCGTGATGTGTGACCTGTGTGACCGGGAGACATACAGGGAGAGTGTTGCACCTGCTGCCTCTCTGCCTACCCTTTTTGAAGAAGAGATGAAACCTTACCAGATTGAGACACCACTACAAGCCGACCAGGATCCACTCTTGTGGTGGAAAACTACGCACTGAAGTATCCAAACATTGCTTAGATAGCGAGGTAGAAGTTGATCATACCTGGCACTTTGGTGAGGTCAGAACGGGTGTTTTCATCCAAGTGTCACGTTCATATTGCGTCAGCAATAAGCATCTTATTTTTTGTGGGGTTTTTTTGTAAAAATAAATTAATAATAATAATAATAATAATAATAAATTCTAAAATTATTCGAACTAAATTAATAATTAATTAATTCGAAAATATTCGAACTCAATATCATGGTGCTTTTGACAGTCCTATCATACGCACATGACGGCAGGAGGGGACGGCGATTTACCCCTCCCACTTAGGTAGTTTTACTGATATTTCTTATCCCGTGCGAATCAGCCATTGATATTACTGATGTCCTGTGGTAAAGTGACATTACCCCACGTGCCCATGTAAAACTAATTCCATCCGAATAGTGCTTAAGATATCCCAAATTCTGTCAGTCAGGTAGTGAATGGATATCTCAATCATATTTTCTCCTTAATACAATCATCAATGTGCCAGCTAATGAGTAAACAACAGCAAGTTTTTAGATGATTTCATTATCACAGACAAATTTCCAATGCCAGAATAAAATTATGAGTTTTACCCCAGTTTTTTTGATTATTGGTTTAAAGTGGTCAGAAAACTCAGTCTAAGCTGCCTCAAGGTCCCAATCCCATAGTAAGCATTTTGCAGGTTCCAAAACGAAAGGCGTACTGCCTTTGTTTTTAATAAAAATTGAATGCCACTAGGCAAAAAAAAATGCTTGCTGCATTTTTAATTGTTGCCAGGCAACCACCACATTCCCTCCTTACGCTGGGGGCAATCAGGAAACTGTTTGTTGGGCACAGGGAAATAGAGTGTGCCAGTAAACCCGGAACTCCGTTAGCGCTTTTAGCACTTCCGGTTCTCTCGTCTAAAAGTCAATATGTTTTTTGAATGGGATTTTGGTAAAATGCCACAAATAAGGTCTGTGGTTAACAAAAGCTTAAGCGAGTTTCAGGTTTTGTTCTACGACATAAAACACGTCAGTAAATACCCTACTTGTGAATGTTGAAGCTTTTACGTGTCGTAAAAAAGGCGCTTGCTAACAAGTTGCTCAATACGACTACAAACCCTGTCGGGGACATTAAACGTCATCACCCCCGAACAGCCGAGAGTGCTGGCAGTCCGCCATTACAGCTTCTTATTTAGCTTAAACAGTCCGATTTCCCCATTATACAATGTTTTTAAAATAAAGCGGCTGAAATCAGTTGAAAGCTTAGTGGCGGTGACGTCAAGAGTCATGCGACCGCGGAGTGGTCATGTAGTCTGTTAAAGCCTAACGTTAGCTTTTTACTTCTGGTGATCGCATTTAAGCTTCAAATGCGGTATGAAAGGTGTTCATATGTGACGATTATCTCGCTGAACAAAACCTGTAAGTATCATAAACTTGTGTTAGTCACAGAGCTTATTTTCTGACATAATCCAAAACGCAATGCAAAAATCACATTCACTTTCTCTTCCGGGAACCAGCGCGATGCTAAACTTCCGGGTTTTGACGTCAGCCCTGGCACACTCTATGGACATCTGTGTGGGCACATGATACCCTAAAAGAGGTAGTGGATCACGGGGAGTACCACGAGTTGGTCCAGGAGCTTCTCCTCCATGATGGGCTTTTCCAGGCATTTTTAGGATGACTCCGTACCTGTTGTCTATCATCCGGCCTAGCATAACAAAAATTAATACTACCTACTGTGAGTCCATTGGTCCTGCTGAGCGACTGAGCGACTGAGCACCACTGCTTTCTCCTCCATTGTTTACCAACTGTAAACTTGTTGTCGTGACCACCACAGAAGGCCCTCCTCTCAAATCATCCCATTGGACAATGGGAAAAAAATGGCAGATGACACAGGGTGCCTTTCCGCTCTGAGTGTTTTCAACTGGAGGAGTTCAGAGCGCTCCAGCAAAAAACACCAGGCACCTAGAGCGCAGAAATGCGAGGTGCGAGCATCGCCAAAACAACAAGCAAAAAGCTTAATTCTTATTAAAAACTGTTATTAAAAGCTGTCTTCCATCTCTTTCACAATTAAGGTCTATAGAAAGAAGTTTTTTTAACCCAGTGGCATCACCTAATGGTCCTGGAAGTGTAAATTCCATGGTTTGGCCATGATGTAAAATTGGCTTCAAAGCCCAGTGCTGTTCCTGCAGGTATGTCGCTACCTTTTTACAAAGTCCTGACCTCATCTGAACGTTGGTATTGTCTGAGGGCTACATGCCCAGGAACATCCACCAACACAGCAAAATAAGAACATAATAAAACACAGGCAGAGGGCAAAGTGTCTGCAGATAAACACCGCCACACACTGAGCGTGGGTCATAAGTGATGGTTGAGAGGGATTACTGTTGTATGAGTCTGTACGTTGTTTTTCAGGAAAATCCCACAGTGTGTACCTTTAAGGAGCTCCACTCAGTGGTATAGTCCTTTTAACCTGAGACTCACCCTGTGTCCAAAGAGATGACACTTGTCCCTGAAACAAGTTTCACATGGAGTTTTACTTTGGATTTTCTTGACTGACTCTGTTTCCTCCCTCCCCCTTTTAACGGACCTGACAGAAGACAAATGACGTCCTGATCCAATCCCATCCATCAGAAAACAGCAAACAACTGTTAACAGAAATCGCACACCTTTAAATATGAATACCTTTGATTTATGCGTCTGTACTCGGTGGATTAATGTGATTACAGTTATTAAACCTGCAGGATAATGAGTTATGGAAATTCCAGCTCATGAAAGCTTCAGCAGACGGCCTATTAAACATCATTCATAATCAGCTCCTTAGTATACAGATAGGGTAGATTTGTGCCCTCCACACACCGCCATACCAGATGGCTAATATTTGGCACACAGCAATGGAGTGACAGGAGGTAAATTAGACCATTGACATATTGACATTAATATTGGCACAAATAATTGCAAGGAAACCTATGGCTTAAAAAGATAATCAGAGTAATCATATCATACATGACATATGTTAAATGGATCTTCTTTCTGAAGCTGACAGTATATGAGCTGCCCCAAGTGTAGAAGAAAAATCCCATTATTGGATTATGTTTATGAAGTGCCACTCATTCTTGACTAAACCCTGAAAAGAGCCTGAAATGCATTTGCTAAATGGCCTCAACAGACAGCAACACAAAAACATTCCCATTTACAAGGACGGTAATTCAGCTGTAAAATCACTATCTTCCTGTCACGTTCGAGGCGTTCTATTGAGTTTTCAAAGTGTATGGATAATGTACATGAAATATACATGTCAAATGGCTATAGAATGAGAAAGCTGTCAAACCGCAGAGTGGTCATGAATACTAAACCTTCTGTTCATCACAGTGAGATTCTGTAATTAACTGATAAATGCAGAGAGCACACACTGACCAAGTGACAGCAATGTGTCACTGACAATGTTATTTTTACCTCATGAGCTGAAGCCTGACACTTAGCATGATGAGCTCTCATCAAATTACAGTGTATCATTATACTATGGTTTGTGTAATATCCTACAAAACTGCATGCACATACAACAGTTTGTATAATATAATGTATAATATAATTAGGGCCCAACGAATGACTTTACGCACTTCACGTGAAGTTACATGCTTACATTGTTGGGCAGGGAACTGCCCATTGGTCCGACATCCCATTGGTCCGACATCCCATTGTTCCGACCATATTAAACCCATTGTTCCGAAGTCATTCAAGTCATTCAAGTCATTAGCATCAAGCTAGCAAACAATGGTACATCCTCACGGTCGGACATAAATTAATAACATTAACAAATAGCAGCGGGGCTTTTACTCACCACAACTGCAGAGGCTCCCAGCTTCATTTGAAACAAACTACATTATAGACGGTCCGTTATTTATTAATCCCTCTGTGTGTTTATATAGTTACTTTTTATCCGCTCTGTTGTCTTTATAAAGTTAACATATCACACCGTCATTTCAAACTCAACACTTCCTGAACTTGTTTCAAATTAAAGCTCCTTATAACCTCAGCCACTGCAACCCTAGTCACATGATTGCAGCGTTTTAAAATACGTGGGATATGTACGAATTATGGGTGCACTGCTTTTCATGGGAAAACCTACGAAAAATGAAAGAGTCGTGCTCTGTAACAACCTCCTGTTCTATTTGCACTTTTCACTTCATTTCCACCCAGACAATTAGCACTTACAAACCTTTACTTAGAGACAGCTCAGATTAATTTATTTTCTATTTTTGTTCAATCACAAACCATGCTCTAGTATTTAATTAATAAGTACAAGGTGAAAATATATTTTAAATGTTATTTAGTATATAGTGTGAGCAGCTTCCCTTACACGTGTGGATGATGAATAGAAACAGTAGTAATAAGAGGTGAACGCAGATGAGTTCTGGTTTAAATTAGACTACAAATATTTTTGTATAATCAGTTAGAGATGGAGATTTTCTTTTTTACTTGTGGAGTTAATGTTGTACATCACCTGATGGTGCATCTGTATTATTTTCATGGGGTTTTAAACAGTAGAAATGTTCACATTTATACCATCAGACAACAAATGATTTCAGTTCTGTTTCCTCTCCTGCATGAAGACGGAAAAATGTTTGTGTTTTTTACTTGACACGCTCAAAAATAGATATGTGAAGACAAGATATTCATTTTGAACATCTGCGGCCGTGTATAAAGAGAAGTGTCTCTCCACGTGGTGTCAGTCTGTATGCAAATACAACTTCATTAGTTTTGGAGATCAGGAGATTGAGGTGAGGGTACAGTGTGTTATAATAGAATGGGAGGCAGATGACAGTCCTATTTCCTTTGAGACTTTCCTGTTCACTGTCTTCTATTATATTAAACCGAATCAATTATCCCAAAGGCTGCATGCTATAATAGGAAGCTGGGTGGGCATTTTTAAACAGAGCAGCCTGGCTGCTCAAATCCAAACACGCTGTGTGCGATTACAGTGATGAGGGCATTGAAATCCTGTAATTGAGACATGCAACATTATGATTGCAAACTGATTGAATATAATTAGCCATGGCTTTTACTTTGTTTGCTTGCTTCCTTTAATTAAGAGATTTTTCTTTTCACTTGGTCAGAGTAGATTCACATTATGCAGGGATGTTTGATAAGTGATTAGCCCGGTAAGGCCCACTAAGATAATTAATCGTCCAATTGTACAAAAGTGTGCTGTGGTTGCCAAGTGGCCTTGCCCCTCACGCTGCCTCAGTGACTGCGCTGTAAATAACCAGTCCACTCACCAGAGGTAAATGTTGGCATTGTGTGTTCCTTCAAACCACGGATATGTTTAATTTGTACGTTTCATTAACATCATATCAACTTTTCTAAAATGATGTGGTTTTGAGTGCACATGAGCTGACTTGTCATCAAGATGGCTGCCAAGCTGCAGACCGCTGTTTGAGACCAACAGACAAAAAAAAAAAATGGATGACATTGGCAGCAATTTCGAGCCATATCTGTCCCAGCGAAAGAAGGTGGGCCACAAAAAGCAAGTTTAGTAGAACAACAGTGGCATTTGTAGCAGCGATTGTTGTGTTTTTTGCATGACATCAGCAGCATTTCCAACCATGATTGTGCCATCAAAAGTGGGTTTTCCTTAGCGAGACACTAGCCATGTTTCCATCGGCCTGTTTAGATGTGCATCTAGAAGTATCGCATCGGAAAATTATGATGGAAACGCCAAAATTCGAATTAAAATCCCCTGATTTGCTCAAACTAAAATACGCTCGCTTTAGCCGGGTTTTGGGTGATTTGAAAAAATGATTCACAAAACGGGGGATGGAAACAGTTATGTTTGAATTAAGTCTGACGTAGTGCACCTCCCTCCATGGTGATATCCACACTCCGGGTCGGGAAGGCGGTAATGCATTTACAAGCTGGTTGCCAACCGGCAGAAAACATAGAAGAAGAAGAATGCGAGACTTGTTTTGTTTCTGGTTCTGCAGAAAACTTGCGCGAGTTTATAGTTTTCACCAAAGTCCGTACATTTAATGGAAACACACAGGATTCGTATTTCTTTTAATGCGCATTTCCCAATGATTCAAATCACTTTTGGATGGAGACATAGCTACTGGCAGTATTTCCAGCAAAGGTTGTGCCACCAAATACATGTGATGTTTTGGCGTGACATCTGCAGCATTTCTAAAACCAATTGTGCCACAGAAAGCAGGTGTTTTTTAATGCAACATCAGCATCATTCCCAACTGTGATTGTGCAACCAAAAGTGGGTATTCATCAGCAAGATATCAGCAGCATTTCTTTCGGCAGTTGTGCCACCAAAAGGGAGTGTTTTTAGCTAGACATCATTTAGATACAGTATTTCAAGCCATGATTGTGCCAACAAAAGTGGGTGTCTTTCAGTAAGATATTAGCAGGACTTTCAGGGTCAATTTTGCCACCAAAAGCTGTTACTTTTTACCTAGACATTGGCGGCATTTCCAATCAGTACTGTGCCACCGAAAGCAGTTGTTGTTGTTGTTCTTTAGTGAGACATTTGCAGCATTTCCAGTGGCAATTGTGCCACCAAAAACACATGCAACATTGGCAACATTTACAGCCATGTTTGGGGCACCAAAAGCAGGTGTTTCTTAGTGTGACATCAGCATCACTTGCAACCATGATTGTGCCACCAAAAGTGGGTATTCGTGAACAAGACATCATGGCAGCAGCTTTGCCACCAAAAGCTGAAGATTTTTAGCTTGACATTTGTGGCATTTCCAACCCTTGTTATGCCAGCAAAAGCAGGAGTCTTTAACAAGACACTGGGGGCAGTTCCAGCAGCAGTTGCACCACCAAAAGCATTTTCTTTTTACTGAGAAATCTGGGCTTTCCCAGTAGCAACTGTGCCACCAAAAGCAGATGATTTTCTAGGAAGATATCGGCGGCATTGCCAACCTTAATTGTACCACCAAAAACAGGTGGGACTGATTTTAAGTACGATATCAGCAGCATTTTCAGCTGTTATTGTGCCACCAACAGTGGGTCTTTTGAGCCGAAACATATTTTCCTAACTATAACCAAGTGGTTCTTGGGTCAAAAACTAACCGCACATTTGCCACAGCAAGAGTTGCAACGTAAAAAAATGTCATGATTCAATGTATCCACAACATGAAGCATTCAATGCCAGCTTGGTGCTGAAATAACTCAAGAGTGTCAATGTTAAATCCATAACTAGTCAAGAACAATGTTGCAGTGTTGACCTACAAAAAGGTGTTTTCACTAATGCGTTCAGTCATCATGAAGTCATGCTAATGAGAGTCCCTGATAAGTAGGAGTGACATGAGCTCACCCAGGTTAATGTTTCTCTGACAGCTCCGTGATGAGCTACACCATAAATAGACGCTGTAGGTACACCTCTACATGTGACTACAGTATATACTCCCCTCTGAACTCTGCTACAGAGCTGTGTCTTGACACATCTCTTGCACTTCCACAGCTCGCTCCCAGGCGCTCTGTCTGCCTGCCTGCTGTGAATATTAAGTCCATCCTGCTCTTGTGTCTCTGTGGGTGTGAGGCCTTGTCCTTGCAGAGCAGAGCACACTCCATCCCTGACAAGGGCTCCGCTTTTATCACCTGATGCCGTGAGAGCCAAATGAGGGTTCGGTCATGTTCAGCCATTTATCATCTGCGATCAGCGAGCAGCCACAGGGGCAGAAAGGACCTTGGCTGCGTGTACGCGCTCTCCTCCTGCCATTTGTTCTTAAAGTCGACCAGGTTTAGTGTCACTGTGGTCTGCTGCATTCACAGCGGGGAAAACAAACATCAACATGGTGGCTTTGTTTATCCACAGCGGGGCTTGTGTCTGGGGCTTTTGTGTCTGCACACACTGTATCATGCACAAAATACTCGCTTCAAGGTAAAATAGATGATAATGATGAATGTTGCAAATATGGTTAGAGGAGCGTTAAATGGGGTGCTTATTTATTTTCTGTCTCGACATCCATTCTGTCTGCCAGCTGTAGTACAGGGCGTTCAGCTGAGAAATGTCTGCGACTTATAATGAAGCTAGAAATTTGTTTAAAGCACAGAAAGTTATTAGCAAGTATCATTTGACAAGCAACAGTGCTGTTTTATAAGATGTTCAAAACCCTTAAATTTAACTAGCTGAATAAACCCACAGAGCTCCAGAAACATGATTTGATGAATGTGTGCACAAAGCCACCTCATAGAGGCAGTGGTTGGTTTGCTGAGCCTGAACAAAGGGGAGGCTGGGAAGGTAAATTGAACGCTTTCCCTCAAATTTTCCCCAAAATAAGGGGGTGTGTACCTATCTCCATATTTGTGTTAACAACATGGTTGGTGTTCCCTTTCATCCACCTTGTTTCAGCCCCACTCCCTTTGTAATGGCTTGTTTGGACTCTCAGACCGTGTATTTGCTCTGTCCTGGCTGGTCGAGATGGCTGCAGCCAGTTTTATTCACTGTAGAAGGGTCGCACTTAACGCCCACTTTCATTATTTCCTGAGTGTGCTCTGGAGGATGTGCTGCTGTAGGTAAACAAGAAATGGTATGGAGGGATAGCATCTTAAACACAGCAATATTTGTAGAGATGGCTTTTTTAGCTTTTAGTGGAATAACAGCTTTTAGATGCCATGAAATTCAGTAAAGACGTTTGTGTTGAACACTGTGAGCAACACCTTTCAC
Organism: Epinephelus fuscoguttatus; assembly: GCF_011397635.1. Lineage (NCBI taxonomy): Eukaryota > Metazoa > Chordata > Actinopteri > Perciformes > Serranidae > Epinephelus > Epinephelus fuscoguttatus. The sequence goes on along the minus strand of NC_064762.1, from coordinate 9,201,924 downwards.
ACTGTCACGTAGAAATTTCATAAAAATTTCAGTTATTACTGCTTTAGTCTTTTTCTTTATGAGCTTCAAGATGTTTTTTCAAAGACATAGTTTATGTTGATTTTAGAAAAGTGCCATTAACATCCAATGTAGTTGGTAGACAAAAACAAAAGTTTCTGCAAACCACAAATTCATTAATTTGTGTGGTATTATAGTGAATACAACTTTACGTTAAAACTTGACGTTTCAACAATCCTGTGGTTAAGATAATTGACCTATGGCTAAGCCACGCCCCCCTCCACTCACTCGGACAAACTATCAACATTCAGTGACCGGCGCTATGGCAGGTGTCACAGTACACGGCATTTCACAGGAGGCAATTGATGATTTTTGGAGACATAACGATCAGATGTCATTGAGAAGTAACCAAAAGGGCCTAAACTACGCATTGGAGGGATATATTCATCATTTTATTGTTGAGAAGCTCGATGAAAAGCTTAAATTACAAGCCAAAATTTACAGGTCACAGTGTACGCTTGTGAACCGCATCTCGTTGCCGTCGCCATCAAAGACAACAAGTTAAAGTGCCACTGAAGTTAAGGTTTTTGGCTCAGAATATGAGAAAAGGATAACGGCCTTTTTACCATCTTTACCAAGAGTGTCTCTCTGTTAGTTTGGTGCTACAGTATTTACACTGAATCATTCAGCATAACGTTTGCCAACCTTTGTTATCTCTGCCATTACAGATAAGTTAATGAAGCTAAGCTCCAGAAGTTAACGTTAGCTTAACTAGAGCCCTTTGGACAACAGCTAACAATGATGTACCATCACCAAAGTACAAAACTAGAACAAAATAGGCTAATGAACTCCCAGCAAACAAGGTGACATGATGAACAACGCAGCTAGGAGCTAACGTTAGGCTAACTTTAGCTAACGTTAGCTAGAGATGTTAAAGATAACTTTATATTTCTTTCCAGCAAAGTGACAATATGTTGCCTCAAACACAATGTTGACTTACCTTAGAACAGATGTAGACATCATTGTTAATCTTATTCACGTTGAGTTGATGTTGTGGTCTAACGTTACCACACAACTTTATCCAAAGGAGACACTTTTCTCGGTTGAGATGTGGTTTAAAGTGTAAAAAATACACCTCGTTGCCCAGCCTCTCAGGATACCTTGTGTCAGAGTTGCATGTACCCCATGCACACCGTTTGACCATTTTTAAACTTCAAATCTCAGAAAAAGCTCATAAAACCGAACTTTCTGTAAAGTGACTTTCTGTAATGCATTTCAATGGACGTCCAGGCAGAGAATGTCCGAGTGTATGGAAATGGCTATACACACTGTGATTGGCTCATCGCGTTTGAGGGCGGGGCTTAGCCATAGGTCAGGTATGTTAAGCCACAACAATGCCACATAGTTACAGTGAGGAAGAGATCATGTTTGGCTTTAAAAAAGCACCATATTTGGTGGCAGAAAAGCTGCTGGAAAAGTAGGGATGGGCTGTGAGAAACACCCAGGTTTTGTGGCTCAAACACAGGTGGACACAGCAAAGAGCTGCCAAAAAACAACTGGTTTTGTTGTTTGTGGTTGGCAGTTTTTCAGGCATCTCGCCTAGCAGTCACACCATGAAGCATCCCCTCCACCTCCAGATGCATCATAGTCTCATAAAACGGTTCATATGAATGCACGCCACGAATGATGTTAACTCCTTATTGTACAGTTACGTAATTGACGGAAAGTTACAGAGGTTAGGTTTAGGAAAAGAAAAATGGAAATGACTAACCGTATGTCAACTCAAAGTTCACATGGCTCTGAACTCGGACTCCAGGGGAAAATCCCAGGTGACAGTTCCTTTTTCGTGACCCATCCACCACCCCAACCTGCCTCCTTGCAAGCTCTCGGGACTGCTTCCTTGTTTGCTGTCGTCAGCGCTTTAGTCACATGATCGCAGCCTTTTGAAATACAAGGGATATGTACTGTATGAATTTGGGAGCATTGCTTTTTGTACAAAAACATGAATAATTTGTGAGAGCAGCCTGCCAGGTGACATAGCTCATACACTACATGACTTAAGAAACAATATGATACGTATGAAAGAAGTGTATTTTAAAAGCAGACAATGCATGTAACAGGCTGAAGTTGGCACGGCATCGCAGAACGTCACCAGCCAAAGCACTTAGGGTACCTTGCACGTCATATCACACTGTGGAAAGTGAGTGACTGTCGGTGAGACCCCAGGGTGTGCTTTTTACAGTACATCAGGGCTCAAACACATCGCATGCATGGTGTTTGAAACAAAGGCCTCCGTGTCATGTCTTCCACAGAGGACCAGCTGCTGCTTTTTATCCCTCTTAATATAATTGCTTCAGAATTCTCAATGCAAAGTTCACAGACAAACCTGGCGTGCCTGATTATACATTTCTGATTTCGTTTGTGTGTGAACTGTGTGATTTCTCCTCAGCACAAAAAGCTGAGTCAAACTTGTTTTCCTAACTTTTCATTTGAATACTTACACCAGAGTCAACATATCATTTATAATCATGTTTTGCTAACGTACGGAAGTATTTTTAGCCGCCACCTCCTCCGTCTGCGCCCCTTTAGAATTCTAATAACAAAAGCCTGATGATTTATTCCTGCTCCTTTTGTAGTGCTTTCGTCTCTGCTACCTGTCTCCAGGAGAGAGGAGTGATGCAATAGGCTGATATCAACATCTGTGCTTCTGTGAAGACGGCCCTGCCTAGATAAGATGCCCACAGTGTGCAGAGGAGGGCTGTACTGTGGGGGGAGATATACAGCACCGACAGATAAAGAGAATAGCATGAATCGAAGTGGCTGCTGCAGGAGTCGCATGGGTAGTAACATTAGAATGACCTCAACAGATAAAAGGTGCTTCAACACATGGAACCACTTCCTACTGAGACCCAGAGCAGCGCTGTATACATTATGGATGTTGTTTGTTAGAAACTGTGGCCTTTGACTTGTGTAATAACAACAGTCTCCTTTTCATGAATCTGTGTCATCCATTATAAATCCCACTCACACAAACTGTTTGGCAGGAATGTATACAACGTCAGGTGCCTTGGAATTAGAAATGGCTTTAAACATTGGACCTTTCGTGAGCAAAAGTATACTCATACTTGTTGGACAGTTCATATGATGTTGCTTTTTTCTACTTAGAATTTTCTGCCTGAATAAAAAGAGGCAGGTTCCATATATACATTCTTATTACAATACAAGTCATAACAAGCTAAAGGTGCTCACAGACTCAGGCGTACTATAAGCGGACTCCGTGAGGAATGTCCGCTGTCATTCGGGCTTCCATAGTCGTAGTTTCCTGTAAAAATGTCCGTGAAAAATCCCCACAATGTGAAAAATACATGCCGAGGAGTCTTTTGTGTGACACTGGTGCACGGAGCGGAGTCCGCGCCGTTGTAAAATCTGAGCTTTGTGTGCACAGGGCTTGCGGAAGTCCACTTTTAGTCCGGGCGGACCTCCGCGGAGTCCGCTCTGCCAACGTTCCGCCCGAGTATGTTTGGGCCTTAAGGCAGCAATGGCCAGGTCCAATGTCTTTGATGCATTTAGGTAGCTCATCAAAATAAGACTTTGTAGACTGATCGAGACGGCAGGGTCAACTAATGAATTTGTATGGTTATTTTTCGAACAAGGTTGCAAAAACCTTGTTCGAAAAATAGCGTCTGTGTTCGTGTTGCCCAAAATCAGCAGTCCCTCACAGATGAATTACCAGCACCCTGACAAAAACAACATGTCCTACAAAACAGTTTGTGTAATACTGAACGAATTTATGCCCCACGATTGACGTTACATACTTACCGTACATTTACAGAGGCTGGGCTCAAGCAAGTAAAGTTATGTTGATTAGTTTTAGGAGAAGACACATAATGACCAGTGTTGGGTAGTAACTTGTTGCAATAACAGTAACCGTGCAGGTAGTCATACGAAAACTATTTTCACTGCGAAAAACACGTCCTCAAACCTCCGGTCTATACAACACAGTCTGACTTAGACCTCGTCACATATTGACGTGCTCGGTCATGGACTTTCCACGTCCACATACGACATGCAAGGTACCCTGGGTGCATTGATTGCTGATGTTCTGGGACAACATTTCCTGAGAAAACAGAAGTGTATTTCGAAAACAGACAATGCATGTAACAGGCTGAAGTTGACACTGCGTCCCAGAACGTCAACAACCAACACACCCAGGGTACCTTGGACGTCATATGTGGACGTGGAAAGTGCATGACCAAACATCGATTTGTGATGAGGTTGGAGTGAGAATGTGTTTGCCATCGTGGGGTGAACAGGAAAAATGCTAAGTAATCCTGCTTAATCGGGCGGACTGCATTTTGAAAGACAGCTGCATCCACTTAAAATTGGTCCATGTGCCACGATTCCCCCTCCAGGCCAGACTTTGGACATGCTTATGTTACTGTATTTGGGGGTTCCCTTCACATTTTGGATTTCAGAAATGACATACTTTGGATTTTTGGTTTAATGTCTCAAATTAAGCACAAGCTTTAAAGACTTTCATTTTTTGTTCTATGACATTAAATATGTCAGTAAATACCCCACTTGTGAATTTTGAAGCTAAAAGGCAATTACTTACAAGTGGCTGAGTGAGACTACAGAGGTTGTAGCAAACATCATCACACCGAACACAGAACCTCATCCTCTCACTAGTGTTTCTTTACCGCCATGTTGTGTTTATACTTGAGCTCTTGCAAACTATTTTAATTCAAACTTTTCCAGCTGATACAGCCATGACCACTGACTAGATCAGGTCAGGCTAAGAGGAAAGGCTTTTGCAGAAGAGGTAGTACTCCAAAATCCAACAGAAAAATCCCAATGGCTCTTTGATGAGGGAACCAGGTGACGCTGACTTCTGGGTCGGCCTTCAAATAAAAGTCACCCATGCACCATTCTATAACTGCACACGGAAACAGCATAAAGGTTAAAGTGATATTCATAAGAGCAGAGAAAACACAATCACTATGGGAAACTAAGACACTATAAATAATGTTACTGACATGTACAGAGCTAATTAAAAATTCCAGTTAAATGTACTGTGGCCTCTAAGTGAACTCCAGAGGGAGTCAGTGCATTGTCAGATGTGCTGGTTCTTGTTGTAGTCCATATAAGCTGACAGCTGAGAGTAAAGATGGAGCTATCAAACCTTTCTTATAGCTTCTTTTCTCCCTTATATTAGTCTTGTGAGCTACTGTTTACAGTGTTTTACTGTTAAGGGAAAAAGAGTCCAAAACAAACGGACGAAAAGCAGCTGTAATTCATACTAAATGTACTTGTTGTGGTGTCTGAGCAGCGGTGAAGTTTGTTTCTCTGTCTGGTCGCAGGGGGTGGCCCAGAATTCCTCGCAGGTTTCTTGTCTGGCCCGTGATTCTCCTACAGGAAGCGTGCTGCGACACAGACGCACTTGTCATAGCTGGTGGTGGCTCATCAATAAGGTCGCGGAGCAGCGACACAGATGCTGGCTGAGGTCTCCGTCCCGGAGAGACGAGCTAATCACAGTCTCTGTGGGGAACAGCGGGGGAGCAGTCTGTCTTCTGATGCTCAATCTGCATACTCGCACACAAAACGCGCGCATATACGCTCCTGCACAGTCATGCAAGTAAACAGCAGACACGAGGCAGACAGCCCTCCACAGGCGCACGCATAAACATGTCAGGAAGTAATGCAGGAGCATGTGTGTTATCACCTTCCCTGCTGTGTCACTCCCATTTGGCTGCTTCTGTGTTTGCCCAAACCTAAAAGAGACTGTCTTAGTTAGTGGATATGCATACAGAGCGTTTGTGGGCAAATTGTCTCTGCATTTACAAACGTGTGTTAATCATGTACTTTCACAAGTTGGAGCAAACTATGATAAATTTTTAGAAGACTAGAGGAAGAGAAACGAGTGCATTTGCAATAGTGAAGAGATGGAATGCAAATATCTCATTTAGTCCAGACACACGAATCCAACATCAGAGAATGAGTGGCAAAGAACACCGACTGTTGTGTCACCTCGTGTCGTCTTGGCCACGTGGCCTTGGTACCTCACTCTCTGCCTTACCAATAGACATCATTTTCCATTTTTTTGCCAGTCACCCATTATTAGCTTGAGCATGTTTACACTGCATAGTTTAGCCCAGCAGCTAGCAGAGTTTGCCTTTAATCATAGCTTAACAAATTACATGTATTATTTAAACTTTTTCTCACTTATTGGTGGTTTAAGTCACTCCATCTCCTGACAGAACAGCTCGGTTGAATTTCAGCCTGCATTAGGGTGACCAGGAGCCAATAAACCAAATGTGGGACAAGTTTGTGAGGGACAATGTGGGACACCCGCCCCCAGCGCGAAGTTTAGTCATCAGAGACTAAATACATTCATCATAAACTATACTTAATCTATCAAGGAAGTTGAAATAGTTGCTATATGGGGCGGGCCCTAGCGCTTAAATGCACGTGCAGTGCAAGTCTCAATTTGCGTGACACGTGAAAAGAGACAGAAATGCTGGACGTCTGGACACCCTAGCCTGCATGCATGTTGTTTCAACTGAACATTATTAAAATAGAACAACTAATGTTGCTGTGTTGCTGTAAGAAGTTAGCGGAGTGCGATGCCTGTCAAGCAGGTACGCTCTACAACCGTACAGGAAGCAAACACTGGCCTCCTGGATGAAGGTCAGGGGTTGTTGGACCGATCCACCACCCCTTCCGCCATCCTAGTCGTGCCTCTGCCACCTTACTTTTTTGTTTGTCTGACACGGTCGGATGCTGTTTAACAGTACTTGCAATTGGCTGGGGATCATGCCGACGTGAAAGGACTTTTTTTTCCGTCAGTGTCAGTGAAACCAGGGAACACTGACCAGGGCTGGTATTCGACAAATTTGAGACCGGGTTGGCCTTGTCTGTTGTCTTGTCTTTACTTCAAAATCTAAAATATTTCCACACTGTGAATTTATTCTGAGTAAATAATGTTATCCTCATTATCTTTTTCTTGGCTGCTTGCCTGGCACTGTTTGACTGTGACACAGAATTTCAAAATAAACACGTATCCTGAAGTTGATGATATGCATCGATGTTTTTTAACGTTATTGCCTAATTCTACTTAGAACATGGCACTCTTAAATACTTGATTCTGACTGGTCAATCAACAAAATTCTGCGATGTTTATTTCTTGAGGTATCATCGCTGCTCTGCTGCTCCGTTGCTAGGGACACCATAGCAACCGCCTTACACTGAATGTTGTAGTAGTAAGGCATGTTCTAAGCGGGATAATGTATAGTGAGCTGATGACTGTTGAAAAGCATCGGGGTTCCATTACCCTGAAGGGAGTTATTTTTCAACAGTCACCGGCTCATTATACATTATCCCTTACATAGGGGACTTCTGTGGTGGTAACGATGAGAAGTTTACAGTTGCTAAACAATGGAGGAGAAACTGGTGGTGCTCAGTTGCCTAGCAGGACGAATGGACTCCTTTTAATTATTATTTTTTGTTTTAGTTTTTGTTCTTGGCCCGACGATAGATAGCAGGTCCTGAGTCATCCTAAAATATGCCTGTAAACGTCCATCATGGAGGAGAAGCTCCTGGACCAACTGGTGGTACTCCCCATGATCCAACCTCTTTTTTAGGGTCTCATGTACCCACACCCACATCTCTGTGTATCTGCTGACAGCCTCTCACCCTCAACCAGAGCTACAGACAGTACCCTCTGTCTCGACATGTCAGGAACACTGTCAAACAAATTAAATAAATAAACAGTAGATTGATTACTCGGGAAGGTTAGAGTAAGGAGATGATAGGTGGTTGCCTGGCAACACCTCATGATTTGCAACCTGTGAAACGCTTTCTGTGTGACCAGGGCTCATTACACTGCATCCAGAAAACATTAAAACCTGTTTTTAAAAGTCTTCATCAATAACATTCTTATTAATACAATTTTAATCAAAACAATACATTTTTTTTTAGTTTTCTAGAAGTGTTACACTTTTGATTAAAAAGGTATTAATGCTATTAGAAATGAATGTCAGTTGATACGAAATCAAAATTGCATTTTATATCTTATGACCTTGATGTTCTGGCATATGGTCTTTATGTCTTCAAAGGCCGCTGCGGACAGACTGGCCTTTCCCCTAAAGTTACGCAATTTCAACCTTTCATTATTGTAAACAATTGTAAGCAGGTCTGAGATATATTTACCAAAATGTTTAATCATTTAAATGATGTGAATTAGTGCTTGCTGTATGATCAGTATTTTGGTAATCTTCGAAAGAATTTCACAAGGTTGACTTGAAATGTTTAGAATTTAATGAACAAATTCAAAGTCTGTATTTAACCAAAAGAAGCTCACGTTCTGTACAGTGCAGCAGGTCACAGGAAAAATGTCACGTTCAAAACCATTATCTCCATTAATTATCTTCTAAATGGCTTCCCATGTTATTACCACGGCTGCTCAGACTTCATCCTTTCTTTATCTTTGTTTTGCAATTCAGGATTTTTCAATTAATTTCTTTCAGTGAGGGGTCAGCCTTTCAGCTGAGCAGGATGCTACTCCAGGTCTAAAAGTCAGAGCATGCACTGACCTGCTGAGATGTTTAGTTCCCTCATGTCTTTGTGCAGTTTGTGCAGCCCACACTCAGCCATCACGGCGCTGGACCGAATCCTCGTTTATGCTTCAAAAAATCCATCTTATAATTTCCTCAGCTGAGCGGTCAACAAAGCTCGTGTCCCGTGAAAACATTTATGTGAGGTCTGATCCAGGATACACAGGCTTTTCTGTTGTATCAGTGTGTGTAAACCAAATTAGAGGGAGTGTAAAGGTATAAAGTGACAAAACACACATTCACACAATGTGATCCAATCAGCAGTAAAACACTCCCAACCGTGAACATGCTGTTAAGACGACAGTCAAAGAAAATACAGTCTTTATAAAAGCTGGAGAACGGCAGATAAGGCTGTTCAGTAACATCACACACGGATGCACGTAAACACACACACACTTGAGAGTGTTTTTGGCTGCGTCTCATAAGCCTCGTCACTCATCAAAATGTAATACTGCACAATGCAAGGAGAGAGCGTTTTCTTCAGAGCACGGGGGCCAAGGAAGTTCATGCAATTTTTAGGGAATGAAATTGAGTTTGCAAAAAATGAAAGATTCATTTTGACTTATTTATATTAGCCTTGGATATACGGAGTGAGTCATTCTTTAAGCTTATGATTCATCAAACAGACACAACTATGTGTGAACCGAACCTGGAGCAGCAGCTCTCATATTTCAGCGCTGACTCATGGCGAAGTGACGGAAGCTCATTAGTCTTACCTTATGACAAATGTCTGGTCAAGAGAGCCACACTCAGTTATTGAACACTTTACCTGCTCGCTGTGATCAATACTTAATTACACCAGCTTTTCCTGGGTTTTGGTGGATTATTGGTTGGAGGAAAAGGCTTGTTTGAGAGGCAAGAGCGACCCAGCAGGCTTATAAAGACAGAAACTGCTGGAGTGATCAGTAACCATGCATCATTACTCCGCAGTCGATGGTAACAAAGTGTCCTGAATCATGCTTAACGACATTAGAGGCAGGGAATAGGGAGGGACAGCAGATGCTTAGTTTGTTAGCCAGGGCACTGCTGATGTAACTGTGTTAGTCTGACTACCATAGTGCTGTAATGTGCCTGGCAAAAAAAGGGGACAACACGATTAATAATCCTGGTTCAAAACGTATGTTTCTGTTTACAGCCTGAAAGTTGCTCTTGGGAACTTGTAATTGATAAAAAGAGGCAAAGAATTGATGTGTCACCTTGTTGACCTCAGAATGTTCAATGAAGAAACACTGAAGAACAATGTTCCATTAGAGTTTAAATAAACTGAAGTGCACCATTAATCCATGTGCCTTGGCTATACGTGGAATTAATTCTAAATGCACAAGGCCATTCAGATACATTGAGCCACAGCCAGTGACGGCCAGTCTCGATCATTTTTAGCCATGCTAGCTGCATGGCTTTAGGCAACACATTCTCACTCCAACCCTGTTACAGATTGATGACTACTCATGGACTTTCCATGCTGAGATATGACGTGTGAGGTACCATGCGTACATTGGTTGTTGATGTTGTGGGACTTGCATCTGTTTCTCTTCTCATCGACTGAGCTGATCTCACAGAGTGATTTCATTTACCTATGGGCCATGCCGTCTCCTATGCCTATACGATATGCCAAATACATGGAAGGGGTGGCTATTGCCAACGGTGTGGAACACATGGGGTGACAGATGCTGACAGACAGCCTGACATTGACCAGTGGCTGACCATCGGCTTGGGGTGTCAGGGCCCTCACGGTGGCACTCGACTTCTCCTCAAGTTGCAACATGAGATTGATAGTTCTAGTCTTGGGTGAAAAGTCTTGACAACATTGATTCGCTTGAAATTTGTACCAGATGTTTATGTTGTTCAAAGTATGAATTCCTATGTCAACATTTCAACTTGTCAAATACCAACACTTAGTCAGTGGCCCTCTAGCACCAGTTTTAGATGTGTCAGGGACAACGAGTTACTGCACATTACATGCATAGTCTCTTTTCAAAATAAATTTCCAAAGCAGGTTTACTTAGTTTGAGCTCAATGACCAGAATAAATGTTGACGTTATGGGCTCTAGTTTCGCAGACCAGGCGTGGCGGGGGCGCAGCGCACTACCATGAGAGTTTACTCAATTCGCCATGACAGAAGAGAGAGCAGCGTCAGACAGCCAAACTTCTCCCAGGAGGAAACTGATGTTTTGGTCCAGGAGGTCCAAGCTCGCAGTGTCCGAATATACGGAACTGCGAGCAGACCTCCACGGGCTGATGATGCAAAGGTAGCCTGGGAGGAGGTCACCACAACTGTAAATCAATGTTGCGTTTCTCTCGTGCACGCGCTCTCTCTTTCTCTCTAGCAGTCTCACTCTGTTTCTTTTCTTTTGACTTTTCTAAGATGACAGATGCTGAATATATACTCCCTATCTGATGCTGTGGCTGTTTGTGGTTGGCTGAGAGGGATGTGAACTCACTAATTTGCAGTTTAATCAAATCAGGTTGGGTTTCCATTACGCGTGCCAAACGTGCCAAACGGTGACAAACGGTGCCAATCCCCTTTGATCTGACATCAGCTGTGACTGGACAGTCGATATAGAGATACATTTATGTGCTGATTGCAGACAGTTGCATTGAATAGTGGTTTTGTGGCTATTTATTGCATTGTTAATGTGCCTGATATTCTGGAAACCTGCCTGTGAGGTTTTGGTGACGTGTGCGCACTGTCCGCCGGTCAGCCAAACTTTGGCTTACACCGGCTGTGCTCCGCCTGCGCTGACAGTAGACCTGGTTTCAGCTGGCGAGCTTTTAGCGCACCTTCGGCGAAGCCTTTTGGCACGAAACTGTCACTGCGCCAAGCTGGGTCTGTCGACACCTCCCCCTGCTGCGCCGCCACACCCATCTCAGCTCATCTCGGTCTGCCAAACTACCAAACTGAGCGTGCCTCGGATTGAGCTGCTCAAAACTAGCTCTGCGCGGGGTTCGCCACCCTGTGCCGCGCCAGGACACTAGAGCCCTGTATGTTTCTGCAAACCATGGATACCATGTATATTATGTAGTGGATTCATTGAAACTTTAGGTATTAACAATGCTGTGGTTAACGTGTGGTAAGGTTTGGGCACAGTAACCACTTTGTTATGCTTTGGAAAGGATCAGGGTTTGTCTTAAAACACCCACTGCTGACACAATTGTGGCTGTAAACACCCAGTTTTGTTGTTTGCCTTGAACAGTCATCTGTACCTTGGCAGCCATCTCGCCAAGGTGTCAGGTCATCAACCATCCCCATTACCTTTCTATGACAATGTCAGCCAATGTCATGTGACATAGGTCATACTACATTACATCGTTATAATAAATCAGCGTTGACTTTTGGTTTTAAACAGGATACAAACACTGGTCCCCTGGGTGAAAGTCCTGTGTTTGTTTGACCCATCCATCCATCCCAACCTTCTCCCTACACTGACTTTCTTGCTCTTTATACGTCAGGTGCATCGTATACAAACACTAAAGAGTGCTTTGGTGCATCTGTACCAAGTGTTGGTATTTGATGAGTTGGGAGAAAAAACAGGCTGGAGGTTGACAATTGTGGGCTCTAGAAAAATATGTCAACTATTGAATGGATTTCCATTGAAATTCAGTGGAGATATTCATGTCCTCCTCAAGATAAATAACTCTGGTAATCCCTGATATTTTATCTAGCACCAACATCCGGTCAATATTTCCATTTAGAGCTCAAACAATTAGTTGATAAAGACTGTTTGAATAAAGGATTATTGGGGCGTCGGTGGCTTAGTGGTAGAGCAGGCGCCCCATGTACAAGGCTGTTGCCGCAGCGGCCCAGGTTCGAGTCCAGCCTGTGGCCCCTTGCTGCATGTCTCTCCCTCTCTCTCTCCCCCCTTCATGCTTCACCGTCCTGTCAACTAAAGGCAAAAAAAATGCCCTAAAAAATATCTTTAAAAAAAAAAAAAAGGATTATTTGTAGGGATCATCTTTACAGTTTATGGTTCCAGTTTGTCAAATATGAAAATGTGACTGAAAGAAGCTATTAAAAGACATGACTTTGGGTCCTAGGGAGCTATTTTCAAAAGTTTTGTCGACCAAACTAATTAACATTTGGCCAAGAAATAACCAAATACCTTCAAAAGTAATGACATTCCCATCAGCCTCAGCTCTACCTTGTATGTAATGTTAATTAGCAAATGTTAGCGTTGTGATTGTGAGCACATGAGCATTCAGTTGAGCCTCGCAGAGCTGCTAGGTTTGGCTGTGGACTCTCTTTGCTCTGCACGTCCGTCTCCATAAATTAAAAATGCTTTGAGACATGGCCGCGCCCTCTACATTAAAATAATGTGCTGCGAGACTTCAATTAACTCCACAGTTACCTGAAGAAGTGCTCAACCTTGAAAATCTGTCACATTCTGAGTTTATATTCTGAACCCCACACATAATGTACTTGATGTGAGTGCGCCTCCCAACTCCCTGTGAAAAACAGCCCCGCTAAATTTGAACAAATCACCACTTAAAGACATGCTCGAGTAGAGATTATCCCTCCCATCAGCCTATCCTTTCTTCCTCTCTTTTCTCAAGGACAGAGGCAGGTGCTAATAAGACTCATTTAGCACAATGCAGCAAATGAGGGCTCAACAGAATGCAAAGATAATGAGATAATGAGATAATAAGATTGCTTTGATGTAGATAAACATCTAGTAAATATCACTGGCTGTCACAGGTGTTTTCGCACCAAGCGTGTTTAATCGGCGCTCATCAATATTCACAATGCAAAAAGTTCGTCCTTTAGAGTTTAAACAAGGGCGAAAAGATGTGGCTGATGGGTGAAAACACTCCACTGTATATCCTGAAGAGCATTTCAGGGAAATTAAATCAGAAAAATATGTCTGTCCAAAAAAATCCTTATTAGTATTTCTGATAGCGAGCCATAGGAGGCTAACTTCCCAGATGTCTTCATTGTGTGTTCAGCAGACTGTCGGTATGATGCATGTGCTTTTAGCCGGACCAGCTATGTGTTCATCAAAGGGAATAAACAAAGATCCTTTTGGTCTTGGCAAATGGACTGGCTGACGTCAGAAACACGATGCTGTTGCTATTAGCCAACGGCTAAACATCTACGCCTGGATCAGATCAATTATAGATTAAAGACTTTAGTTTGTTTGCTTGTTTTCTCTGACAGTTCCCTCATTCAACGATGTGATTGATTTTAATATAAAAAAGTGTATATTCAAACAGTGTGTGTTCGTGCACGTGTTGATCTGTGTGGCCTTGAAGCAGCATGTTGGCAGGTGTAGACAGATGTAGTGTTTGGAAAGAAAATTAATAGGTGAATAGCTAAAAGCCAACAAATATGGACTGAAGCAGAATATTGCCTGAGATAAAAACATGTCAGTAACTTTGGAAATGATTTACATCATCAACTAAAATGATCTGTTTTCACTTGAACTTTACCATAGAAGCTAACATTATTTCGAGGTTCCTGTGGGATGGGAGTCAGTTTCGCTATTCATCCTGTGACTGGGACGGGACAGGAGAAAAATCAACAGGAGCGGGTGGGACAGGAATCACATAACATTACTGAGCTAATAATTTGAAGTCAGCAGCTTTTAGTTTGTTCCCGCAGATCACAGGTAATGTGCCTTTAAGAATAAGCACACGTGTTTATGTTTTAGTCAACATTTTAAGGAGGGTTTAAGATATTATGTTTGCAATCGTGATGCTAATTTCTGTGTTAATAGAAATTAATCAGGACAGACAGGTGAATTAAGTAGAGGTAATTGTTTAACACAGATTACAGGTGTATATACATATCAACAGATCATATGTGCTGATTAAGATTTGAAAGACTTTGAACGATACAGGGAGATTTTGCAATTGAGGTGCGTCTGCGCTGAGCAGTAGCAAGATAAAACCCCCATGGAGTCCAGACATTGGTGGTGGTGGCCGATGACTCTGCTGAGACTGATGGCTGATGAAGCTGATGAATGTGCGAGGAACTGCAGCAAGAGAATCATATTTAAAAACACAGCAGCAAGATGATAGGCTAGTCAAGAAGACGTGTCAGTGTTCTATAACCTGAGTCACCGTGATGTCACACCAACAACAATCACTTTGCTTAAATAAACTGGCAGTGCAACCCATCTGATGTTTCTGTTGTATTTATTTACTGTACTGTATTGCTTTGTTGTTGTATTTGATAAACCAATTCTACCTAAGCTGTGTATCATACCTTGTATTGTCCAGCCGACCAGCGACGTATCACCATATCACCGACGACGTACCACCGTGTCACCAACGTGACACCAAGAAAGGTTCTGTCCAGCTACGTTACAAACTGATACCACCTGGCACGGTATTATACCACCACAAAAATTTCCGAATGAGAACAGACTGGACATATTCACGTCAAGTTACGCAACAAACATACTTATTTTAACCCAAAACGTGATCTTTCATCTCGAGCTCACCAAGTAGTGTTGTTACCTAAACCTAACCACAACCTTTTCACAGCACTAACCATGTGTTACAGTGTGTTTCACCTCTGTGGCCTTCGCATCGCTGTGAGACGCAGAGGGAGCGTGACAATTCATCAGAATTTGACATTGTTGTTTAAACAGACTGAATAGACAACCAAAAAAAAACAGCTGTGCAGAATTCGAATATTAATGTAGAACTCAGATCCTCAACATTATGGATGAAGCAACCTGGTCTCACTCCGAAGTCGTTGAATACTCCCGTCTGGTCAGTGACTTCTGGTGTCAGAAACCAATGAAAACATCAGTCATGATATGTGGCCGGTTGCCGTTATTCTGTAAAGGCACCCTACATTGTCAGGGGGAAATGCAGACGGGCAACAATGTTGGGTAAAGGGGCAAAAGTCTGATTAGCTTGGGCTGGTGGGGTGGTGGATGGGTTCAACAACCACCGCTCTTCACCCAGTTGGCCAGGGATCGCTTGCCATATGAATGTAAAGCCAAACCTTGGGGTTTCTTTCTAAATCCAACCACATGCATTTGCTGTTGAAAGAAAAAAAACATCAATTAGTGGTGTTGTACCAACATAGTGCTTTTATTTTGAAAGACACTGTATGCAAACTGTACATTTCCTGTGAAAACAGAAGTGTATTTTGAAAACAGACAATGCATGTAACAGGCTGAAGTTGACACGGCGTCCCAGAACGTCAACAACCAACACACCCAGGGTACCTTGGACGTCATATGTGGACGTGGTAAGGCCATGACCAAACAACAATATGTGACATGTCAGATTGAGAATGTGTTGTATGACACTTCAGACTATTGGGCACAGTTCTACGCTTAACACAAGCACAGCTAACACTGGACTGATCGCACCTCCCCCACCTCACTGAGCATTCCTGGAGAAACATATGAAGCAGTCAGCTCCTAGCAAGTCAATAGATTTTTAGCAACCATGGCTACACTTGTCAGCTTTAGCTGATTGCCTGACATACCTCCTCAGTGTCTCTTGGCTCATCTACAGTTGTCAGTTTTCCAGACGTGGCTGTTGAAGCCATGCCCCTGGCCGTTCACTTAATTCCCTGTACAGCCTGTCCTTTTTTTTTTTTTTTTTTTCATACCTGGACTCTGGCCAGTTCTGTCAGTCGTGATGTCTCCATTGCCCAGAGTGACTCTGTCTATCTGGCTCTGGCCTTGGTGCATTAGATTCTCTCTCTCTGTCCCTCTACCTCCCTCCCGGGTCCCTGACCTCTCTTTATTTCTCTCTCGCTACCCCCCCTCCCGCTATTCAATCTTTTCCTCTTTCATCCCACTCTATTTTGCCACTCAACCCACAACCCTCTTTTTCCTCTCTGAACTTTTGCAGCACTCCCAGAGGTGCTGTAGCCGAACAGCCAGCAGTGCCATATCAGACACTGTCAGACATATGGAGGAATGCAGCGCCCCAAAGCCGGGTAGCTTCACCTCAGCAGCAAAGCACCAGCGATGCATAACTGATAAAGACATTATGGGGCTACGGTAAATTTGTCGCAAGCGACATAAAACACTCACCACGGCAGCTTGGACAGAAGAGGTTGCTTTCTATAAAGATCAGACTCAGTCAGATCGGGCCTCAGCCTCTCTGTATTCTCTCTCACAGTAGCCGGCCTGATGCAAATCGATAAAGTAATTTTCCCCCAGACTTGTTGTAATTAACAATCTGCCATGTGCGCTCAGGGGAACTTGTGCATTTGAATAGACGCGACTTCCAGCTGCTACTGAGACGCCTGTGATTTAAGAAGTTAAAGTCAGGAAGACGAGAGGAGCTCTATATGAGTAAGCATTTAACACTACCCACACACACTCTTTAGCAATGCTTGTTATAGAATCTGTCTCCTTAAAAGTGATTCCAGCTGACATTAAGTGCTAACGTCTGTATTTAAGTGCAGTGTGGGTTGTTTTTTAGATGAAGACATTAAATCCCTTCAAGAAACAAATTACCCTTTTAATTAACCAAAAATCGTTTCCTGGAACTCATCATTTAGGTTCTGAAATATGGAGGATTGCATTTGTCAGACTCATCTTGTCACCCATGAAATGAAAAGAGGATGCCAATTTTATATCTGGGCTTTTCCATGTAATGTAATGTACAGCATTCGTAAGGCAGAGTAATAACAGGTCAGGCTTTCAAGCATTTTCCAGGATGTTATGTAAAAATGTTGAACTTGAAAAAAATGCATCTCTATATGTTCTTGTCATCCAGCATCCAGTAAGTGATCATTTCATGCATGATAATTAAGCAATATCACACTCGAGGTCGTGATGTTGTACTGTGTATCGTCACGGCTGTGATTTGCTCATAGACAAGACAATCACAGCCGTGACGATATACAGTGCAACGTCACGACCTCGAGTGTGATATTGCTTTTATACAACAGTTCAACAACAGCTTAAACAGCAATGCTGAGTAAGGAAATGTTAACAAAAGGTGATGAAATAAATTATTTAAGTATGTTATGTAGCTCCACGAAAAAAAACAGTTCCCCCAGTCTGTTGCCAGGCAACGCAGCACACATGCCAGGAACTCACAAGCTACTTTGTATTTACACTGATCTGCAACTGTGTAACTTCGTCCAGTTCGGCTGATGAAATGTTGGCAAACCTGGATGTTGGCACAGAAGAGTCCTGGCTTTCCTTTTCCTCGTCCTCTCCACTCATAATTCAATTCAAATGTAATTTTGGGGAAAATATCCATCTTCTTGGTGTAACGCTACAGTGTCAATGTTGCGAGTGTGACAGTTGGTTAATTAACGGTTGTTTTTATATTTATAACACCTGTGAGCGGAGTGATTTTACTGTTACATGTCCCAGTGATGTTTTACTCTATATCAGCACTCATGGAATGCCTCTCGTCCAATCAAATTACTCGGTCGGAACTAATTGTTGTATAATACAGAATCAGGCCATAACATTATTGTTAATTGATATCAGTGGAGCTCAGGCGAGGTACGTAAACAAAATAAACTACAAATGAACTATTTTAAAAATTCATGTATACTTTCTTATTTTAATTTGGTATTTTTGTCATACACAGATTTGCAGTGATGATTGGTAAATAATGTGAATGGGTTGATGCTGTCCAGCGTCATGTCTGTGTTTGATCATGTGACAGTACCATAGAATGTATGGTTGCTGTTTCAACGCAAAATCTGGCACAAGGACCCGTCATTATAATGTGCACTAGGGCTCATCCTAACTACGTATGCCATTGGTGGAGTTTTATTACAATGAATACATTCCAGTTTTGTGTTTACTTTTTCCAGTAAAGTAGGGAATGTGTTGACAGTGATTACTGATCCCAGTAACGCTCCGTTACTTTGACAATTCAGAATTTCTTCTGTCTCGGTGCAAGTTTGACGGAGAGTCCTGAGGGTCAATAGCAGTTTGTTCTGTGTATGTTGGGCAGATCAATCCTAAAATATCGACACTCTCGATACTGTGTTTGAATTTTGAATATTGAACCTAGCGTCAGTAGGATCGATACCAAATAAGGGATCAGTTTCTTTCTTCTACGTCGTACCTGTTTCAATCAGGAGGGACTTGTTCTGAGAGAAAAGAATGATTATTTACGTGTGCACATAAGTATGAGAAATGTGACATCATCTTGATGTGATAAATTCCAGGAAGGTGGTAAAGAAGTAGTAGATTAGGGAACCCCCCCCACCCTGTAGTCTAGACCCTGGTGGTGATGTTTAGGTGAGATAAAGAGGGAGCTGAGGATCTGGATGTGAAGATGAGTTGGCTTTTGATGAGCTCGTCCTGGGCTCTGGGTAAGGTGACTGGAGGTGAATGAGGTGGAGGAGGACACGATGATTATGGGTGACAGGAGCAGAGAGGGGAACAGATTTAAAGTTTGGCAGCAGCAACATGAATGGCTGAAGGCGTTCATGGCAAAGTTTGATTGGCATATGAGTTGTGGGAGTGGGATAGAGAGAGAATTGTGAATGACTATAGCATAAAGAAAGTCTCCCTGATTGAACTTTAACTGAGCCTCATTTGTATTTCAAGAGTAAACCTGTCTGCAAACAACGTTGTGTTGTCATGAACACATCTAGTGCATGATCTCTTTGCTTCTCCGCTACTTTTGTGTTGTCTGCACTCAAACAACAACAGACTCAGCAGTGTCTTCTTAGTTTCACTTTCATCCAGTGTCGGCACTAGGAGGACGGTAAGTTCACCTCCCAGCCGTCCTGTTTACCACTGTGGGCTGACGCAGACCCCTCAATTGTACTATGAATAGAACCGTGTGCATCCACATGACCCTAGCTGTACGGGGTTGTACAAGGTGGAAATTATGTCTGAGCCTGACTAGTTTATTCCAACACATAACAACAGTAATGGATTAATGAAAGATGAAAGACATGAGAAAGAGAACTTGGAGCCGCCTCAGCGTCCAGGGCCATTGCAACTGGACAGGCAAACTATGCAATTGCCTAGGGCCCCGAGCTGGAAGGGGGCCCCCAGAGATGGCTGACATTGGTCCATATCAATGATGCAACCCCTATAGACACTGCAACAACGACGGATTGTGCGGGACCGCACAGCATTTCTGTCTCTTTTCACGCGTCACGCAAATTGAGACCATGTCCCGCATGATTGGATGCCACCCACGCTAGCATTGTTGGAGTACTGTAGTACTACGGTACCTCACAGTACCACTACTGTGGAATAAGTTCAAAGTCCAATCGCCAGAGGGTGAATGTCCATGCGGCGTGCAATAACGGCGCGCGCTGGTCAATAACGACGCGCGCTGGCCACCTGGCACTCAATATGCTGCTTTCATGACTGCCCAGAAATACCTGAACAGCCGAGCCGTGGCGGCACACAGGTATGTGATGTGTCAGAGGAGAACCTCCAACACCTCCAAGGTGCCTCTTGACTGGGGCCCCCAGAGTGTCTTGAAACAGCCCTGTCAGCATCCAGACACCTGACACAGAGACAGAGTTCACTGACAGAGTCTGTTCACAGAGGCTGAGACAAGGAATTTCCAGCTGCCTAGTACTGGTTAATGTTGTTCAGACTGTAGCTGGTCATCATTAGCTGTTACTTAAAGGGATAGTGCATCCAAAAAAAATTCAGAGTTCAAATGACTTTTTTCCAAACAACTTTTTATGTCGGATCTTCAGGACACTTGGATCACTATGGACGAGCAGTACGGAGATATTTTGTGGTTTCAATTATGTGTTTTTGGACGTTTTAATCTGGGGCGCCGTCAGCCTCCAATAGGTGGAGTTGTGCTGCTACCCCCTCTCCCCTGGGATCTCCGCAAGTGTTGCGAGGACTCTAAAACTTCACCTGAGCCTCCATCGGCATATGGGTGAGTAGATAATGGCTGAATTTTCATTTATGGGTGAACTATCCCTTTATGTCGACTGATTATTCACCTTATAAATCATGGTGCACTGCTCTCCACTACATAAGAAAATGTCTTTTTTAAAATAAAAAAAGTATCATATCAGCATCAATAGCAGTAATTCTGGCCCTGTTTTACTTGGTATTGGATCAAAACCAAATTTTGTGGTATTGCCCACCCCTAGCTCAGAGGACAGACAGATGGAGGATGCAAAAGCTGAACGTAGTGGTGGAAACTGTGGGAAATTCAACTACCTTAAAACCTTAATTAAAAGCCTAGTCCCTTTTACTAGCCAGGTGTGGCTACACATTTTGACAAATAAAGGCCTGTCTACATTAGACGCCTGTTCTGGCTGCCAAGGCTCTTCAGATGTGTGAAAAAGGGGTATTGGCTACCTCAAATTACGTGTCCATTCCTTGATTACCCTGTAAGTTATTCATAATCCTTTAGTCTGTTAGGGTCAAGCTTTTCATGACAGTTGAACTAAGTTGTGAGTATTGTTTTAACAGGATAAAGTGGTGTCATGTTGGTATGCCTGGTGCCTTTTGTGTGAAAGGAATTAAAAGCCTGTCCCATATGGACGCCTGTCCCAAATATAGGCCCATTTATTTCACTGATGTAGAGTGCTTTCAGACCTAGAGTTGCTTTGGTCTCAATCAGGGATTTTATTACAAAGTTGCAGTGGTCCAGACCGAGACCACCTCTTCAAGAATGTCGTGGTCTGGTTGTTTTGGTGCGCACCCAAGTTCGCTGTGTTCACACCTGCCCAAACGATCCGCACTTAGGGGGCAAACAAACTTGAGTTCAGTTGAACCGAAGCAAACCTGGCAGGTGTGAAAGCACCCTTAGACAAATAATAGCCTGCACTATTAATGAAATATTTACGGTATCTCTAACTCCAAAGTTTCTTATGTACAGGTCTCTTCATACTAGCAGCTACAGCTAGCTTCCTACTGTACAGTTCAGTCAGGAGAAGCTCATTCTGAATGAACAGAACGTTAATTTACATTTGCACACACATGAGAAATGTGAGCAGTGTTTAGGCGATTAGATCCCATCATGACGTCATATGTTTAGAGACAGGTGAAGCAGTAGCAGAAAAGGGAACCCACTGTGGAGTCTAGACGTTGCTTGTGATGATGAGATGAAGAGAGCGCTGAGGATCTGGATGGGAGGAGAAGTCGGTTTGTGATGATACCTAGCACGTAATACGTAAATGTCAAAGTCCACTGACAAGTCAGGCGCTGAAATGACTTCATGTCAAGTGAAACTAACGTTAGCAACAAGGACAATAGATGAAGTTTAGTGTCTCTCCATAAGCATCAGCCCCTTTTTTTGATGACATTAGTGTTTGAAGCAGTTTCAGCACCCTCTTGTTTCAGCGCTGCTTCAGAGGCTTTTCTCCCGAGCCATCAATAGTATTACAGAGAGAAACACTCATGAACATAAAAAGCAGCACAATCAAAGACAGTCTGAGGTGTTTGAGTTTTGGAATTAATGAAGGGAACGTTTACTGACATGTAATCAGTGTAATTATCCTGAAGAAGGCAAAGTGAATTCCAATCACTGCCAGCATAACTTTTCCAGCTGATCACCTTTATTTCCTCTGATTTCTCTCTTTACAGGCTCATCGTTCCAGAAAGACGGCTCTCCATTGATGAGGAATAAGTAGCCGGCGAACACAGCGGTCGTATTAGAGATGTGCCAAATATATACAGCACTTAACGTGCATTAAATATGCTCTTTGCTTCCAATACGCTGATGAGGTGAAACCAGGTAAATGCCATTATCCCTCACTGATTTGCTTTGATTAAATCCGTGCCAGTCACTCGGGGGAGACGCAGGCGAAGAGAAGCAGGGGGAAGGATTTCAAAGCTCAGAGACGATTGTGCAAAAAGGAGCTTTACAGGAAGATGTCCTCAATAATTTGTACACAGTGGCAATTTTTTTTTTCAACATTTAGAAAAATTATCAAGAAATGACAAAAAATGAGATTTACCACTCAAACTAATCGACTGATGAATGAATACAGGCTGGAGGAGTTTTATATTCTGCAGTAAACACTTTCTACCATGTATCAGAATTTATGTGTTCAATCACGCTGATTTTGACCTTTTCTACGAATGTCGCTGTCCTCAGAACAGCTGCCCAGACGCCAGCACAGCTGTACTGAGGTGATGAAAGGACAGTAGCCAGCCAAACTGTCTTCACCTGGCTGACTAATAACAAACAAATCAATGGGCAGTCGGCCTCATGACGTGTCCTATACAGGAAGGATTCAATGATAATTTTATTTACTGAGCTCTCACAGTAAATCTAAAATCCTGGCAGTTAAAGGTCCAGTGTGAAGGATTTATAGTATATATTGGCAGAAGTGGAATATGATATAATCAGTCTGTTTTCTTTAGTGTACAATCAACTGAAAATAAGAATCGCCGGGTTTTTGTTACCTGAGAATGAGCTGTTTATATCTACATGGGGAGTGGGTCCTCGTCTACGAAGATTGCCATGTTGCATTGCCATCTTTCTACAGTAGCCCAAAATGGACAAACCAATCACTAGTGGGGTTTCCATCCAACTATTTTTATTCGCATCTTCAAAAATTGCAAAAAAAAAACTTGGATGAAAACGCCAGAAATGCAAACGCAAAAAAGTTTTTACGCTTGGAGGGGGTGGATTTGTCAGCGTATCGATAAAAGGAAAACGTGACTTTTTGCTATGGAAACAGGTTTTGTGAACAAACGATGACGTACCGGCACACAGATCCTCAAATGTGGCCCTTGACAAACGGAAATGTTTCAGCCAGAGTTCGTGAGTGAAATGCCGCTGGACAACTACTTCCCAAAAGTCCTTCACACGCCTGCATACCCATACACACAGAGAATGACGCAGTGGTCTCCTTCCTGCTATTTCCAACAGTACTCTTAACATTAAACTTATTCTTTGTCGTCTCTTCTTCAAGATGGTTAGGTACGCTGTGAACGCTGACAAAATGCTAACCAGAGTTCTCCCAAGAGCCGACAGGTTTATCAGGAATCTGTTCATGGTCAGTTGTTGAGTGTCAGTTGAGTGTGTTGTTGTTTACAGTGGGCATAAGACGCTCTCTTATGACGTCATCTCATGGCGCACTCTTCTTCTACAGGGGTGTTTTTATTTTGTTCATTTTTCACGAGAAGCGCCACCTACTCTCTTTTACACAGTCTCAGGTTGGCCATCATTGTAAGCAGCCCCTCTATGACAATCGTGTCAGAAAAACACTGAAAAACCAGACTCACAATCGTTCTGAGAACACTCTCAGAGAGCTCCGACCTTAGCCTAAAAACTTTCAGTAAGAAGTTTTAGTTTAGCAGTGGTTTTGGAAAGTTCTTAGAGCAACTCTGAGCAAGGAAAGAACAGAAAGTTTTACCGTCTTGAGAAGGTGTGGTTGACCCTGTTGCTAGGTGTGATGCTTTCTGTTAACAGATGTGATTGGTTGTCACAGACACACCCCTGTAAGCCTGCAAGGTGTGAGGACACCCAGTGGAGATGAAATGAACAGCTGAATGAAAGTGTTGTCATTGCACTACTGCATTTTCCAGTTTTCCAAATATCTAAATATCTAAATATAATGACATCAATCGCAAACATTATTCCTGTACAATCTATTCTGTAATTTCATTTACTCACTGTCATCCAGCGTTCTGAGAATATTTCTCCAACCTCTTTGTGTCTCCAACATTTTGCATTCTCGACATCTACTTCTGCACCTCTGCTCCTAAACACATGGATATAACAGCATTTTACACCAGAAACTGGAGGTTAAAAACTGTAATGTTAATCACTTGACACAAGGAAGCCTGAGGTGGCGCAGTGCTGCAGTGGTTAGCATTAGTGCCTCACAGCAAAAGGGTTCCTGTTTGAACCTGGGGTGAGGGAGCCCTTCTGTGTGGAGTTTGCATGTTCTCCCCATGTCAGGTGCTCCATCTTCCTCCCACAGTCCAAAGACATGCAGGTTAATTGGTGACTCTAAATTGTCCGTAGGTGTGAATGTGAGTGTGAATGGTTGTCTGTCTCTATGTGTCAGCTCTGTGATAGTCAGATGACCTGTCCAGGGTGTACCCGCCTCTCACCCAGTGTCAGCTGGGATAGGCTCCAGGCACCCCCGCAACCCCTAACAGGATAAGTGGATATGAAAAATGAATGAATAAACAATTTTTCAATGCCACAGTGCTCCAGCAGTGCAAAATGGCACCGTGAGGGGCAGACAGAAGGAGCAGGAGATACAGAAGAGGCAGCAAGTTCATTTTCACAGGAACCATTAAACATAACTACTAAATAAAAATAACTCACAGAGATAAAATTCACAAATATAGTTTATCAACAAGAAATAATTAAAGTGCACTTTTAACTCTGTTCCACTTCTGATCCTGGGGGTGAACAGTGAGTGATAAATGGGAAAGTTTAGACCTCAGTTTAATTAAACTTTTCTGCTGCAGCAACCAGACACTCACTTTACAGACCGAACCACCACGGTCAGCCTGCTTAGGCACAGACAAGCTTGTGATGTACTGAATGTAAAGTGCAACCAGGTGGGACTTTTATTCCAGTCAGCCAGTTGAAGAAATTCAGATAGATGAAAGACATTTCGGGGTGAACGATGGCTTTTCGCTTGTGGCATTGGTCACCCTGTCATCCCCTCCGGCTTTGCCTCTGTTTGCTCATTCACTGCAGGTCCTCTAAATAACTGGCGATGGGCTCAGCTGAGCGTTTATGGGAGATTTTGAGATGATGTGTGAAATAGAGGTTTTCACAGCCACCATAAAAGTGGAGAGTCCAGGTGATCAGTCAAATTTATGTCAGCGTCGAATTGCATATTTCTCCCCTTCTGTGAAATGAACTAACCACAACAACAACAACAACAACACGGAGGGAAGTGATGCCGTTAAAAGTCTGTTAAGAATACAAGGTTTCATTTGTTTGTCGGTCATAATGGGCTGCATGTAGACACGTGCCACTAATAAGTCCATGAAATTATTTGTGGAGCCACAACTGGAGCCATAACTAACAGAGGCTGCACAGATCTGGTTTCATGTGGTCCCATTGGGAGTTATATGGCTATGAAATCTGAGCAATTGACTCCGGAGAGAGAACTGTGACTATATTGCCTCTGTTGATGTGTGTGTGTGTGTAGGTTTTTCTTGCACTGTCGACATGAAGGATGATGTGATCTACAGACAATCTTGAAATAACAACCTGTTCCACTCGGCAGCATGGCTGAAAAAAAGCAAAGTTGTACCCTCTTTCAATCTCCATCTCCCGTTACTATACGCACACCGAGGGGCACTACCTTCCTGTACTCGCTTCCTCTCTGTCTTTGTGTTGACCGTTGATTGGCAGTTTGATGGAGTGCAATACAACAGTGAGGAGAAATGAGATCTGACCGTGCGAGCATTCAATGCTTCACTGTCCGCGATTTTTGCCAGGGGAGGCAACAAACAAGACCAGGCAACCGGGCCAACATATAAACAAGATAAACAACGTCTCCAGGGGTAAACGAGAGGAGCCGAGGATGCAGGGAAGTGCTGTGTTTGTTCTCTGATCGATGCCATACATAGTGCATGAGTTCCCTAAGAACTACGGGTAAAAGTTGTTCACTTCTATAAGAGAAAGTTCAGACAGAGAGAGATGAGCTATTGAGATGGGGGTTAAATAAAGGTAAAATATATGAGGCATTGTGTGAGGGAGTGAGAGAGCGGCAGAAAGAGTTTCTCATCTCGGATAATAAAATGTGATGTTAGCTCAGATCGATCCGCGGGTTCAGCCAGGCAAAGGCCAGGGACGGGCCCGCTTTAAGTAGGAAAATAAAGAGTGAAAACCAAAACATTTTGATTAAACCTCATATCCTTCCACAGAGGTTTGATTCCCCTCTGATAAACACCTATAAACCGGGGCTATTGCCGAGCTCTCAGAGAAAATTAAAAGACAAAATTGCCTTCATAAATATTAATCTATGTAAGGTGGAGGTTGTGCCCTTCACAATTATTCATGCTCTCTGGAGCGCATTTGTCAAGAGTAAACAGTATCCTCCTGTTTACCTAATGCAGAACATTCGGTAGGTGAGTGGGCATAACTGATGCCTTCATATTCTATTCTTAAAGATGTAATTAAACACAGTTGGCTATAGAACGTGCTCATCTCCCTCTTTCTGTCCTCGTCCTGACCGTTCACACGTACCTGCAGAGTACACCTCCTCACAATTATACTCTTAAATGTCTCTTCAGCAGCAGAGCCTCGGTTCACTTGGAATTAAAGGAAAGAGAAAGAGAGTTAATTTCACAGTATTTTGGCATGTTATTAACACTCTGGGGCCTGTGTGCGTACTGTAGATGGCCTCTGCTGTAGTGGGTTTGTTTTCATGGGGGGTAATATATTATTAGCTGCTTGCTCAACTGTGACGGAATCATTAGCGAGCAGAAAATAAGCCAATGACACTTTGCTCGATGCCTCTACGTGCTGATATTGTCCATGAAGTATGGATTATAATTGTCTGTCCACTTTATCTTCTGTTTGTGCTCATTTATTCCACATTCAGGGGGTGCAATATGGATAAAATCTACTGTACAGATCAGCGGCGGTCCTAACACATTTGGTGCACTAGGCCAGCCTACCCCACAAAAAAAAAAAAAAAAAGGTTTATTAGCAAGATGCGAATAAACAACCACTAACAATAAAAAATAAGATAATATGACCTGTTAATTTGCTTTCAGTAACATGTTGTACATGTGTTATGATAATATCTAAATCAATAACCTATAAAAGAAGGATTACAAATGACCTTGGTCAGAAGAATAAACAATAAAATAGTAAATGATGTTCAATTAGGGATGCATTGACTTTGAAATTCTGGGCTGATACTGATACCAATGTTTAAAATAACAATGTCACCAGTAGCTGATACCAATGTTTATTTATGTTAGTGTTTCTTTTGTTTTTTGTTGTTATTCATTCTTTTTTTGTGCCAGGGAAACACCGAAATCTACTCTAAAAACAAAAAAAAAGAACAGTTTTATCGTCATTACACTTACGCCTTTGAATGAGCACAAATTCAATAATACACATTCATAAAACAACTTCTTTTACATGAAAAACATCATTTTAAAATCCCTTTTATTGTATATGATCCATCATAATTCCCTCTCTGATGTATATTTTATAGTGCTGTGAAAACATCAACACATTTCTCCTTCAAACAGCTGATTCATTCAAGTTTCTCTCCGAAAAATACATTTTACAAGATGACATTGAACACACAATGAGAATGTTATAATTCACCTTCACCCAAGACCCATTTTTACTGAATAGAGCTTGAATGCTTCACAGTGTAAATCAGTGCAGCCTCCGTGAGCTGTTGGTTGCGTCCACTGGCTGCTTAGAGGTGATAACTAGCTGCTAACTGCTAACAGCTAACTCAACTTGCTCTCCTCCTGCTGATCCTGTCAGTAGTGTCTTGGTAATTGAGTGGGCACCAGATAGCTTTTGTCATTTTGACATGATAACCACGGGCCTGTATGGCTCTGCTTGCCTTCGTTGGTGGGGTTATTTAGGTTTTTTAGGATTAGGCAAAATGAGTGAGACTAGTTGGGGTTTGCATAAGAATATCAGGGTAAGCCAGTAGGAGGCAGAGTCAGGTGAGTAATGCCTTCGCTTTAGCAGAAAAACAAGTTTCAACAAGGCTAGGCTGTCAGACCAATGGAGAATATGTCCATGCTTTAACTTTGTGGTCAGATATTTCATTACAATAACAATTGTTCTTCTCTGGTTGGCATTACGTAGGGTTCCAGGCAGCAGACATGTTGTGGTGACATGTGTGATGACGTGATAGTAGTGAGGGTTTAATCCCCGAAGAAGAACGATTCTTCATGGATGTACATTGGTGATTGTCAGAATGAAGGTGTGATGTTTGGAGCAGCTGAGTGGTGTGGTTGGTAAGTTACTGGACATCAGTTCCGACAGTCAAACAAAGACACATAGATGCTCCCAATGTGCCGGGATATGAATGGTGTGAAACATTAGGAGGCAGGGCCGACTGATTGCAGGCCATGAACCTTTCTAACTGCAGGGAGAGTGTGTATTTGTGGAGCAATGGATGTTTGTTTTCAAGAAAACAGGCTTTCAGACAAATAGGCTTTTGGTCCAGTGGGACATCTTTTGGACTGTTGGAGAATTGGCGTAATGGGTCTGTTGCAACAACTGCATGGTCCCAGCAAAGCATCATTTTGACCCAAACCACAAATGTGTTTCCTTAACCTCTACAAAGCACTTATTTTAACCCAAACCGTGATCTTTTACTAACCAAGCTGTCTTTGTGCCTTAACACCGAGCAGTGTTGGATCAAAAAACTAACTAACATTTTGGGGGGTGCTGACAAATGATGTCGTCCTGCCAAGAAGGACATCAGATCAGCAAACACTTCTGGAGGGCAGCACATTTTGTCATTTGAATTGCTGAAACAATCTAAGATGTGGCCAGAAATTGCGAGGGCTGAGAC
Source organism: Epinephelus fuscoguttatus (assembly GCF_011397635.1). Lineage (NCBI taxonomy): Eukaryota > Metazoa > Chordata > Actinopteri > Perciformes > Serranidae > Epinephelus > Epinephelus fuscoguttatus. Next base: position 9,172,947 of record NC_064762.1, on the reverse strand, counting down.
CAGGCTACCTTCCTTTCACTTCCAACCTGCTGTTAGAGAGGCGTGCACATATTTACCATGTTTCAGAGCACTATACAGATTAAGTCCTGATGACATTGTGTTTATTGGATGTTTTCATGGCAGTATATCTCAGTATATTGATCTGTGTGTGTTCGCCTGTTTCTCAGAAGTATAGTTCAGACCCACACTCACCGAACCTGTTCACACTCCCCTCGCTCCTCTCCTCTTCCTGTCCATTCGGCGTTAGGAATCAGGGGCTAAGCTTTGCTCCAGTGGCTGGGCTCTGGGGAGCTGCTGGTCTACCTGTAGAGAGCCACATCAGATCTTATTCCCTGCACAGGAACACAATCATACAGGGAGAGGGAGAGCGAGCTCCATGTGTGGAATACTGATGCAGGAACAGGGCATCTACAAGACAAGCTCAGAGAGGCTTGAGGAACACGGAGGCCAGGGAATGAATTCTTAAAGATACAGTCAGCAGGACTTAGCAATGTTCTTGGAGGCATCGGAGAAATAATAAGAATGCTGGAGGGTGGTATGAGATCGGGGGTGTGGGGGGTGTGGTATAACTCAGCTGTAACTTAAAGAAAGTTTGGAATTGAGAGCTTTGAAGGTCAGAGACAATTCTTTGACGTACGCCTTTTTCAGACTGCCTGCCCAAATCTGTTTTGTGGCCTTTCTAGATTGTATCCTGATTGAGTTTAGAAAGTCTAAAAACAAACATTTCGAAGTGGTAAGAATCGGATTTCTACAGATGCATCTCAGTCCAGATGCTCTGATCGCTCAAAGCGGATTTCAAAGTGTCCTTTATGTCACTCACAATGTGATCTGCAACAACGTCAAATTCAGAGTGACAGAAGTGTTGAGCAGAAACCATGCTGTTACTAACAGAGCAGTACCTCCATTTCTCATTCTCCTGCATTGAATAGCTGCATCACCAGCATAGCTACATAGACGCCTACACCGTTACCACAGCAACTTATGAAGATAGGTTGGTGTTGTCTGGACCAAGGGAGTAGGTTTGCATATGGACAGCAAGCATTACCAATCAGGGGTGCAACAATCCATCGACGAACTAACTCCACTAACTTCTCACTACAGCAGCATCAGCATCAGCATGCAGTGACTTAAACCAATGCAGTTTGTTAAGTTATGAGTAGAGGAACAAAAGTCTGCTAGCCACTAGGCTAATTTATGAAATGTAAACATGCTTAAATTAATAATGGGCGACAAGCAAAAAACAGTTGTCTTGTCTCTGAGTATTGACAGTTATTACTGAGATGACTTTGATACTTCTGTGAAATTATCTTGTTGCTTTATGGCTGTTGGGGGAAGTCTGCCTTCGGGGCTTTACGCCAGATTTTTTTTTTTATGGCCAAAAACAGAAAGCAAAGGGGTGGTAGCTTCTCCTGTAACAGGCTGCATTAAGATAGGGCAGATACTATCTCCTATCGATCGAAGGTCCCTGAATTGAAATTATATCGTGGCACATTTCGTAATATCGGCAATATCGTATCGTTGTCCAAACAATTGATATATCATATCGTGATGAAACTGGTGATTTACACCCCTACTATCAAAAGCGCCAAACAAATAACATTACATCCTTAACGTGCAGTTATGTAATTAATGTAAAGCTACAGAGGTTAGGTTTTGAAAAGTTAAGTCAAGTCAAGTCAGGATTTATTTCTAGAGCACATTTAAAATGACAACAGTCGACCAAAGTGCTGCACATAGGTGTGTACAGCGTTAAAACAACATCAATAATAAAAATAGAATAGATGTAGAAAACAACGATGAGAAAACAGAGCCAGCAGTTCATCATTAAAATAGCAATTTAAGGAAAAAGAAAAAGATCATCGTACTCAGGGTGAATGATACGCCAGGTGGAAGAGAAAGGTTTTTAGGGAGGATTTAAAAGTCTCTAGGGACTGGGAAGATCGAATGTGAAGGGGGAGGCTGTTCCAGAGCCTGGGGGCAGCCGCTGCGAAGGCTCTCTCACCTCGAGACTTTAGTCTGGTTTTTGGCACCACCAACAGTAGTTGGTCCAAAGACCTTAAGGTTCTGGTTGGGGTGTGGCGCAAAAGGAGCTCAACGGACCTGGAGCCAGTGGAGGGAGGCTAAAACTGGTGTCATGTGATCACACTTTTTCTTGCCTGTGAGGGGGCCAGCAGCAGCGGTCTGGACGAGCTGTAGACGGTTGAGGGAGGACTGATCCAGGCCAACATAAAGGGAGTTACAATAGTCTAATCTGGTGGTTATGAAGGCATGGATCACACTTTCAAAGTCTGCAGCTGTGAAATAGGGCTTGGTTTTGGCTAAAAGACGTAGCTGGGAAAAGCTAGTTTTGACAACAGCACTGATCTGTTTGTCAAATTTGAATTGGCATTCAAAAACCACCCCAAGATTCATTACAGAGGAACGAATGTTGGGGTTCAGGGGTCCCAGGAAATCTGCGGAGCTGCCTGGGGAAATGTGGCCTCCAAACAGGATAACTTCTGTCTTGGACTCATTAAGATTTAAGAAATTAGTTACCGTGGTTAGGTTTAGGAAAAGAAACACGGTGAAGACGTACCCTAAAAAGTCTCAAAGTTCACACAGTCACATGATCGCAGCCTTTAAAAATACATAGTTCGTAGTAAAGCGTAGGAACAGCTTATGAGAACAGTGTGCTGTGGTAGTGGGACAAACCCACGTGGCATTACAATGACAAATGCTTGCGATGACTGGTTCCAAAAATTCATACAAATGGTCATTTTCTTCTCAATCTGGGTACAAAAATGATTAAATGCAGGAATTGTTTGACTGGAGAAGTTTGGATACTATTTTGTATGTGTTTATCTCGGTCAGTCCCTCAAAGATATTGAGTCCTGTTACCCAGCCCATCTCTTATCCCTGAAATGAAATATGAACTCTGACTTTTCCTTCAACTGCTTCTATACAGTCACTCTTAAATCCTATATAAAGGTAGTATTAGCCCAAAGGATAGTAGAGGAAGACTTGTGGCCGGAAAGAGGCCAGTTCAGATCGAGACCATCTGGTAGCCTGAGAAGAGAAACTGAATGAGAAGCACTCTCTTTTCTCTCCACAGCTGACATTAATAAGCTCCATTTGCTCCCGAGGAGCTGTTCAGAAGCCAAAAGTTGAAGCTTGGTTGTGATGAGCAGCTCCAAGAATTTTATGTGTAGAGCTGTGCAAGTGAGAATCAGGTTACAGCTGAAAAAAGACAACTCAGGCTGGGAAATCTTCCTTGGGTAAATAAACATTTTTAAAATACTGTAGTTAATTTGTGCTTGTATTACTCCACTAGGATTTCTCAGAGAGTCTGTTTATGTCTCCCGTTTCAGGTTATTGGAATAGTTCATGCAGACTATACAGCAGTCAAAATACTGCAAGCCATTTTAGGTGAATTACAGTATTATTCTCATCTAATAGCTGGCTTAAAACGCTAATCATGCATGCTAATTCCTGGCTTAGTGTGCCTATGGATTAGAAGCCTATGTAATGTACAGTTAATCCCATATACACTGCAACGAAAATCCACCTAGAAGCGTTTCTCATCATCAAAATTTCCCTCTAATTATGTCTCCTGAGAGTCGCTCAACTCCTACTTGAGAGGGGTTCATCTATACAGTATTTTCAGGTTGGCATGCATGTGGAATACAGAATACATGCCCTTGATCAAGCTCTCGGCTATTGCTTTTTTATCCGGATCCATAGATTGGAATTGATGGACGCTCTAATGCTTATTATGCAGCTGGTAATAGATTTTAATCCCACCACAGGGCAGGATATCTCTATCGCTTATTCCCTCCATATCAGTTCAGCCTCCTGCTCCCATACAGTCACATTCAATAATCAGTCTATTTAAAGTTCAGTAAAGATATTCAAGAGCAATTTCTCAAACCGTGAACTCACAAACAATAGCTGAATCTTCTTTTAGCGGCTGTGTGTTCATCTGTGCTTTGCTGAAATATTAATAATCTATTAATTATCGGGAAAGTGGGGGAAATAGCGAGGAGTGAGAGACAGAGGGATTGAGGCCACACAGATCTGACAGAATACAAAGAGAAGTTGAAAAACAAGGCTGGAATTGGCTCCGTACTCTCCAACCCTGCAAATTCTCCGCAGAGACTCGTGATTGTTCTGCCCCTTTCAAAGCAGCCGCCTGTGGTCTCATTTCAGACTTCCTCTCATAGTTTGATCAAATCTAGAAATAAGCCCACTGTATTTCTGCTTCTGTTGTTAGCAGACTGCATTAGCAGGCTTTCTAAAGTGACAGTTCTCATTTGGAATACTTTTGCCTTCCTTGACAATTAGAGAAAGTTGTACTTAACTCAGACAAGTTTATGTAAGTACATCAGTGAAACCAACCCACAACTTCAGACCACTTTTAATACCAACATTTGTTTCTGCTGTGGCTCGAGGGATAGCAACTTTGGTCTGACTCTCATCTAATTAGAGAATGTTACCACACTAACATGCGCTTATATGGTGGACGTGGTATACATGATACCAACTAAAAAGGAGCATTGTCATTGTTACCATGTTTACGTCAATATTTAGACCAGATATCCAACACCCAGTGGCCCCGGTGCGCTCCAGTTACGACTTATGAAGCTGAGTTTTAGGCGTATATAGGGCCTTCTGTGGTGGTCACAACAACAAATTTAGAGTTGGTAAACAATCGAGGAGAAACCGATGGTAGCTGTTGCTGGATACTCAGAGCTACGCGACTTTACAAACCACAGTTACAACTAGGGATGCACCGATCCGATATCTGGATCGAATCAGCCCCAATATCATCAAAATTAGATGGATCGGGTATCGCAAAATGCAACAGATACCTGAGGCGATCCTTTCCCTTTAAATCTATTGCGACGCCAGCTACGTCATACGTCATGGAGCGAAGTTGAGAATCTGCTGTATGGAGGTATTTCACACTATTTCAACTGCTGTTGCACAATTGTTATTTTTGTTAAAAAATAAACAGTTCATCATTGTATTAATCTGTTTCATTTTGTTTCATTTTAACTTAGGAAAGAACTGTGTAGTCATCAATGCCTGATGCCTCTAGTCTTTTCTGTTCTACACGTAAAGGTATATAACTTTTTAGGTCAACAATAGAATCGGATCGGTATAGGCTGATACTCAAAGCCACAGCATCGGGATCGGTATCGAAGCTGAAAAAGCTGGATCGGTGCATCTCTAGTTCCATCTGAACCATCTGGATAGTAGACAGCAGGCGTGGAAGCATGGAAGTGCAGCACTTGAAACAATCATTGTGGTGCGAAGCTCCTGGACCAACTGGTGGTACTCCCCATGATCCACTGTCTTTTTAGGGGTCTATGTATGCACAGATATCACATACAGTAGATACCTCGTTGACAGCTTCGGCCCGCTTCAGCGATGCGTCAAATGTTGCCGCTATCTTGGGGAGGTCACTGCCAGCTGGCTAGTACTGTTGTGTATGGGGATAAGTCTTCAGCAAACTTGGCGTGCTCGCTTTAAAGTCGCTTTAAAGTGTAATTGGGTGCTGGTCCAAAATATTACAGCAAAGCAGAAAAACCAGACAGCACTCATTAATAAGAATAACACTTTTTAATATAATGGATTGCACAGCAGCAGTCAAACGGACGCGTTTCAGCTCATAGCCGTCCTCAGCGTTAGGAAATGGCCACTTTAGAATGAAAATACAGACAGTACTTACTGACCCTCATGCTGACAAGAAGTCCAGTGTAGTTTTTAATCCACAAAACTCGTTCGGGGTTAGGGTTAGCTAGCCGGAATAACTTGAAATGCACAAAACCCACATTTTGAAAATGTAAAAACAAATCTGCTAATGCGTTTCAAAAACGGCTCGTCCGTCGTAATCCAAGTGCCCTGAAGCCGGGGCATGCAAAATTGACTTGAAAAGACATAATTTACTTCACTTTAATAGCATCATTTCTCACCGTGGTCAGTTAGCCTGACTTGGGAACTAGCACCACCACTAGCCATCAGCTAGTCTTGTTGCCATGTAAACACAGCACTCCTAGCTGTTATCCTCCGATACCCCGAACGAGTTTTGTGGATTATCCACAAGTATCCACTGCCATAAACGATAGATTGATTACATGGGAAGGTTAGGGTAAGGAGGTCATAGTGTTGTTGCCAGGCAACAATAAAAGGCGCAGCAAGCTTTTCTTTTTTTTTTCCACTGCTGGCATTCATTTAAAAAAACAAGAAAAGGCAGTACGATGTGCCTCCATGTGATCGGGGTCTTACTTTCAGCCTTGCTGCAAACAGGACACATTACTTCCTGTGGTGATACTGAACATGGACGCAAATCTTAAGGGGCAGAATAGTCCAGCATACTGTACATGTAATTCTCTGGTATACTGAGCTGTGTTAAACAAGATATTCCAATCAGGGGCAAAGGCCAAGCACTCACATTTACTTTCTATATTGTAGGTCTAAGGAGAAAATGTTGTACTGTTTACTGCACCATTCTTATGTTCCTGCTGTAGGTGGCTGTTCATCACAATAAGGGGGTTTAAAGAATCCCTCAAAGTTTTACATGCAAAACAAAAGTTGAGCAAAAACATGATGCATCATCAAAGTTTGCTTTGGCCAGCAGCCTATGTTGTTTATTTGTATTAAAATACTTGTGTCAGGTGAACCAGATCTCGCAGGACACGTTTCCCCTGCTGAACCACAGTGTGCAGGTGTTAGAGCTTCTAACAGAGACAGCCCAACAGGGGCTGGCACTATTTACTGTGTGCACTTTTGGTTACTGTGCAACTGTTAGTAAAACTTTGCTTTCTGGACGAACAAATCTTCTCCTCCAGGTGTGGTTTTATTTTCTCACTTTGTGGCACTGATGCAATGTGGAGGTTTTTTCAGCTTGTGCGTGAGGGGAACGGGCACAAACTTTCCAGAAGGTCCAAAAGTGTTTTTTGGTGATCCACCGAAGTTGATGTAAATTTAGGGAGTTTGTATGCAGTTGAGGTGATGGAAGTGAATTATGTGCAATTCCAAGATGACGGATGGAGTTTTTATGGACATTTATGGTTGCTGTGGAAGTACTATGCAGATTTGTGGTAAAAGAGGGAGTTTTGGTGGTGACATTGTTTTTTTATGCAAATCTGTCATGACTTAGAGTTTTTGTCTTGCAAATGTATGGTGGCACAGAGAATGATTATGCAAATTTTCAGTGAAAAGCACATGATTTGGAAAGAAATTATTGATTTGGCCTTTAAATTTGTGATTTTTTTGCCAAGCGGGTGCTTCTGTTTGCACATGCAGGACATGAAAATAATGAAACTGTCAGCATACGTGTGCAAGATAAATTCCTGCTGACTTTATTAATGTTGTTAGTCAGTGAAGGCTGAGGCCAAAAATGCAAATAGTGTATCTCTTATAGGTTGCTATGGTGTATATATAGAGTTTGATTATCTGTTGTCCACCTTTGGCCTTTTGTTAGTTCTAATGAATTTAAATTATCTCAGCATAATCCATAAGATGTACAATATATCTGCTACACCGAGTTCACTGATTTATATTCCTGCAGTGCCTTTAAACTCTTGGATATCCCCAGTGTCCTGTTTCTACCTTTTATTCCCTGAAGTCAATGTTTGAGGGCAGAGAAGAATGTATTGACTTCATCACTAATACATATGCATTTTCTGACATTTCACAATGTACTGTCAGTGGTTTGGATCACTCCTAGGCTCCCATTTCTGTGGAGGCACTATCACAAGTGAAATGTGTTTTGTTTTTTTTACCCCACACTTTTTCATAACACGAGTTTCTTATCACGTCCTGTCTAAGGCATTCATGCTCAGTATTGGAATTGGATATGGACACAGACGGCTCCTTCTGTCTGTACTCTGAGTTAAGTTTGTCTGTATTTTGTGTACGTTTTCTGAAAGCTTAGGCGTATGGATGAAATGGAGCAGTACAACCAGAGATCGTGGGGCAACACAGCGAGTTGTGTCCATAGGAGACAACGAAGTCATTCAAAAAAAAAAAAAAAGGCACAAGAGCGAATTGGTAGTAGGGTGAAAATAATTTTCTGTCCACATTTAGCGATGTATTCAGTGGCCTCACAGATCACTGGTGTCTACAACACCAATTAAAGGGTACATTATTATGACATCTTCCACCAATCACCATGTCTGTTGTTGCTGATCTATTGGCTGTATCTAAACTATCATACAGAACACGTAGACGTATGAGGGAAGTGACATTTTACAATGTGGAATGAGCGTATCTATTTTTGTACACACAGGCAGTGTAAGTGAGACCTAAGGCTACATCCAAACTAACATGTTTTGCAATCTGCACCCCTAAAATGGTGGCTTCTAAAAAAAAAAAAACGCTGCTGACGATGTTTTAGTGAATGTGTTTTAGTCTGAACACATGGAAACTTAGGCTACATCCACACTAATACTTTTCTCATTTTAAAACCAAGCCCCCAGCAACAGCTTTGAAGCCAATTTTACATATGATATTACAATATCAGGATCCATCACGTAATGCCATGGGGCCTAAAAAAAAGATGTTTTCCTTTGTCAGACAGACATCTGTAAATCACTGGATTATTTTTACTTATTTTTATTTTTTCGTGAAATGTTTCGTTTCTCTATTGCGATTTGATCCATTTGGTCTGCTAATATTTTGAGAGCCTAGTTGAACTGATTTATCCCCATTTAAGTTAGAGGAGCACTAAACTGGAAGTTAACCGCTAAGCTCGCGAGAGTCTCTGGCGCGCCTCATCCATGAGCCCCACAATGCGGAAGACGGATTTCACGATCAGCAGAAGGATTTTTTGGGATAACTCTTGATAAATTCACATATCTGCATCATAAAATCCTGGGGCTAGTTTGTTTTCTTTCACAAAACAAACGAACCCCACCAGAGTCCGTTCGAAGCGGAAAGAGACCCACCTTTTTGAGTGGTCTCGGTTCAGGTGTTCGGTCTGAATCAGGGTTGACTGACAGCTTTCACATCAGCCTAAAGGAACCATACTAACTGCGCAAACAGACCTGAGTTTGCTTTTACAGAACCAAACAGGTTAGGTGTAAAAGCACCCTCAATCTTTTTTAAAACAACGCAGATACCCACATTTGCTTCTTAGTCTTACCAGCAACAAGGTGTCAAGTCAAAACATTATAACCAGGTCTACATGCCTTCTGTTATGGGTACTGCTTTCTCATAACCATGGCTTCCTCAGTCCGTGGATAATGCTCCCTGCGCCGCTCTGATATGCCGCCATATTTGTTTTGCAATTACTCCCAATCTGTTTTCAGCTGCCTTGATTGCCCTATAATCATGTGCTACTCTCAGTTATCTTGTTGTCGGACCAAGCAAAGAAATCTCTGGTCTTATTTTTTTTTATTTTAAGGAACACCAATGAATGAACTGAAACGGTGCTAAAACGCTTGTGGGTGCGTGGATCATTTTCATTTTCAAACGTTTTATTAGTGTAGTTGTGGCCTCAGCCTCTGATTTAGATTGATGATAAGCACGGACAAATTCGCGTAAGATCATTCACATCATAGAAACATATTCCATCTATAACTTTAAAACAGCACGTATATGAAAAGGGTCCTCATCAAAGATTCTCTCAGAGTTAGAGAGACGTTGCTCTTAATCTCCTGATTTGCTTCTCGTCTGTGAAGCAGCAAATGGGTGGAACAAAACACTCTGTCTTCTCCTCAGGATATTGCTGCTTGTAGAGCTAATCAGGTTGGAAATGATGGCAGTGTGTATGTGTGAGCAGGCAAACCCTCACAAGGACATGCTCATCTGTTCGGCCCTTATCTCCCGTCCTCATTCAACCTCATCCATGCAACACATTAACCTCTCTGTCTGCCTCCGAGTTTTACATCCACTTTTAAAATGTGCTTAGAGTATCAAAAATGCATTCAGTGTACACATCTTATCTTGAAAAGAGGCCTGCTTCATTTGCACACTGATAAGTGCAGCATAATATATGTACATCTCTGCAGGGTTTCCTACATGTTTGTTGGGTTCTTTCAGGCGAACAAGCATCATAAGCCGGTCCCTGCTGACCACATCGCTTGGTTTAACAGAGATTATAAAGGCATCACTGCCGATCATGAAGGTCATGTAACTCTGTAACATCAAAAAGCATGCAAAATATTATTCTCATTGTCCAGCAGCTCTTTTCTCTGCATAATAAAGCATGTTTCTACATTTCAGGACTTTGCATTTTAATTAACATGTTTAATTATTTAGGTTTCCATTAGAGATGCTCCAATCGACTTTTTCTTTTCCAGTTTCGACACCCACACTCAAGGTTTTGCCTCGCTGCCCTTTTTAATCAAAATGTAAAATCTGTAAAAGTCTGTGTCGAGCTGATTGAGACGTGTAAGCTAATGTGGGATTTAAGAGAAGACATGTGTAAGCTAATGTGGGATTTAAGAGAAGACGTGTTTAAGGCTTTTTATACTGTTTAGATGGTTTATGAAAGTGCTTTTTTGTAACACATAAACCTCATAATGACAGTGACACTGTCACATTGTCTACCTGAAGCTTGTGCTGTAGTACTGGTGTTATGTACCTTTATAGATCTTGTGGTGTCCAGCGTGATCCCAACAACTCCTATTTTGCCGCTTGGGCAGAACCCCTACTATATTGATATATGTGGGCAGCCTTTTGCTTTGTATCTTGACACATAAGGGGATGGCAGTTTGGTTAATGTTTGTTGTATTGTTTGTTGTAAGTGTTCCACTTACAATTGACCCATGGTGCGTCGGTGGCTTAGTGGCAGAGCAGGTGCCCCATGCACAAGGCTGTTGCCGCAGCGGCCCGGGTTCGAGTCCAGCATGTGGCCCTTTGCTGCGTGTCACTTATGGCTAAGTCCCGCCCTCAAACGCGATGAGCCAATCACAGTGTGTACAGCCATTCCCATACACTCGGACATTCTCTGCCTGGACGTCCATTGAAATGCATTACAGAAAGTCAGTTTTGTTCGGTTTTATGAGCTTTTTCAGAGATTTGAAGTTTAAAAATGGTCAAACGGTGTGCATGGGGTACATGCAACTCTGACACAAGGTATCCTGAGAGGCTGGGCGACCAGGTGTATTTTTACACTTTAAACCACATCTCAACCGAGAAAAGTGTCTCCTTTGGATAAAGTTGTGTGGTAACGTTAGACCACAACATCAACTCAACGTGAATAAGATTAACAATGATGTCTACATCTGTTCTAAGGTAAGTCAACATTGTGTTTGAGGCAACATATTGTCACTTTGCTGGAAAGAAATATAAAGTTATCTTTAACATCTCTAGCTAACGTTAGCTAAAGTTAGCCTAACGTTAGCTCCTAGCTGCGTTGTTCATCATGTCACCTTGTTTGCTGGGAGTTCATTAGCCTATTTTGTTCTAGTTTTGTACTTTGGTGATGGTACATCATTGTTAGCTGTTGTCCAAAGGGCTCTAGTTAAGCTAACGTTAACTTCTGGAGCTTAGCTTCATGAACTTATCTGTAATGGCAGAGATAACAAAGGTTGGCAAACGTTATGCTGAATGATTCAGTGTAAATACTGTAGCACCAAACTAACGGAGAGACACTCTTGGTAAAGATGGTAAAAAGGCCGTTATCCTTTTCTCATATTCTGAGCCAAAAACCTTAACTTCAGTGGCACTTTAACTTGTTGTCTTTGATGGTGACGGCAACGAGATGCGGTTCACAAGCGTACACTGTGACCTGTAAATTTTGGCTTGTAATTTAAGCTTTTCATCGAGCTTCTCAACAATAAAATGATGAATATATCCCTCCAATGTGTAGTTTAGGCCCTTTTGGTTACTTCTCAATGACATCTGATTGTTATGTCCCCAAAAATCATCAATTGCCTCCTGTGAAATGCCGTGTACTGTGACACCTGCCATAGCGCCGGTCACTGAATGTTGATGGTTTGTCTGAGTGCGTGGAGGGGGGCGTGGCTTAGCCATAGGTCAATTGTGTGTGGTGTCTGTAGATCTGTATAGGGAAATATAGGGATGATGCCTCTAGTGTCCAACGCAAGGAAGTGCAGACACCTGATGGAAACTGCCCATAGCCATGAGGCAGTAACTTATTTTGTCTTTTTTTTGTACTGTTCAGTAGTATAGGATATGTGCTTGGAACATTACTGGGAAAGAAACAGGACCAGGATATCATGGAGATTGCCATAGACTTCCACTTAACTCTTCTCCATACATGTATGTAAGTGGAAACAAGGCGTAAGGCAACAAAAAAAACTTAGTTATGGTTGGAAAGTGTTTGCTGGACCCAACCTCTTCCACTCCCGTCAACCTCAAGCGGACTTTTACACTCCTTAAACTATAGATCAGTTGCTCTAAAAGTCTACATTCAAGTTGTGGAAATCCTGGTGCACCTTATGCAGATGCTGCAGGTGATGACGCCGAGGCCACTGCCCACATAATCTAAAATGCATATTTTACTCTTATCTGTAGTGCTATTTAACAATACAGATCATTTTGGTGCAACATGCCAAGTGTTGGAGATATTGGCTGCAGAGATGTCGGCCTTCTCTCCTATATAATGAAACTAGATGGCCAACCATATCACTGCACAGAAGGAAGTGTGCATCTGTTACTAGCTCACCTTGTCACAGTGAGCACTTTTTACCTGCCACACATGGCAACTTCTCAGCTTCCTCAGTAGCTTTCCACTCTCCCCAGGTTGCCTCCACACCTACCTGCCAGTCTGTCACCTGTCCACACAACTCCTGCTCCTGCCAATCCACCACACCCACCTCATCAAGTTAATGCTGCTCACCTGTGCATCATTACCCCCGGCCACTGTTCTTCGCCATTCCCACGCAAGACTGTCCAATGTTTGTTCCCAGACTGGTTCCTCGTTGCTGACCTCACTGCCTCTGACTCTCCTGTTTCGTCTGCTCCCCAGTAAACCACTCTGTCTTCTGTCCCTGACCAAGAGCTCTGCTTCCTCCTTCCTGGTTTCTGTTCGCCTGTCACCTGTCACGTGGCTTCTTGGAGAGACTGTCACCCAGCTCTCCAAAGTAAGTTTACCTGATTGCTTTGCCATGAGGCTGTACATTCTGCCTCTGTTTTAGTGGTGTGGATTCCACTCATCATTGCCACTAACAAAACTCTTTCTGTCTACAGTCGGCTTTGCAAAGGTGTGGCAGCTTCTCCTGTGAGAACACCTGGTTTTGGATTTCCTGCTCGCCTGACATCGCCTTCTGCCTGCATCACAACATGTTCACAACAAGGTCTGTGGATTATCTTGAGTAACTGGGTCATAATTTCTGGAAAGAGACATTGCTGTTTATTTTTTCAAATGTATTTTATGGAGCAGAAGGCAGACATCTCTACAGCCGATGTCTCCATCACTCGGCAACTCACACCACAACAACATAGACTGATAAACAGTGCTAAAGTTAAGAGGAAAACATTTGGGCGAGTTTTCTTTTAGGCGTGAATTCTCCCTGTATGTCTTTGTAGAAGTTTTGGAGGTTGTCAAGGCTGCAGCGAAACACCATGGGAATACACCTGACTTTTTGGTGGTCTCATTGGTGGTCTTTTCTGCTTCATTATCACTTAAAGCCACCAGTCACTCTTCAAAAGGATCTTAAAACAGCGTCTGCCTCCAGTGATACTATTTTAAAGCTCACATCGTCACTGGGGAATGAACAAGCTGATGCACATTTACAGTCCCCTCCTCCGAGTGTCTGTGAGGATGAGACTGACCAGGGACATTTCCCAGAGCGCCGTCCGATGTCAGATACGTGTATGCTAAGTGAGAACAAGTTGCCGAGCTGACGTGGGTCATTTCCCAGTCACTGAGTCAGCGGTATGTTCCCTCCTTTCCTTCTCACAGTCCTCTTACATTTGAATTTGCCCGTGAGGAAGCAGTAGGACAGATCTGTGATCAGACACTTATGACAAGATGGCCAGAAAGTGTTTAGTACGCATTATTCACAGAGGGTGGTTTGTTTCAGAAGTTGTAATTCCCAGAGGTGAGTAGTTGAGAATATAAATTGAGATGGCGATGATCAGGCAGAGAAGAGGCTCAGCTAGACTACCTTTTTAGCTGTTATGTGATTCTTATATTATGAAACATAATCCTGACAGTCTCTATAATTTGATACATTTGTCAAGATCATTTTAAAATTGATTTTGATAGGAAGAAGAAAGCAATGGGGAAAGTTAAAGGAGCAGTGTGTCAGATTTAAGAAGATTTAGTGGCTTCTAATGGTGAGGAATGCAGATTTCAACCAGCTGAAGTTCTGCTGGTTAGAATTCCTTCAGTGTTCATTGTTCAGGAGGTTTTTACCAGGAGATAAATTATCCACAGAGGTCTCTGCCTCTCCAAAACAAACAGACCAGGTGATTAAAACCTGTTAAAACACTGAATAAAGCAGTTGTACCTTACAAATCAGTGATTCTTCTTCACTGCATAGCATGTCGGAGATGGGTTGCTCACCTCGTACCTGCTAATGTGCGCTCACCTTAATGTGGATCCAGACGCTGGGGAGATATTTACCGTGAGCAGAGGTCTCTTCCTCTCCAAAACAAATGGAAAAGGTGATGTGTGCTCACCTTTTTTTCTGTTAACTTAAGATCCAGATGTTCAAGAGGTTTTTACCAGAAGCCGAATTATCCACAAACAAACAAACGGCCCCAGTGATTTCAACAAGAAAAACCACTGACTGAAGCAGAATGACGTTAAAAGTCAGTGATTCTTCGATGCTGTTTGGCATGTTGGAAAAGGGCTGGCAGCCTAGTGGCTGCTAATGTGCCTCTTAACCTTATTTCTGATCCAGACATTCAGGAGGTCTTTATCGTGGGCAATTTTTTCCTCTCAAAAGCAAATGGACCTGATGATTTAAACCAATAAAAACACAAAAAACTCAGTGGGTGCGGTTACATGATGGCTTCTCATTCAGAATGAAAAAAATCTGAATGAAATCATTAAAGTCTTTCCAGGTAGTTTACATGGGAAATATTCATTCCCAATGAGGGTTTACACGGGAGATCAGTTTAATGACCTTTATTCGGGTCTGCGCAAGGTTTGGGGCAGGGAAGGTTTCTGATTGGATAGGGGGCGGGGCGGATGTTACGTGTTTACGTTTACCGGAAGAAAACACTGTAGTCCTTGTTCCGGATAACAAGACGCTTGACGACGCCGTTCTTAGTGCCTTTTTCGGGCTTGTTTTGCTTATATTCTTGAAGCAGCAGTACGACAACAACCTTGTTCTGCTAATGCTTCGTCTGTTGAGGAGGAGAAGGGAGGTAGAAGGTCGAAGAAGGGAGATAGAAGACCGTGCTTTGGCGAACGGAAACCGGTGAGTGCAACGAGTCCAACTGCTCTATCTCAGCCCGTTGCTATGCACGCTATATACGTCATCGCACCAGAAGGGCAAGGAAACGAGCATGCGCAGAAAGACCGGAATGAACTTAAAGAGGAATGAGTGTATACAAGTGCGAGAAATTCTTTCATTCAGAATTAGAAACAGAATATTCCAGCCCCTCACATCGGATTGAATTTTCAATCACATTGGCCATTTTCATTCCGAATTAGGTGTTTACAAGATCACTTTTAATAGGAATGAACTTTCATTCTGAATGAAAAGGGAATTAAACTGTCCATGTAAACGCACTCACTGTTCTTCAGGCGCTGCTCATTGCGGAGGGGCTGCTAACTACAGTGGCCTTTGTGAAAACGTGACTGTCCCTATCAATGATTCCTACCTTCAGGTGATTGTACACCAAAGAAAACATACTTTTTACATTATATTCCATTTCTGCCAGTATATCCCCCTAAATCCTACACACTGGACCTTTAATGTATTTGTTACAGCAGCAGGCAGCCATTCAAAGTAGAAAGTAAAGGCAACAGGATCCAAATATAAAAAGCAGTACATTTTTGTCATATATTTCTCAAAGGTACTGTATAATAATACGACACGCTGAGTTAGTTAACAAGCTCAAAAAGTCATTTTATCGCCATTGTGACTAACCGCAGTCGATGGGAGGTGTGAAATGAACGCGACAGGATTTGGAAGGCAGTTGCAGACTTATTGAAAAGGTGTTGCTTTCATGGAACATGATTTCTCAGTGAGCGGAGTTCATAGCATGTCAGGAAGAATTACATTACTTCCAAGGTGCTACTCACAAATGAATTCGTTAGTCACGCTCGCCTCTGGTTTTATTTCCCTTTGTGCATTTCACACGTAAATCACGAGTAATTTGAAACACGTGGCTCTAAATAAATCTGCATTGTTACGGGGTCTATAGTATGCAGAGAGGCAGTTTGCATGTAGTAATGAAATCATGTTGATGGCTGTGATTTTCAGTATTTTATAACACTCCTCTACAAATGTTCTATCTCAGAGTGCATCAGTGATTTACAGAAAATGTAAAATGGGACGACTGTTAAGGAGCCACTGAGTGATCGTGTAACGCAGGGTTAGAGGCAGCCTTGTAGCTTTAAACATCTCAGAACAAGAAATCAGTCCTAACTGGCCACAATGACACAAATTGAACCTTTCAGGCCTCGGAGAAAAACACATTTTATCCACTGTCTTTACTCAGAGAGCTACTCCTGTATCTGCTGATATTTACATCAGCAGAGTGGAACCTGATGGATGGAGTTCACACAGAAAGGAGGAGAAATGTTTCATTACAATGAGCTAATGAAAAGATTGTTTTGATTAAAGTTTGGTGAAGTTTTGGATGCGTACGATTAAAGCGAACAGTCTGCTGCCCCTGTAGAAATCAGGATCCTTGCACATTCTGGCAGGAAAATGCAGCTTTGCAGTGATGGTTTGCTTCTGTCACAACTGCAAGCTTTGGCACAGAATAAATCAATCTTTGATCGCTCGTACAGCTCATTAGATAATCCAGAAAAACAGGCTGCAGTCGCACAAATCGCTGCTTTATTTGTTGAACTCTGTAGATTTGCTGGTGGTGGTGAGGGGGGGAATGCGGGGTGATGCTCCAAAGATGATTTCCCTGACTTCTACAAGGTCCCAAGTTAACAAGAGAGGCGCAGAAAGGGAAATTAGACAGTGACAGAGAAGATTCTTTGCTCTCCATGGAGACAGAGAGGGTTTACAACATTATTGCTGTGTGTGTGGCATTCAAGGCCGGACTGCCAACTGGGCAAAGAGGGCAGAGAGGGCAACAGCCCTGCGGCCCCACAACTCCAGAAGCACAGAGGAGCTGCACTGTTACTGTGTGTCGACTGGTTGGGGCTGAATTAATGTCAGTTTCCCCACATCACTAAAGCACAATATCCACATGATAGAAGCCTTACAAGAGATCCTCCTGTATTATCTCATCTCCAGGCCCTGTCCTGAAGAGCGCCCTGTGATGAAACAACCTGGTCTAACTCCGAAGTCGTCGAATACCAGCGCTTGGTCAGTGGCTTCTGGCGTCAGACACAGACGAAAAAGCAGTCTTTCCACGTTCACGTCCACCTGCATCAAATGCAGCCAGTCGCTGTTACTCCTCTTACCGTACATATCAACCATCTTTGCTGGTCACACAAAACACCTTGAGTTAGGATTTTCTAGGCGCATAGTAGCATCAGACCTGTTAAAACGTAAGTGAACTGGCATACTTCAAGTGCAAAGTTAGTCCACTAAACAAGCTTTTGTAAACATGTAAATGTGTTGTCTTACCTTACCGGTGTGCTGCCATGTTTGTTTACCATCTAGCTCTGCTTTCCAAAGCGCGGCCGAAATATCTCGCCAGCTCTAGATAAAGCCCAGCTGGATACTACTCCAGGTGGAGGTGTCTCGTCCTCGGTCACATCCAGACCTTGAAAATAAGGCTGCAGCCGGTCCCATTCCTTGCAACAGAGGCATTCCTCTTCTGTGGGCACTGGGGCACAGCATTCACAGGTACACCACCAATCTCCAGAGCTACGCAGCCTTGCAGCAGCCATTCCTCCTCTCTCGTCCTCTACCTCTTGCGCCTCTCTCTCTCCTCTTCTGTTCTTCAATTTCACGAAGCTCTTCGTCAGTGTATTCTGGCTCAAATAAATAAGGGCAGCCGTCAAACTCTGCAAAATCAAATTCCTCCTCCACAAAGTTGAAGTCTGGCAAAAAGTCAGGCATTATTCTATAAATCTTTCATAAAATAAATGAATGAACTTTTCAGGCTACTGTCCGGTTCTGCCTTCCAGCTGTTGCTGCTTGTTCAGGCACGGTATGAGATCGCAATATTTCGGCCGCGCTTTGGAAAGCAGAGCTAAATGGTAAACAACAAACATGGCAGCACACCGGTAAGGTAAGACAACACGTTTACATATCGTTTTCTATATGTTCTCTGACATTTATCCTAACGATATGAGGCGGTCTTTGTGGAAAAAAAGCTTGTTTAGTGGACTAACTTTGCACTTGAAGGTTGCCTGTTCACTTACGTTTTAACAGGTCTGACGCTACTATGTGCCCGGCTGTATCTAGGCTAACGGCTAACATGCTAACTATTATTTTTATGTCACTAGTCACTTGAAACAAATTTAGGACGATAGCAGACAGGTTGAAATAAAGTGAAATTTCCCTTTAACTGCATCATGACCGAGTTTGAGGTGATAAAACACTAACACACCTTGAAAAGAGTTCTGTGACCAAGAGAACCTGACAGATTTGCTTTTGATTTTACACTTCAGATTTGACTCAAATGTATGATTTACAAAGTACCTTCCACTATTGTATTGATTTTGAATTGTTCATCTGTGTAATACTCACAGGCGCAGCTGATGTTTTAATTCAATATCAATTTTCCATTTTATTTATAAAGCCCAATATCACAAATCACAATTTGCCTCAGAGACCTTTATGATATGATATAATTTATTCTCAGGATCAATATCATTCTCCAATTCATACGGTTTGTGTTCTGCAGAGCTGCCCCCTTATAGTCAACCTAACGTTAGTCGAGCAGAAAGGTCATTAGACGGCAAGATTTTATTAGTAGCTTAGTTGCAGGAAAAAAAACAAACAAACAAATGTGAAACTCTACCAGGAGCTGCACCTTGTCAAAATAAATCCAAACCTATATAACTGGACCATGTGGGGACTTTAATTTGAAAGGACAAACACAGGAAGTGTCCACGCTCAGCAGTCAGACAGGAGTCAGGTTAATCTCCAGGGCTGGTACCTGCGGTTATTCCACAGACTAGTTAATAACATGTCGGGCAGGAAATCCAAAGTGTGGGATCATTTTGAGAAGGTGAAGGACGAACCCAAGGTGATATGTAAACTCATCTTCATTGGTCGACTACAAACATGACGTATCATCTGAAACATGGAAGTAGCTACATGCCCATTAGCCCACAGCGTCATTAACAGGCGGCTCGCTCAGTGTGTGACGTGCACTTGTAGATAAAATATAGGCCTATATTAATGAAGGTTCATTAGTACGGTTTGTATTTCTCTGTAATGTAGCACAGTGTTAACAATGTTACTGATACTATTCTTTCTCACACCTTCAACTCAAACCATTGTGTTGCCCCCGCACAAAATATACAATTTAATAGTTAAAGAAATATCAAACCATGTGGGCGGCGAGCTGATCAATGGCTTTAAATGACAACTGTTGGTCGACTAGGAAAATTCTTAGTCAGGGGCAGCCCCACTCGATGCCATGGAGAGCAGAGACTCATCCATTCCACAGAGAAGGCTTCAAATCCTGATCTGATGCCTGTTTGTATTCTCAGTGATGTAATTCTTAGTGTAAACATGATGCTGAACATCACGTCACATGCAGAATTTTCCCAGTATTATTCAGCCACTCATGATGTGGAGCATGCACAGTTGTAAAAGAGGCCAAAAAAGGAAGAATCAATTATCGGTAGGTGCAGTGTGGGCTGGCGCCAGTCAGGACCAATCACATCAGCTCGTCTCATTCCCCCTAAAAGCCGAGCGCTCCTCTCTGTGACAGCCCTGTTATGGATGAGGAGCCCGGCTGCGCCACGGCAACAAGAAATGGATGTCCTCATCATGGAGCTGCAGAGTTGAGAGGTGCAATTTTGTATCAGCTTTCAGTATCAGTTAATAATATAATAAAGCTCAATCAATGGCTGCATGGAGCATTATATAAATGTCCGTCTTCCCTGTGAGTTTAGAGAGTGCTGGCCTTGATGCTGCGACGCTCTGCTGTCTCTCATCACGGATAACACATCCAGGCCCTCAAATCCCTTTACCCCGTGGAAAATCAGCCTCGTTTG
Organism: Epinephelus fuscoguttatus; assembly: GCF_011397635.1. Classification (NCBI taxonomy): domain Eukaryota; kingdom Metazoa; phylum Chordata; class Actinopteri; order Perciformes; family Serranidae; genus Epinephelus; species Epinephelus fuscoguttatus. The sequence goes on along the minus strand of NC_064762.1, from coordinate 9,152,729 downwards.
TTTACCTCCAGGGCTGAGTTATATCTAACAATCATTCGTCACAGGACACAGCGCCCTGTCTCTCCCTTTCATCTCGCTCCAGTTTGGCCTTGAAGTACGACCTGCATGTGATGCACATGCACCCTCGCCTCGCTGCAACCCTCCGTAGACAAAACGCACAACAAACAGGCTTTTATTTTAACTCATTCTACCTCAGAGACACAAAGCATAAACATTTGGCTGTTGTGCCTCCCTTCGGTTTAGTATGCATGAGGTGATGGAGCTCGGCAAACCGCGCTCCAAGAACAGTCGACGAATCCGGAGAGGATGATTGTTCCCACTCACCTTTCGGCAGTGCAATTTCAGGGACATTAAATGAAGCGCCAATGCAGAATTCAGAGGAGATAATACGAAGCATTTGGATTGAAAGCAGCTTTTTTAACCCCTGTTTCCTTTTTTAAGTGCAGCCAGAGGAGAGTTTGGCTAATGTGTGATGTCCCTAATGCGGACATAATGGCAGAGCAGCACTAATGTTGCTACGCCAACAGTGGAAATGTCACAGTTGACACACTCAGGCTTAGCCGAACTGTAATTAGCCTAAACACAAGCAGGACTACACCACAGAGGAGCGACATAAAGCTGGGGAGAGAGGGAGCGTGATGCAATGTGGGGTGAAATAAAAGAGTGACAGAATGACAAATTCACGCCGAGACCATTTCCGGCTCCTCTGGCGCTGATGCTGCCTGGCTCTTTTGTCAATCAAAGACTCTGAACAAAAGATGACTCATCAGTTTGCCACACCAAATTACCCCTGCTCTTTTGTAACCTCTTCCCTCCTCCTCCTCCTCCTCCTCATTCCACATTAACCCAAATTGCCTCCGCTTTGCAGTTCAACATGAACCAAATGACAAGCAGCACACACAGCGCTTTGCCTCTTTTTCCAACTCATTTAACATTCAGCCGTGGAAATTAAATCAGGACAGTGGTTTTTTGACATTATTGTACCCTCGTAATGAACATAGCAATTAGGTGGTGAAAATTAATTTAGAGGAAAAAAAGCTTCTCCATTCAGATTTAAGACCCTGGAGCAGATTGTGGCTGTGATGGTATTCTCGGTGTTATTAAGCATGTCACCACCGGGAGGCGCTCTTTCACACGCTCTCCTCCTCCTCATGCACAGTGGCAGCGGAGTAATGCTGATTGATGTGCAGAGGCTTGGCCCTCTCTCAGCTGCTGGCGCTGGTAATTGCCTCCATCCTCCTCCTCCTCCTCCCAGTACGAAGGAGCACAGTGAGAGAAAGAGAACATGTTTCCAGCCCTTCCAGCAGGACAGCACTCTTCCCTGAAACCCCTCCAGAAACACTCACTGAAAATATTCAGCAGCCATCCACACTGGAGTTTGACATTTACCTCCAAATCTGACAGGACCTGACAGGAACTGATGAGCGGACTCAGGCTGGGATAAATTTCCCACTTTTCTTGCCTGGGTTTGGTGCAGGTCCTGCTGGGCCTGCTGGGCCTGCTGGCCTCAGGTGTGGGGGAGAGTTGAACAGACATTTGTTGGTCTCACGTAGGTAAAACTTGAATTTTCAGGCCAAATTCAGGCTTTAATCCGTCGAAATAAAGCAGTTAATTAGGAAAATGTGTTGTCATGTGCCTCGTTGATCAGGGACGGGAATTAAGGCCACAGGAAAACATGTTCACAAGTCACTTTGTCCAACTGTAACACAGAGCCAATGCTTTCATGCTCTGTCAAAACAAAGTTAAGGATAAAGGCTGTCTGTCGGTTGCAGAGATGGGTGGGGTTATAAACTGGAGCGGCTCATAAAAATGTGTAGCACCTGTGTGATAATGGACTTTTTGTCATTTGGAGATCTGTTACACACCTACTGGTCTTACTGCTCACCTAACAGATGGGACACTTGATGTTTTTCGGCTCCGCTCTGTTGTGTCAGAACCACAATAAATTCCTTTGAAATGATTCAGTGTCTGCACCAAAAAAAAAAGCCCCAAATTCAGCTAAGACAACTGTTATAAAGGAACAAAGTAGACCTCAGTGGCTAACCCATTTCCTGCAGCTGCTTCACAGTTAAACCCTTAATGCTTCGTGCTGATGATTTCTGTAGTTTCCTGTTCTGATTGGACACATTGGATTTTTGCTGTCAGGGAGGGATTTTGGCAGCAAGGAAAACAGAAAACAGAACAATCGTAAAAACTCTGTTTCATCTGACAGTTGTAATTCATTTTCAGATTAAGATTGTGTCTACAAAACATAAAACAAACATATAAAATGATCCAGTACGATAAGTTAAACCAACTCTCAGTATAAAGTAGCGCAGTTTAGCTTCATCTCACTCTGCTGCAACAGTGAAAACTCTGCATAGACTGCGTGGTGCCAGAAATGACATGTTACATGTTGCTTAATATTAAGGCAGATTTATACTGGTGCTTCAGCTCTATGCAGAGCCTACCCATGTGGCCCACGCCGTTGTGAGCATTAATACTTGTGCGGTTGTGTGTCTGTGTCACTCTGCAGTTACACCTTCAAAACACTAGTTGGCACAAGTACACAAATGGGCTTCATTATATCTCACAAGGTTCAGACACAAAGCATTTGTCTTTTGCTTGACACTTTCCCCCTACAAATAAAACATGCTAAATTAACCTCGCGGCTAGTGGAGTTTTCCTTTACTCATATCAAGAACAACAGCTACATTCCACAGAGCTCAGCTCACAAGGTTCATAACTCAAACAGCTGTCCTATGTTGTGTTCACACCAAAAGCGATACATATTTTCACTTGCGTTAGCTTGAATGCTAGAATATTTTGTGTTGACTCACTTACATGCGCATAACCATATGATCGTGAAACGAACTTCCACCCGTACGTCCTCAGTATCACACGTCCCCAGAGGAACTCAATGTGATTGACAACCACGGCGTGAATTGATTGCTGGAGTTCAGCTTTTTCAACTCCATGACACAAAATTGCGTGACTGCTTCATTTGTGTACTTAGTGTCATTCGCATAGCGTGCATTGTGCCACCCAGCATGAATCTGCGCCAAATCGCATCTTGACATTGCCATTGCCACGTTCATTAGCACAAATTGTTTTATACATGCACGGTGTGAACACAACATTACACTTAAAACGTTTTCCCCACAAATACAACATGCTAACGTTATTAGCACAAGCCTATGGCATTTAACATTGTGTAAATTAGCCTCAGGGCTAGCAGAGTTTTCCTCTACTCATACACACCCAAGGACAACAGCAACATTTAACCAAGGTAACGTTACAAAATTCAGCTCCATTACAACTCACAAGTTTGTCTTATAGTTTATCATGTTTTCCAAACAAATACAACATGCTAACATTATTAGCACAAGCCTTTGGCATTTTACATTGTATAAATTAGCCTAGCAGCTAGCAGAGATTTCCTCTGCTCATATGAAGCCAGGATAAATCACACACAGGACTCAAATGATATTTTGTGGAGGCCCTATTGTCTTCACAAGTTACTGTTGAACTTACAAATAAAAGCTTTGTTTACACTGAGGAAAATGGTTTTCAGCTTACAAACATAAACAGGAGGTCAGTCTCGCTGTGACAGTGCCAAGAGGAGGTGCAGAAGTCTGATTTTCTCTCAGAACAATTGAATTACAATAAGCTTAAAGTTTAGTATGGGATTTTCATCCCGTGATGCCAAAATGAAACTGCTTATTTATCTTACAGCACTTTGGTACTTTTACAATACAGGACTTGTAACAGAATATTATTATGGGCAGGTATTACTACCACACTGTGTCAAATTATGCCAAGTATTTGATCTGAGTACTTCCACAACTGGATTTTGGTATAAATCAGAGAATATGGCAAGACAGGTTCATGTATAAAGCACAATTTAGCAACAAGTCCATTCAGATTGTTCTATGTGGCAAAAACATTGAGACAAAGCACGAAACTTCACTTCATAGAATTAAAATACAACCAGAAGCGGTCATTAAAGTGCAGAAAGAAAACGCCAAACTAAAAGAAGACAGGTATAAAATGTGAGAATAAAAGTTTTGTTGCAATGTAGGAAATAAATATTTATTTGCTTCAATAAAAGGCAGCAGCAAACAGAAAAGTCTTCAGCCTTGAAATAGATATTATTCATCTCTGATGAGTTGATAGAAACTCTAAACAGTTTGAGAGTGTGTATTGTGAAGCAGCGTCATGAAGCGATGAGGATGTTTGTGGCTGAAGCACAGCGAGGAGGAGGAGGAGGAGGACTGTAGTGGGAAACAGTGAGGCTTCATAGCTGTTTGATGAACAATAAGAGCAGGACTGTGGGAGTGGAACAAAACTCTGAATGACAGCGAGTCCTTTGTTTGAAATCTGTTCCTGGTGAGCGGTTGAGTGGTGAACACAATGCAAGATGGTTTCAATGTACTTTGCAGACCAGTCGCCTCCCTTTTCACACCTCGGTACACATGGCCGAACCATTTAAAGAGTCGACGCAGACCTTCAGATTGGTGGGTTTGGGGAATTTACAGAGCAGTTGGAACACACCGCTTTCAATGTGTCCACTGGAAAGCAGCTTTCTAACACCGTGTGACGTTCCAAACAACACGTCGTTTGAATCATGTAGCAGCTTTAAATCAGGAGCGTGGCACCGCCAGTCACCTGGCACTCTACTTGATTTACAGATGACGGTTTTACTGCCCAGCACTCGTTGTCATCATGCAGGCACGGGGGGAGCAGATACATGTGTGCAATGCCTACATACACACACATGCAGAATAAAGCCTCAGGAGTCCACACGGCCCCCTGCCAAACACAGCAGAACAGCAACAAAGAGAGCACACACAGAATATCAGACAGAGAAGGAGAGGGATGAGGAGGAGGAGGAGGAGGATGGACATCCTTCTCTGTGCCTCACTGGTTATGATACGGGGCCATGGAAGGATCGTAGCAAAGTGAACAGCCAACTCATTCTTATTCAGATGTTGTCAAATCTCACGCCTTTGTCTTAATTTTGGCATCAACACTGACACCGTAGCCACTTTTTGTGGCGATACATGCCACCAGTGGGCCGGATGGCAGCTAGGAGAGCGGGCAGCAGCTTTGGAGACAGACCCCCAGTCAGCGACCCGAATCTAGCCATCACTAGCCATCAAGATTATAAAACGCTGCTGGTTGGCCAGACGGCACCATAGACAGGCGGCGTCAGTTCATAATGTGGCTGGATGGCATCTGTCATGGCGGTACGATACACTGCTGGACAGCATCAGTTTGAAACACTGCTGGTAATGACCTAATGTAAGGAGCTAGAAAGTCCCTGTGGGGCAGGCAGGAGGGGAGGTTGACACTGGACTTTCACCCAGGAGGCTGGTGTTTGCTTCCTGTATGAATATAAGGCAAAACCGTGACGTTTTTTTTCTAAAGCTAATCTCGTGCTTGTGTCGCACCAGGAAATAGACGTAAATACGAGGTGTTTTACCGACATTATTATATTATATATTTTGAAAAAGACTGTATCATCTAACGAGCAAAACTGTCCATTTCCTGTGAGAACAGACGTGTATTTCGAAAAGACACAATGCATGTTACAGGCATAACTAACTCGCCATCTTGGAATGTCAACAAGTGCAAGAGGATACCCAGTGTGTCATTTGACAAGATGAAATGAGAACAGGTTGGATAGGAGGCCATGGAGGGGTCATAGCAAAGTGAACAGCCAACCTGCTTTCCCTCCCAAGTCATCAGATACCACCAGTTTGTCAGTGATGTCAGCGTCAGACACCGAGGTACCCCTGTGACGTTGTAAAACATAATGGCCAGTGGCAGTTTCTAATTCTTTACACGACCATAGTACCATGTTGTTTGATCACTGATAGTACTGTTTTGAAGCCGAGTGAGTGCTCTTGTCATTTGGAGCTCCGCCTGGATCTTTTCATGGAAATGGTCATACTTTGAGCAGTCTTCTTCAAATTTGAATCAAATGTTCATTGATAGTGTGCCTACAGCCCCACAGTGTCATTTACCTGCTCAGATGAAGCCACAGACAGTTATTCATCCTGAAAAACATTTTTTATTTTATTTTGGACAAAATCTTCAATTTTTTACTGACTTCAGAGGCCCATTACTCTGTCTCTGTATCACCTAGAGTGTTTCTGACACTTTCACAAGAAACTTCAGAGAGTTTTCTTTCTGGCAAGACCTCATGCATGCATGTAGCCAGAGCGGTTCAGAAGCTACAGTCATTTTAATTTGGGTATGGCATTTTAGGCATTTTCGCTACAAAATGGGGGGTGGAGTACAAGAGGTTAAACTGGGAGCTCACTGTTCACTTCCTGTGTGGCTCACTACTGCACACGGTCACTGTAATGACATGTACATTATATATATATTACATATTGCATTGAAGTGTATTTAGACCTATTTAGTCTCCTTACATTTAAATGCCAGCACCTGTACACAGTACAAACTCTGCTCCATATTTCATAGAGCTCATTACAGCATGCTGATTAACTGTGACTAAGCTCATCACAATGACACAAATCATAATGCATTACAGCGCAGTGCTGAAGCTCCCACAGCATCTATAACTCAGCAAATACAATAAGATTAATACGCTGATGTAGTTTGTATTATGGATGTTGGACTGTGTGACTGACAGAGGGCAGAGGGTCCCTGGAAATGGTCCTAACAAAACACTGGGTATGTAAAGTCTTTCAATCAGCACCAGCAGCAGGTCTCAGATTCCCCCTGAAAAGTTAATGAGACTATTGTGATATGTTTCATTTTTATTTTACCCTTTGAAACCTGAGATTAAAACATTTTAAAAAATAAAATCGGTTAAAAAAACAAACAAAAAAACAAACAAGGAAATGACCTGAGGGAAAATGCTTAAAATTATAATAATTCTGTACCATAATTTTGAATACGTTCTAAATCTATTTTTCTCTGTTTTGGGACATTTCTAACCATTGCCTTTTTCCCCATGTTTTTTTTTCAAGCACCAATACATACTTGTGAAATGTGTCTGAAAGCAGCACAAGAGAAGTGATTTAAAGAGTTAAAAGATAAACCACTGAAACCCAGAACTGTAACTAACATACACTGATTCTTTGTTTTTTGGTTGCTTTTGTTTTATCAAGGTGCTCCTTCTATTAAAGTTAAAGAGTGAATATTAGCAGCTTGCCAACACAGCAGCTCTCTCTTTAGGTCTCAGAGCCTGAGATGAAAATAAAGGGCCGAATAACTGATTATTGTTCGTCAGCTGACTGTGATCGCTCCCGCAGAGAAAGCATCACTGGAGGGGAGAAAGTTAAAAACAAAGTGAATCGTCTTATGATACCCTGCAGGGGCGAGAGCTGCTAAAGTTCACCACCTCCGTTATAATGACTCTGTAAAATCAAGTGTGACACCGTAGTTCTGCTTTTCTTTCCATTTGTTTCAAGGCAATTCAGGGACAGCACCTTAAAGGTTCAGTGTGGCAGATTTAAAGGGATTTAGTGGCATCTAGTGGCGAGGACTGCAGACTGCAACCAGCCGAAACTGCAGGTTAGATTTCTTTCAGCGTTTATTGTTCGGGAGGTTTTAACTGGAAGCAGAACACAAACTGGTAAAAACACTGAATAAAGCAGCTTCATGTTAAAAAATCTGTGGGTTTTTTGTGACGTGCAATGACAATAAAGTTGAATCTAATCTTATCGTGGAGGGACCACCAACTATGGTCACCGATACAAAGAAGGATAAAGTTGAATGTCCCCTATCTATAGCCAGTGTTTTGTTTGTCTGTTCGGGGCTACTGTAGAAAAATGGCGGTGCAATAAAGGGTGATACAGGAGTACATTTTCACTCCTGTCCCATCTTGTTCTTGTGTTGCTTTTAAATATTAAAGAAAATAGCATTTATTCATTTCAGAGCTGCAAATTTATACATAGAAAATAAGAATATTCAATCAGCTATAACATAATACTGAAATAACTCACAACACCACATGTGAAACAGCTGTATTTCATATATTCATGTTTGATTTTTTTTATAGTATTTTTAATCACTTTTATTGTAATTTTTCTATTTTATAGTCATGTTTGTAATTTTTTCATTTTATTCTATTTTTTTATTATTTCACGGAGGTTGATTAGACCTTATTGATTACATTACATTATAATGCTTGGGTTTGAATTATTGCATGTGATTATTATCAAATTCTAGGCTAGCAAGAGTAATGCAACAACAACAAATAAATAGCAGATGACACAAACGTGAGGTCATGTGCTCTTCAGATAAGTGAATAAAGTGCTGCATAATGTAACAACATTATCTGATGTGGTTTAAGGCTTCAAGCAACTGAGTAGTGTTCAGATAGACAGAGGGGTGCTCTTATTGCCCAGTGCATTATATATCAAATACACACCTCAATCAAATCTAGTGTACAACATACTGGTGCATCACCATCATTTAGAATATCATAAGAAGTTCAGTATTTTTTGTCATATGTCATATTGTCATTTTGTCTCTTGTAACTTTATTGGCTCATGGAACAGCCACCTGCATACGTTAAATAACGTTACCTTCGGGAGCATGGCGCTGACTTAATGAGCTCACATCATGCATGATTGGCCAGTAGCTTTCAACCCACTGTGTCACAGCTAAAGCTTCTAATGTTAACGTTACTTAGCAACTACTTAACGTTTTCGTAAACTTTAACTTACAGCGGGCTGCTTGGTTGATGCTAAAATAATAATAAAAAACTGTCATTCACTCACCTCGTCTGTCAGCTAGCAGTATCGTCGTCTTCCTTTCCACGTTCCGCCGATACATCAGATAACTTCCTGCGTGTCGTTTCAAAATAAAAGCTGTCCGGTGTGTTAATATGTTTACAATGCTGTTTGGTACCCTGGAAATCCAGAGTTCTTGCAAGAGCACAATTTGAATTTGCTCAGCGAGTCACTCTGGCAATCAGTAATGATACTCATTACCCATGCCCTCGTAGCCGAGCTGCACCAATCACATCGGTGTATCTGATATAGGCGGACCAGAGGCGAGCTAAACAGATGACGACAGCGCTCTGACAATGAAGTCCGGAATCAGTCATTAAACATTGCAAGATGGCTACGGATGAACACCAGTTGTTTGAAACGGCTTTGGCTGCTACAATGAACGAATTAGACTTGGCTTTTTCTCTAAAAGAGGAACAGAAGACGGCGCTCGAGTCTTTCCTTTGCAAGAAGGACGTTTTTGCTGTTTTGCCGACCGGATACGGCAAGAGTCTAATCTACCAGTTAGCTCCGCTGGTAGCTAAGCTCTGGATACGTCACCCCGTGTATTGTTCTGATTGGTTGTAGTGTTATCCAATTGTGTGCAGTGATATTTTCAAACGCATGCTTGGTGCCGCCCCTCGAGTTCATATCCAGACCCTAAATCTTTCTAGATTTGGGTCTGGATTTCCAGGCTAGCTGTTTGGGGCTTCTTCTGTTTTTTTCTTTGAAATTTTGGTGACCTCATCGCTTGCTACGGCCTGACTAAACACAAAGGCAAATTCCTTGTCAGTGAAACTTAACCTGGTAATAAATGTATTCTGAGTCTAACTGCTACACCCATGCGACAGATAACTAGTGTTTAGTCCCTGCTCCCTATGTAGAAATAAACAGCTCATTCTAGGTCATGAAAACACAGCGCTTCTTATTTTCAGGTGATTATACATTAAAGAAAACATACTTACTATGCTACATTACATTCCTGCCAATGGGCTCGTTGGACATGAGCCAGGCCTGCGCAGATTTGATCACCAGTCATCGCTGCACAATGCGTGCTGGTTAGCTTTGTGTCCGACTTCATCTCGACTTGCTCTGTTGTCATGCAAAGGTGGACAATGATATTCTCACAAGATCAAAGTGGCCGCGGGTTTTAGAGCTAGTTGCTCCAGCTGCTCTCCACCGACTGCAGGACCAAGGGCATGATGGGAAACACCTGGCTCTCACCTGATCTAACAGCTAATTGGTTCAGATGCTGACTCAACAAGATGACGTTTTAGGTAAACTTTTCACTTCTGTTGAATTTCAGAGAGTTAGATTTGATTTGTGTGATTTGAAGGTTTATTCTGTGAAACATGTTGTGTGACTGATCAGAGACTGAATACATTTATCATAAACTATACTTAGTCTACTGTATATTAACATTGGGCTGTTTTAATTATTGAAGTGTTTAACATCACAGAGACTTCAGTGGGTCAGTGGGATGTGAGGATGCTTAAACTAACATCTGTACAGATGTGAAACCCTGACCATATCTGACTGATCTGTAATGAAAGCTTTCTTTTCTCCTGTGTTTGACTGGCTCATGTTATCAATTTAAATGTAGTTAAAGGACTGGAGACTCCAACATTTTTAATAAATCAGCATCAGATCTGACAGGATGTGAGTCTTCCTGTGACTTCCTGTACGGACTGAAGGCTGCTGGAAACTGTCGGGAAGCTGTCCGACTTGACCGTGGCTTTTTGTCACCACCTCCTGCTGCAACAGCCTGATCTCGTCCACTTTCCAGGCGAGGTGCAGTTCATCTCCAATGAGCCTATCATATCCTCCTATATCCTACACACTGGACCTTTAAACCCTGAAGTCACCAGGGCACCCAAACAAGTGCTCTTCAAAGTCCTGGGTCACGTTCAATATGAAAACAGTGTTGAAGGACATGTTTCCTGGAAACAGTGCTTTCTCTTGAGTGTGTCAGAGGTGTTACCCAATCAGCAGTGATACGTATATAAATCAAATTCTAGTTGATTTTTATTTATTGTACATATAATTTTTGTTATTATTTCACACATGCTTTGGTGATGTACACGTGTTTCCCATGTCAATAAAGCCAAACAATCCCACCCGATCAAAAGGCAGTGCACCTGTGTAACACAACAGGGTGTTCAACACACCACTGTTTCCTTTCAATTCTTTTTGCAATGTTTCGTCAGGGCTGAACGCAGCACTGACCAAATGGTATACCTAAATGCTCTGTAAAATAAGTAAATATTAACTAGAACTTGGCTGACATACATGTTGCATTAGGTAACACCTCTGACACACCCACCAAATGAGAGAAAAGCTCACTGTAGCAAACAGTGCACATTGTTTCACATTGAACGCCCCTGTTGTATCAGGGTTTAAATCTGAAGCAACAAATGAGGTAGCAATGAGACTGCTCAAAATGTTTGTGTGGTTTTATTGGCTGTCTGAAGTCTTTAGTCCCGCCCACTTGAGCAGTATTTTACCAAAGCAGTTTCCAGGAAGTACCTTTTGCTGGCAAATTCACATACCACATGACAAACATTTGGGGTGAACATGTGCTTCACTGCCACTATATTCAGACAAAGTCCCCTCAGAGGCTGAAAAAGGAGCACTTTGATTCACTCAGCAAAACAGACAACTCCTCTCTGCACTGACTGTCAAAGGAGATGAAGAGGTTTTCCACACTCACCTGTTACTGAACCTGCCACAAAGACAGAAAGACAGCCGTCCATGTTTCCAACCGGCGACAGTGTGAGTTTAAAACTGAACTTTAAAGCTGAAAACATTCTCCAGCTGATAAAAATGCACAGTTGGAGCTGGTGGTCAAGTGTCTGGTGAAGCTGGAGGCCAAGATGGAGGACGACTTCATGAAGATTGTGGAGTCTTTACAAGTGATAACAAAGAGTAAGTAGTAATTTTTACGGTCAATTTTTGTAGTTGTCACGGTGTGTTTTTGTGATGTGAAGCCTTTTTTCTCTCTTCATTTCAGCTCGATCTACGAAAAGTAAGTGACATTTTATTTCTTTAAGTCTGTGTTGTGTTTTTGTTGGCCGCCGAGCCAACCTGTGTTTATCTACCATAGTCACTGTGCCATTATTATCTCTGTCTCTCCACCTCTGATCTTTCCATTCTTATATCTCTTCATTTAGTGTGACAGATAAGTGATGTTTTTTATTTCCTTTATGCTGTGTTGTGTTGTTGGTTGGTCGGTCGCCGTGCCTCCCTGCCAGGTTGATTATCTATGATGGCAGCTGTGGCATGAGTACCCCTCTACCTATCCTTCTCTCCTTAAGTCTCTATCTATCTCTCTATTTCTCTTTTTATCTATCATGGCTGCCGTGTCATGTCTGTCTATCATCTATCTCTTTCTGTCTAATCATGTTGGATCAATATTTATGCATTTCTATAGTTGTTTCCTTTATCAACCCCTCATTGGGGAAATGAAGGATTGATACACTCTGTTGTTCTTTTTCTTTACACACACACACACACACACACACACACACACACACAGGACCTACACACATGCATTAGTTGTACACAGATAGATAGAGTCAAGTTGCAGTTGGGACTTTTTTTGCGAGGGCAAAGTTCTTTAGCAGCATGTTGTGTTTTTGGTTGGCCGCCGTGCCGTGACTGTCTCTATGACTATCCCTTATCTTTCTATCTTTCTGTTTCTGTCCCTCATCTCTATCTCTATCTCTGTTTCTATCCATCATGGCCGTCGTGCCATGACCAACCTGTCATCTGGCTGTTTCTGTCTCATCAGCTTCGATTAATATTGGTGCATAATATAAACACACAAGTACACACACAGGACCTACAGACATGTATTAGTTGTGGCGAGATGTGATGGAGCTGACATATAGTCAGCACTTTAAGCTGTTAAGGCTTCAGTGCCTTGCTCAAGGGCACCTCAGCAGCTGGACAGCTCCCACCGCCCAACCAGATCTACAAAAAGTAAGTGACATTTTTATTTTCTTTAAGTCTGTGTAGTGTTTTTCGTTGGCCGCCGTGCCGACCTGTTTGATTATCTATCATGGCCACCGTGCCATATCTAGCTATCTACGTCTTGTTGCCTTGTTTGTCCATCTGGTATGACAGGTGAGTGTCTTTTTTTTGTTGTCTTTACTTAAAATATGTGCTGTGTTTTTGGTTGGCCGCCATGCCATCGCTGACTCCCAACCAATTTTTGAGTCAGACGATATTTTGGCTGATGTAGCCCAATCACAAATATATCGGTATCGCCATACGCTTTCCGATATGCGCTGATATGAAAGAAGAACGCGCTCCGACTCCATTGTTTTCAACACTGTGGAACCAGCACATGACGCAGAGTACATCACACTCACAGCTGATCAGACCGTGGAGGTGGAGTCTACAGTCTCTTCACGGTAAGTTGTCAACTAGTTTGTGAAATACGTACTGTAAAGTTAATAAACAATAATCCCATCATTTTCTCTTTTTGGTACATCTAATAAAATATTAACTCTGTCCATGACAACCACCACGTCACTCATGTTTATCAGTTATCAGATCTGTTTGTTATTAAGGTAGCTAGCCAGCTAACAGTTCGTCAGTACAGTCACGTTGTTACCTCGATGGTTTGTTCTTCTCTTGACTTGGCAGCAGCAAAGCATGAGCCACCCTCTGTAACCAGTAGTGCCATACATTAATAGCAAAATATTGTACAGTAGTCCACTGTGCTTTAGTACAACTGAGAGGTATTTCTTATTTATGTATCTACATTTCCAGCTACTTCATACTCTGCCACATCTCAGAGGGAAATACTGTACTTGTTCACACAACTGTGTTTCACAGCCAGAGTTATCAGTGACGCTTTAGATCAATTTTAAACACAAAATATATCATCAGTGAAAATCAATTGTTATTTCTAAATTATAAAAACGCCCATCTCAACTAAAATGTTCTTTCCTCAGTCACTTAAAGATGATGAAAACTGAGCTGGAAGTTCCCACTCCAAGTCCCTACAGACTGAGCTCCCACCGCCCAGCTAGATCCACCAAGAGTAGGTGATATTTTTATTTTCTTTAAGTCTACTTTTTGTTTTTGGTTGGCCGCCATGCCGACCTGTCTGTTTATCCATCATGGCTGCTGTGCCATTACAATCATCTGTACCTCATCTCTGTATCTACATCTCCAGTGTGAGATTTAGGTATCTCTTTGTTTTTCTTTGAGCCTGTGTTGTGGTTTTGGTTGGCCGCCGTGCCACGTCTATCTCTCTATCTATCCTTCGTCTTTCTAATGATCCCTCCTCTCTGTTTATGTCTCTATCTCTATGTCATCTTTCCATCCATCCTTCATCTCTCTATCTATCTCTGTTTCTATTCCTATTCAACGTGGCCGCTGTGCCGTGACCATCCATCATCTATCTGCTGTTATCTAATTTCCTTGGATCAATATTGGTGCAAAAACCTGTTTTACTCTATTAATCCCTCATTGGGAAAATTCATATTTTATACTCTGTTGTTATTAATTACACACATGAGCACACACACGCACACGCATGCACACACACGCGCACACACGCGCACACACAGGACCTATGGACATGCATTAGTTGTAGAGATGTCAGAGTGATGGAGCTGACACATTCAGCACTCTAAGCAGTTGGTGCCTCAGTGCCTTGCTCAAGGGCGCCTCAGCAGCTGGCAAATGGACTTCTGGACTTGAACCCACCACCCTCAGGTCCCACTCCAAGTCCCTACAGACTGAGCTCCCACCGCCCAGCAAGATCTACAAAAGGTAAGTGATATTTCTATTTTCTTTGAGTCTGTGTTGTGTTTTTGGTTGGCCGCCGTGCCATGACAATCTCTCTTTACTTCTCTTACCTCTTTATCTGTCTTTCATCTCTGAATCTCTCTCTCTATCTCTAGCTTTAATCTCTCCATCAGTCCCGGATGTCTCTAGCTATCTATTTTTTAGTGAGAGACAAGTGTTTTTGTTTTCTTAATGTCTGTGTTATTGGCTGTCCGCTGTGCCATGACTATCCATCATCTATCTGCCTTTATCTAATAAGCTTGGATTAATGATGTGCAATCATTTATTTTTTACTTTATTAATCCCTCACTGGGGAAATTCAACTTTTATATTCTGTTGTTATTCATTACACACACAATTAGGCCCGAAACACACACACACACACACACACATACACACACACACACACACATACACACACCTATAGACATGCATTAGTTGTAGAGAGATGTCAGAGTGATGGAGCTGACACATAGTCAGCGCTCCGTCACATGGTCCATTCGGGACTTCTGGACTTGAACCCTCCACCTTCAGGTCGCCACTCCAAGTCCCCACAGACGGAGCTCCCACTGCCCAGCGAGATCTACAAAAAGTAAGTGACATTTCTATTGTCTTTATGTCTGTGTTGTGTTTTTGGTTGGCCGCTGTGCCGACCTATTTGATTATCTATCATGGCCGCCATGCCATGAGTGTCTCTAGGACTATCCCTTATCTTTCTGTCTGTCCATCTCAATTTCATCTCTCTATCTCTATCTCATCTTTCCATCTATCTTTAATTTCTCTATCTACCTCCATTTCTATTCATCATGGCCGCCGTGCCATGAGTATCTGTCATCCCTCTGCTTTTATCTGATTTGTTTGGATCAGTATTGGTGCAATAATGTACTTTTTACTTGACTGATTCCTCATTTGGGAAAATTCACATTGTATACTCACGCACACACACACACACACACACACACACACACACACACACACACACACACACACACTTAGGCCTGAAACAGACACACACCCATCTATAGACATGCATTAGTTGTAGAGAGATGTCAGTGATGGAGCTGACACATAGTCAGTGCTCTGTCACGTGGTCCATGTTGGACTTCTGGACTTGAACCCACCACCTTCAGGTCCCCACTCCAAGTCCCTACAGACTGAGCTCCCACCGCCCAGCTAGATCTACAAAAAGTAAGTGACATTTCTATTTTCTTTGAGTCTGTGTTGTGTTTGTGGTTGGCTGCCGTGCCGTGACTGTCTCTATGACTATCCCTTATCTTTCCATTTCTTTCCCTCATCTCTCTGTTTATCTTTCTATCTCTCTTTCATGTCTCTATCTATCTCTGTTTCTATCCATCATGGCTGCCATGCCATGACTATCATCGATCTGCTCTGTTGTTATGATTCATTACACACACAAATAGGCCTGAAACACGCAGGACCTATAGACATACATTAGTTGTAGAGAGATGGAGTGATGGAGCTGACACATAGTCAGTGTCCAAAGCAGTTTGGACTTTGTTGCCCTATGGTTTTTACATGTGGGTTTTTTGCAAAGCGAGGTTATTCAGACATATTGTCCTTGTTGTATTTGTTTGTGTGTTGTTGTGTTTTCTGCACAAGCTGCTCGTAACTTATTGCCCTTAGAGGGATGATTTAAAGTTGTACTGTATGACGACCAGATCTTCCAAAGAAATGCAATAATTCATGTCACAACCATTCTGCAGAAAAAGCCTCACTTGTATTAACACATTATTATTTTCAGTCTGTTTTTGATTGTTTTCCCCCAAACATTACAAATTCTCCTCCAGTGGTATTGTAAACACAAACAGTTTAGAGCTTTCAAAACAGTTTAGACTCCTTAAATCGACCAAATTAATACCTGAATTAATACCTGAAGTGACTGTAGCCGTGCAATATTTTCTATCATCTCGGCTCTGTGTATGTAAATGGTTCATCATTCATTGAAAATGTTTTAACAATGTGTGTGTGTGTGTGTGTGTGTGTTTCCTGAATAGCCATTGAAATGCTAATCTTGTACAGTGCGTAACTGCATTCCCAGAGACATGCGAGGCTTTCATCTGAGAAAAAAGGGAGAAAAGATTCATAAAAATCGATATCTGACTCTGATAATGTGCCTTTGGTCGCTATTGTCGATTCTCACTTTGTGAACATTCCCCGTAATGAGTGTCCTGTGGGTTTTTGCATTTAATGGACTTCGCACAATAGATCACACCACAACAAAACTCGCTGAATAAGATTACTTGATTTCTTGTCTCTCTGCAAACACGACAGCAAAGCGGCGCATTATGAGCCACTCCTGTCAGCTCCTTTCAGCCGCTCTCTAAAGGTGATCATTATAATCAGTCCCACTGTTTCTCCAAGGTGACCTCTGAATGGAGACGGTGGACAACACGCTCACTATTTCATCTGATCATACTGCTAATGTACACCACAGCATCTCTGATCTGACAGCCCCTTTTCACCCTTTGTCACAATGTGTCAACACAGCCATAAATAACAATATATTACAAAGAGTTTAGAAAATGAAATGAAGGAAGAGAATTCAGCCTTGGACACTATTCTACCATCACAAGTCATCCGTTTGGAGTGTGTTATGGCCTCCTGAGACACAAGCTTGTCTTTGGTATTCTGCTATGTGGGATAAGTAAGACATGATAAGTAGAAAAAACTGAGCATTGGCTTTGAACAGGACTTTTTTTTTTTAAACAATGTCTTCATATGGGGACATTTGGTTTATCTTAGTAGTGTGTAATACAGCACAGTGGTTCCCAACTGGTCCAGCCACGGGGTCCAGATTTCTCCTTAGTCATTAGTTTATGGTCCACACAGTTTAATACTTTCAGCATCATACTTATGTTTGCTCAAGTCATCGAGCTAGTGTGCTGTCTCTGTGAAGTAGCTGTCTGTTAGTCACTCACTCTACAGCAGGAAACATCACTTCAATTTAAAAGCTCTGTGTCAGAAATTCACTGCACTTAAAAATAAAGTATGTTTTCTACAAACTTGATACATTTTAGAGTCACGTGCGGTCCATTTAGGATGATGATGACCCACTTTTGGACCACAACCCACCATTTGGGAACCATTGATACTGTGAAAACAATTTCTTTATTTATCTGGATCCCCATTAGTCACTATCAAAGCAGCGACTACTCTTCCACTTAAGCAAATATTACACCATAGTGTAAAACAGATATATAATTAAAAATCCAAGGCTAAAAAAGAACAAAGCACATCAAGAAAACTGCAAAACAAACAAAAAATATTAACCACAATAAAACTACTATTGACAATAACTGACCTATGGCTAAGCCACGCCCACTTCCACTCACTCGGACAAACCATCAACATTCAGTGACCGGCGCTATGGCAGGTGTCACAGTACACGACATTTCACAGGAGGCAATTGATGATTTTTGGGGACATAACAATCAGATGTCATTGAGAAGTAACCAAAAGGGCCTAAACTACGCATTGGAGGGATATATTCATCATTTTATTGTTGAGAAGCTCGATGAAAAGCTTAAATTACAAGCCAAAATTTACAGGTCACAGTGTACGCTTGTGAACCGCATCTCGTTGCCGTCACCATCAAAGACAACAAGTTAAAGTGCCACTGAAGTTAAGGTTTTTGGCTCAGAATATGAGAAAAGGATAACGGCCTTTTTACCATCTTTACCAAGAGTGTCTCTCCGTTAGTTTGGTGCTACAGTATTTACACTGAATCATTCAGCATAACGTTTGCCAACCTTTGTTATCTCTGCCATTACAGATAAGTTCATGAAGCTAAGCTCCAGAAGTTAACGTTAGCTTAACTAGAGCCCTTTGGACAACAGCTAACAATGATGTACGATCACCAAAGTACAAAACTAGAACAAAATAGGCTAATGAACTCCCAGCAAACAAGGTGACATGATGAACAACGCAGCTAGGAGCTAACGTTAGGCTAACTTTAGCTAACGTTAGCTAGAGATGTTAAAGATAACTTTATATTTCTTTCCAGCAAAGTGACAATATGTTGCCTCAAACACAATGTTGACTTACCTTAGAACAGATGTAGGCATCACTGTTAATCTTATTCACGTTGAGTTGATGTTGTGGTCTAACGTTACCACACAACTTTATCCAAAGGAGACACTTTTCTCAGTTGAGATGTGGTTTAAAGTGTGAAAAATACACCTCGTCGCCCAGCCTCTCAGGATACCTTGTGTCAGAGTTGCATGTACCCCATGCACACCATAGGTCAATTGCAACAATAACAAGTGTCCTCACTCTGTCTAAATTGTCAGAAAAAATGAAATATTATCATTATTAATACCAAATTCTACCAAAAACAGCATAATGTGATTGAGACAGTAAAAGGACCAGAAAAGTTTCACGTTAAGGTTCATACGGTTATATATTGTGTGAGATGGGCTGGTGTTCTGTGCCATCACGTATTGCTTTAACCTCTTTTTATAAACAGCCGCACTTATTTCATGCGTAATGTCCGAAGGCAAACCATTCCATAATTTAATTCCCCTGAACATCACAGTGCCTTGCATTTGTTTTTGAAACATGAAGTGAAAACCAACCTCTTGCTGCATGCCTAGTATTATGCTAAGGTTGTTACTACTATTAAAACTTTGATGGTAAAGGATATTTGAGGTTTTAGACAGTAACATATTTTGTAACTCTGTGTGTTGGGGGGTCACTGTTCAAGTCTGAAACTCTTCAAAATGGTTTAGTTCCAGAACATGGCTGTGCAAAATTTAAACTGCAAATATTGTAATGTTTTTTATTACTATGGATGAATTCTTCTGGCTCCATACTCCAGTCTAGGAATGTCCTTTTTGTCTTTAGGAACACTCTCAGTAGAGAAGATGGATAAATTATGTCAGTCCATCATGTAAACATGTGAACTAACACACCCAGATAAAGTGACTGGGAGTCGAATTCCTCCTGCATGTTTACAGTCAATCAGACCCAAACTGGCCGAGGCGCTCTGAGCATGCTCCACAGTTTCCGCCCCAGGCTTTGACCTGAAAGTCCAATAGCATTAAATTTGTGACAGAAGCAGAGAAGATAAACAAAAGCGTACAGCAGGTATGAAATGTACAGAGCTGTGAAGTTGTCCACCATGGTACCAGTTAGCTGCTAGCTAACTGTAGCTAACTTGTTTGTCCATTGTTGGGTCTGTGACGTAATAGGTCAACAGGAAAAAGGTCCAATACTAACAAGCTGAAAGGGGGCATATCACCACCTATCGTAGAGGAGTCGCACATACTTAATAAATGGATTCCCCTCCCGTCCTTGTATACTGGGACAGGGACAGTAGTCCAGTTAAATGACTCAGTCGAACTGTAACCATAGTTTAAATGTGCATTTAAACGTGCTGTCTGTCACATCACTCGGTGAGCTGTTTGTGGAACCAGACAAACAGTAAACTGAAAGCTAACATGTTTTTCAAACTTACTTGGAAAAAAAAATTACTTGCCGGCCTCTTGGATTCGGCTCCTCCTTGCATTAAACTCTATCCTTCCTCCCTTCTTCCCCCCTCTCATCCTCCCTGTCAGGGTTTGAGCTATGTTCCTCTATAACAATATAACCCTGTAATGTGATCACAGGCAGTTCATTTTTAATTACAACTTACGAGGGCTCTGGTTCGAGCCATGACATCATCCATTTTCAAAGTGTGCTCTGAAGACTTCACAGAGGAGGGGAGCTGGGTCTCCCCAAAATAGCCAAACAATAACCCTCAGAAAGGATTAGATGACACCAAGAAGCAATCTGGTGCTGATCAAGTGAATTCCATCAAAAGTTTGCAACCATGGTCTCACACACACACTCACTCGAAGACTTGGGGCGTGTTTTTAAAAATGCAGACCCCGAGAGCAAACCTGGCCTTGTGAAAGGTTGTGCGACAGGAAGCAGGCGAACACAAACCTTTCTTTCATCTTTCTTCTCCTCCTTTCTTCTTCCCTCCAAATAAACAATGGCGGTAGGGTAATGAGGCCCCTGGGTGTTCTGAGGACATGAGATGAGAAGGAGACCTGGCCACACAGAACGTATAAAACAAGGAGACGTGAGGAGAGGCGAGGGCCCAGCCGCCTCATTAGGGAACTATGAACGATGGTGGCAGCTATTCATTCCCTCTGCTAACGACTACCGGCCTCCACACACACTTATAGCTTGAGCTGGTGGAAACATACAAACATGTCAAAACACAGAGGACACATTGAAACACAGTGTGATGCTGTTGAAGATTATAATTCTTCCTTTAATGGGCGGCAGAGAGACGGAGAGAGGGGAAATTAAGGAAGTAAGAGCTGCCTGGGGACCCCCAATGCCACAAAGTGTATTTTACAGCTTAAATTAATAACATGGCTTTTACTGAGAAAATAAATTACTCTCAATTAATTTACAACGTGTAACAAAAAAAATAATGAAAATTTCAAAATGAATGCCTTTGTTATTGGTATGTAAGATGTGTGCTCAAACTTAAAGGAACAAATTATGACAGAGCTTATCAGGTTTAAACACAAACTTGTTCCCACATTTACCGAAAGGTCATGCAGCATCTACAGTTACTACTGGAACAATTGTTTGATTCATCAGTGAAATGATGGACTGAAAATAATTCACCATTCATCAAGTTCTTAGGAAGGAAAAACACCAACTGTTTGCTCAAGCCTCAAACATGAGAGCTTTACTGTCTCTTAAGCCTCTTACAGACTGAGATTTACACTGTGCAACATGGATCTAATAAAATTGAAATAAGTTTGATGAATGCAGACTGTCTGATGACAGCACCTACTGAATACCAGGCTACGACGTACGTTCATTGTCGTCAATACACTAGAACAAAACATCAGCAGTGGGCGTGATCTATCTACACCACTTAAGTGGTAAGAGAAAAATTAAAACAAACATAAATCGAGACCTTGTTTTAGTGGCATTTATTTGTGTCGAAAAAAGTCTGTCATGGCTGAGGAAAAGAGGCCAATTTTGCAACGAGAGCTGGAAGTAAGTAAGCATCTACTCACATTTAGCATTGTCGTGCAGATTAATGCTTCATTTCATGCTGCATTTCTATTGGTTGGTTAGTAGATGTAGGTCGCAACAGCAGATACATTGACACTGTCAGAATTTTATCCCATCGATTGCAAGACCGTGACAGCTGCAATCCTTGAACCTCTCTCACTGTGCGACGTAGGACCACTGTTTTAGAGCCACAACCAAAGATAACGGGACTTTGTTTCAAGGTTGTCATCTTTCGTGTGGGACAGCCCAAAATCACAAAGTGTATACTGAGCTTTATGTCTCTGTAGAGTCAACATGTTAATGAACATCCCGTGGACGCACATGGGAGAACGTTGTTTGAATGATTCTGTTTAAATCAAACCCAAATAAAACCTTAAGTTAAGCTTAGATACAGCATTATGTTACCTTACATGCCAAGCAAACTTGGTATTCTGCTATAACTACGCTGGTATTTCCCTGTAATGGCTGCGGGAGATCACTGTTTGCATAATCCTGTATATTTCCCTCTAAAATAAAAACCACAACAAGTAAAACATGCATTCCTTTTGGAGCAGAAATCTTCTGTCTTCTGTGTCATTGCCTTGCATGTTTTTTAGTGATGTCACTGTGTTATGTGAGACTGTCTTGAGACAGGTTAGTTTTACCCTACTGATGCTGTGTTGTTGCAATAGTAATCCTGCTCAGCCAATGCTACCATCTGTGGGATTATGACTGAACACCTCTAAGTCAGAATCCCGCCTAGATGTAATGATACCATGGCGCAGCGAATCTTCGGTTGGCCCCGTCTAAACGGCCTCGGTCAGTGAGAAGAGCCGTTCATGACAGGGCTGGGGTGCGGCCAGACGATGGTCGCCCCTCTCCTGTCTCGCACTGCATGTTAGTGGAGAACCTGGTGCTAAATCACTTGCAGACGACCTGATTCTGGGTCAGGGTTTCGTACATAGCAGAGCAGTTCCCTCGCTGCGATCTATTGAAAGTCAGCTTTAAAGGGGCAGCTGTGGCTCAGTAGTGTAAAAAGCGCTTTGAGTGGTTGGATGACTAGAATTACGTGTGGTGCAGTGACGCCAGAGGAATGAATCTATCACAATGTCTTTCCACTTTTTCACTAATAAGGAGCATATCTCAAAAAGTGAATGATGTACATAGTTTGAATAACTTATTGAGTGTTAGGAAATATTTTGTTAATGTTTCTACATTTAAAAATCTTGTGGATCAAAATGTTTAGGTTTTTATTTTGTAGAATCTGGTGAAAAACATGCAATTTTTGTATTGCTATTTTTCAATACGTTTATCAACTTACATACCCTTGTAGCGTAGGCCGTGCAGATTTTAGGG
The DNA here is from genome assembly GCF_011397635.1 of Epinephelus fuscoguttatus. NCBI lineage: Eukaryota > Metazoa > Chordata > Actinopteri > Perciformes > Serranidae > Epinephelus > Epinephelus fuscoguttatus. Next base: position 9,129,816 of record NC_064762.1, on the reverse strand, counting down.
TTATCAAGCATTTGAGAATGAGCCAAGAAATGACATCACAATAAGCAAAAATACCAATGGAAGCACTGGTGGTACATTTCTGTTGCGTCCAAAGGGTTAAATCAATTAAATTTTGATGATGTGACCTTGAGCTTCAGAAACATGTGATGAGTGTTTGTCACTATTGTTTTACTAGTTCTCACAACTAATGATCCAGCCCTCGTTCCCAGTTGTCCTTCTCATAAACGTGATGGCATTCGACCTTCCCAGCCTGGTTAATGTCCATGTCTTTCAAACATGTCTCCAGCTTGTAAAGGTGTCTCACTCTTAAAAATTTGTTGTCTCTAAGCCCAAGTCGCCCTCAATGCAGTGGCGGATTGTCCTAGGGTGCAACCCCCTGTTATTTTAAGGAAAAAATTACCCAAAGATGTAGTGCTAAGAGTCAGTCTGTATCATGTCTTAGTCCTGGCAATGCAGTTCACCTTACTGTGTTTATCAATAAGTGATCACATGTCAGAACATACAAGAGCATGAGAGTTATATTTTATATAACATAAATATTCAACATTGAATAACCTTGCTAATGAAAGACATGACTGGTTTTGACTTTTTCTACTTATCCATGAGCTTTTCCTTTCTCCTGTTTAAAAGAGTTTGAATTGAGAGAGCCATTGACAAAAAAAATCTGTTGACCTTGGCAGTCGCTGAGCTCCACACCGACAAATCAGATATCGGGGCACACTTGCTGCCTTGAAACGCTGCTGTGAACGAGGGCACTGACCTGCTCCACTTGAAAGTATGAGTGCCATGAGTTTCTATGCTGCTGCATAAGTTGAAGAACATATAGACTGTTGGTAATGTTATTCTGAAAAACGGATGGACTTGTGCAGGACGTCAGGGATTGGGTAGGTGGTTGGAAACAGACGTCACAAGGCCAGTTTCCTTTTTGTTTGCCCACAGACACGCACGGACACCTTAAACACTTGCACACACATAAAGACACACACCCTGCATACCGCTGGGTGTTTGAACAGAGAGTATTAGCCTTGGCAAACAGGAGTGTGCATTCATCAAGCTGCAGTCCTGTTTCATTTCCCCCGTCAGGTTTTGAGCCTCAGCACAGGTCAGCAGGAGTGATAGCATTTCACCTGAGCTCCTGCATGTTTAATCCCCTGCTTTCCATCCCCATGTCTCCTCTTGCACACCTCTGTCTTTCACCTCCCTCTTGCATTGTTAGTGTTTCCTCCAACATCTCTCTAAACCTCATCCTCCCTGCCTCTCCACTTCCTCTTCTTACCTTCACTTCATCGATCCTTCCCTCTCAATCCACTCCCTCCATCAATCCATCCACCCCTCACTCTTCTTCTTCCTCCATCTCTCCTGAAGACAAACACTCCACAGGTTTCCTCCATCTCGTTCTCTCTCCCCCCGTGGACGGTGTGTTTGCTCAGGGATTAGGCCGGGCTTTGTGCTGTTGAGGAAGGAAGGAACTAATCAGACTCTTATTTGTCGTTGCATTCTGTGTCTTATGGTGAGAAGGGAACCTGACCCGCCGGGGGCTCACATGCACAGATGCACACATGGCGAGTGGGCCGACCAGGGTGAAAGCCGATAGCCGGCCAGAGGAAAACACGCACATGTGCACGCACACACACACGCCAGCCAGACGCAACCCAACACCCCGCCTGCCTTTAGCTTGGGAGTGAGCGTGGGCGTGAGTTCGCCCCTGGACTATGTGTGTATGCACACGCGTGTTCGACGCCGCCTCACTGCTCTGTTGCTGTTTTGTTCCCAGGGCAGGCCTGTTTTCTGATTGGCTGGATGCTGTGTGGGGATATGGATCTGTGTTTTTCCTCATCAGCGGCGTCTCTGATTTGACAAATTCTGTTTTCCCTGCTGTCTGCAGGCGCACGAGGTCACGGCGGCGATGGGAGGCAGCTGCACAGGCGAGCCGCTCACACGCCGCTCTCTGTCTGTGTGTGAGTGCTTGCCCAGTCGCTGCAGTGTTTCCAGACATTTGCACAGCGATGGACGTGTGCATGCATACAAACTCGCAGTCACACACACACACACACACACACACACACACACACACATGCTGTACACATTCTTACCACCTTATCCAATCAGCAGGCTGATTAGTCATTGCTCACATCTCCTTCTCCACTCGTCTGCTCCATAATTCATGGATCACACAGATGGGCCTGGCTCAGATCAAATTCGATCAAGATCTTCATGTTAGGCACACCGGCTCTTTTTTCAGGTCACTCAGGTGTTGAGCGTGGCTCCAACAGGTGTCTCGACCTCCTATTCTTTCTTCCAGACACACGTCCTGGTTGTGCGTTTGAGAGCGTATGAAGAGCAGATGCCCCCGCCGCTGTTAACACAAATTATTAATGTGAACAGGCGATGTAAGGGAGATGAATTAATTGTAGTTCCATTGATCCAGTTTGTACAAAATGTTTACAAGCTGCAAAGAATCTCTGAGGAGTCCCACACGTCTCTCATCGTAACTCTGCTTCTGTCCCTGTTTCTTTCCTTCCCTCTGATTGAGCCTAACTACAGGGTGGGTTGTATGTGTGTTTGTTTTATCCTCTTATTTTCAAAAAGACCATAAATTAACTACCTACATGTAATGGAATATCATCTCCCATAAAGTGGTACTCCAGCAGTTTAACATTGCAATTCAATGAGGTTTTAGGGCTTCACAAGGGACAGGTTAAATAAGGCTGGTCAAAATCCCACAACAAGACCCAAAACCGCCCGATTCTGCACTTCCCATAATGATCATAAGACCTTTTAAATCCCCATTCCTTAGTTGAACATGTAAAGTTTTCCTTAAATGGGATCTTTTTTGCCCAGTTTAAACCAAAGAGTCACAACAAGAAGAGTTGGAACAGGCAACTACTTGCAATGTTGTAAAAATCTGCTGGTTCACACCATGTCAACTAGATCAGACTGTGTATCATCTCTAGTCAGCAACTCTCTGTACTTCTGATCTGTAACGTTGACAGGAAGTGACCACCATGAGACGGTGTATCATCTCTAGTCAACAACTCTCTGTACTTCTGATCTGTAACGTTGACAGGAAGTGACCACCATGAGACGGTGTATCATCTCTAGTCAACAACTCTCTGTGCTTCTGATCTGTAACGTTGACAGGAAGTGACCACCATGAGACGGTGTATCATCTCTAGTCAACAACTCTCTGTACTTCCATTGTGATTTGCAGCTTTTCAGACTTATTTTGTGGCTGAATATAATTTGTAGCTTCTTAAAGTCTGAATGTGGATAGTGATAGTGATATACTGGCTACAGTGATGAAACAAAACCAGCATCAGATGGACTGTATTCATCATTACACCACAGAAATATGAGTAACCAGCAGCAATTAATCAGTCAATGAGAATGTCTGTGTCTGTCCTCGAAACAGAGGGTTCGACGGGATTCCCCCAGGAGGAGCTGGAAAGCACTGCTGGGTATGGGGGCATCTTGAATACTTTTATCAGCCTGCTGCCCCCACAAACCGGCTTCGGATAAGTGGTTGAAAATGGATGGACGGATCAGATCTGTCATCAGTATTCTACATCAGTTGACATTGGCATTAGATGCTCTCCTGACATTGAATTTTGATCACCCGCTCACAACGTAAATTCAACTAAATATTAACATCTTAAGACGTTGGTGGCGAGGATAGCGGCATTTTCTACTGTGAAAAATCAACCAGACATGTTCCAGCAGGAATATGATCTGAAACTGGGAAGAATTATGTATGTCCTGTGAACACTTGCAGTAGCGTCACTTTTAGTGTTCTCAGAAGATACTGTACATTATCCCTTTTTGTAAGATTCATTGTGCAAACTACAAGAGATCAGAGAGGCAGCGTGGTGGAGCCAGGAGGCTGTGATGGTGATCCTATCGCCGACCTTCAAATGTTCAGAAAAAGGGGAGATCCCTCCTGTTGGGTAGGATCAGGCAATGCCAGTACTCATGCATTTTAATATATATGGTATTTAATTTCTGTACTTGTGAATTTACATGACCAGTACTAATTCTGTTAATATATTAGGCACTGTGCACAGGGATAATAACTCATGGTAGATTATGAAAAGTAGTTCGGGAAACGATTACTTGGTCAAACACAAAGCTCCCATTTCATGCTTCTAACCCGACACTGTGGAGCTCAGGCAGCAGGGAGCGTGCAGTTCCCACCAGCTGGCTCTTTCTCTCGAGCACTCTTGCCATTTCTCATGTAGATTTTTTTTTTTTGTCATGGATGGAGTAATGCAGAGTTGGCCCGTGGCACTCCTAATGAGAGCAAAACTCCCCGGGCTGTTGCTGCCACACAAACGGACCCAGAGAAACAGCAGCCAACTCACACATACTGATGCAAATGCACACAAAACTGTACACACATTCATCCTGACAATCGTGACGTTTGCGGTAAGATCTAATCATGGAGAGCAATGTGACCGGACTGTTTCAGTTGGTCATGCCACAGAGTCACTCTCACTGAATGAATAGAGATCATTTAAAGGCTTTATTAAATGAAATACATCCTATACAGTGCATTGGTTGCTGGGTGTCGGCCATGCCTTGCCCATGCATTTGGGAAAACAAAATTTTGATTTAAAATATCCTTGACAGAATGATTTTCAAAAAAAGGCAACTCCTCAAATTAATACATAACATAGACACAAATAGAGGCATGCAGTACACGCTGTTACTGGGAAACCTGGCCAACAATGAACCAGAGTGAGAGCACAGCTTGGGTTTGCCCGTGGAAAGAGTGGCATCATTCCATTGGTCCTAATATAAAGTAGAGACAGCACGACGATGTGGCCGAGTGACTGCAGGGACCAGATGGAGGGCTGGGTACAGAATGGACAAAATGATCGTCACGGGGCAGTGAATCCGTGTATCTGAGGGAAGTGAGGTGTTATCATATCATGTTTCTCTAAATCCAACACATGGGGCTGAATGATGTAATGTGTAATGTGTCTTTAACCTTTTTGAAATGGACTTCCTGTGGATGGCTGTGGCAGATTGTTGTTTACACGATACTGTTTAAATAGATCTAAAATGAGAATGATGATAGTGAGGACATTCTTTCATTTGCAGCAGAGAGCTAAGGCCTCTGTCTTCCCTGTCATCATGTCATTACCTTACCTGACCTCACGTGCCACGTAAATGTAGGGAAGTGCGATGTTATCATATCATGTATCTCTAAATCCCACACATGGGGTTGCATGACATAATACGTACTTTGCCTCTAAGCCTTTTAAAACGGACTTCCTGTGGACGGCCATGGCAGATCATTCTTTGCCTTACATTGCCTTAGAATTTTCCTGGGCATTTCTCAGTAACAGCTGAGGTTGTTCTTTGCATAATCTTGTATCAGTCTAGAGTAAAAACCATAATTGCGAGAACATTCATTCATTTGCGGTAAAAAGCTAAGGCTTCTGTCTTCAGGATCATCATGTCATCACCTGAATGTAAATTACCTTAAGTTATGTGCCAAAACCATGATGGCATTTATTAGAAGTAGAAAGCTAAGGCATCGGTCTTCCATGTCCATCCATCCATCCATTTTCATCCGCTAATCTGGGGCCGGGTCGTGGGGGCAGCAGGCCAAGCAAAGCGCCACAGATGTCCCTCTCCCCAGCAACACTTTCCAGCTCCTCCTGGGGGACCCCAAGGCGTTCCCAGGCCAGACGACATATGTAATCCCTCCAGCGTGTTCTGGGTCTGGCCTGGGGCCTCATACCAGTGGGACATACCCGGAACACCTCCAGCAGGAGGCGCCCAGGAGGCATCCTGATCAGATGCCCGAACCACCTCAACTGACCCCTTTCGATGCGAAGGAGCAGCGGCTCTACTCCGAGCTCCCTCCGGATGTCAGAGCTCCTCACTCTATCTCAAAGGCTGAGCCCAGACACCCCACGGAGGAAACTCATTTCCACCGCTTGTATCCACGATCTCATTCTTTCAGTCACTACCCAGAGTTCATGACCCTCACCCTTCCATGTCATCATGTCATTACCCTAACTTACCTTATTTTACGTGCCGCAAAAACCACAATATTTTGCCGTAATTATGCCAGAATTTTCCTGGGAATTTCCTGTAATAACCAAAGGAGATTGCTCTTTGCATTATCCTGTATATATTTTAGATGAATATATATCTAAATAAATATTTATATATTAATATATATCTAAAACAAAAACCAAAATGGCAAGAACATTGATTTATCTGAAGCAGAAAGCTAAGGCTTCTGTCATACTTGTAATCACCTTGATCTCTTGTATTGACGTCATTGCGCTATATTACATGTGATGCGGAACCACATGAGGGATGGATGATTAATCTATCACAATGCCTTTGTCACTCTTGTTGGGTTGGGTTAAAAAAAAGAAAGAGATGTACATAGTTTAGATAGAACAAGTATTGTTAAATATGTTGTTTATATTTCTACATGTTAAAATCTTAGATAAAATTGTTTTGCGCTTTTATTTTTGCAAATACTGATGAAAAAACATGTCCAATTTTTGTATTCTTTTTGTAATGACATAAGTTCAATACTTTAATTGAATATTATGGTTCACTGATTGTATAGCATTTTAGCTTAGGCTGTACAGATTTAAGAGACATGAAGCATTTGAAGACACTCCAAGAAATGACACCACAATAAGCAAAAATACCAATGGCACTGGCAGACCTTTTCTACAGCAGAGTTCAAAGGGTTAATAATCAGAGGAATAAACAGCTAATGAGAGGAGGAGTTATTCTGTCCAGCTGCTCCCTCACCGGGCCGTTTCCCGTCATCATTAGCGAGCACTGCATGGAAAACTTCGATGTTTTCTCATCAGACTGGACTTGCCAGCCTTTTGGAGGTTGATTTGCTCGGCTTTGAAAGCTGTATTTCAAACGCAACTCCTCTTTGCCAAATATCTCACACACACATTTGTCACGGGTTTGATCATTAGAGGAGAGCGCCGTGCCTTTGCGGACATGCGGGTACCAAAAAAGCTATAGGATCTGACATTTGGCAATCCTGAGCCAGTGAAGGCATGTTGTGACTCTGAGTTCCTATTCCTGACAGCTTGTTTCGCCTTGATTAATGACCCTGAGGTGAAACAGAGTTCTCCAGTCCACCTCAGAGTGAACAAACTAATGAACCAGATGCATTATTTATTATTGAAAAGGCAAAGCCCAGAACAAAAGCTGAGGTCGGGCTAGAAAACACTGAAACATTCCAAAAGCAGAGAGAAGGAATGCTTTTTCTTCCTGCCTTCGTTATTTTGCCCGTCAACCTTAAGCCCATGCCAAGTGTAATATTGCTTGGATGGAAGATTGCTGCAGTGTACTCAGTAATGTGAGTAGATGGAGACGGCGGTTCTTGCGCTCCAATTCAAGAATCAAAGTGATTGTTCCTTATCTTGATCAGCGGTGGGCTGGCATGCTAGCTGTGAGAGCCGGTGGAGAAGATTAGATCTTAATTGTCAGATATTACAGTGTGATGGCAACCAGGGAGACAGGGAGAGACACTACTGTGCCTTGTAATAATCCTCCGTGGTGTTGACACTGAGATCCAAGTTAAAATAAAACTAACAAGCACTGAGGATTGTGTCATTCCTTCTCTAGTTACGTTAATGAGAGAGGACTTTTTCCTGTAATATTACATTGCTCCTGCCAAGGCGCTCACCAAGCTTTGGCACAAATATCTCAACCTTTCTTTCTGCTCTGGGCAAGTTAGGAGGCTTTTCTGGGAATTTGTGCACCAACCAGTTACTGCTACTAAACTGCATATTTGTTTAAAATCTAGTTAAGATCAGATTCTGTCTTTTTTGGCGTCTCTGTGACCATAGAAAAATTATGATGCCAAAGAAATGCATCATTTCTGTGAAATCTGCATGCACTGTTGCAGTAAGTGAGCTAATGGGACTCTGGTTTGGTCATCTGTGGGCTGTAGAAGCCATTACCTCTCTGTGCCACAGAGAAACAGCCAACTCTCCACTTAGACAATGTAGTGTGACGTACATATGTTTTACAAACTGCACGTTTACTTCCTTTAAATTCTCTCCTGTAAAGCCCCCTTCACCTCCAGCCTGAGGGGCCGTACACATGTCGCATCTTTAACTACCTGGAAAACAGGAGGTCAGGTGCTGTGTGTGGCTCTTGTGCCTGTTCTGTGCCAACGTTCAAAGCACATAGGTGTCTGAAGTTGCTAAGCAACCATAACAGGCACCAGCCTACTGACATGAAATCCTGAGTACAGAGCTGATCTTCTTTCAGGCCCGTTTTTTAAGGGAATGCCTAAAATACTGTCCGTGAGACAGTTGTAAAGCTGATGGTCGCTCTGCATTCAAATGATCAACTCCTCCATATCTCCTACAGATTGATATTTACATGCATCCATCTATTTTCATCCACTTATCCAGGGCCTGGTCGCAGGGGCAGCAGGCCGAGCAAAGCACCCCAGACATCCCTCTCCCCAGTTGTGCTTTCCAGCTCCTCCTGGGCGCCTCGGGCCCGGGGTAGACCCAGAACACACTGGAGGGATTACATATCTCGTCTGATATTTACAGAAGAAGGGAAAGATATCTGTCAGCTGTAATTGGTAGTCCACAGTCACAAGACATGCGGTGCACACTGCTGCGTTCCAAAAGTTAAACTCTGTTTATCTCAGGGTGCAGCCATTGGGGGGGAAAAAAAAGGTGTTCAGGAACATGTGTGCATTTACATGAACATTATTGGATTAGAGGGTGTATAAAACTTAGTATATATACGGCCCCTTCGTGATCACAGAGCTTTCAGTTACTCAGGGTTCCATTAACGTTAGCTAACATTAGGTTGCTCTGCCTTGTTTTTAAACTCGGTACTCAGAAGGGTTGCCAAAAATTAAAATGACTGATGTAAACTGTCTTGGGAAGGTAAGCAGTAAAGCTCCAACCTCACTGCTTGATTGATTAATTCAGGGTTTGAATTGTATTTGTAGCCAGCTAAGTCAGCTGACTGGCTCACCTCGCTGTTTGAAGACGATAGGGTGACCATCAAAATTATTTAAAAAATCTATTGAAAAAAAGTATGGTTAATACCATTAATATGTAGAAAGCAAACTGTGAAAAGTAAGTTACTAACTTGACGACCAAAAAGCGCTGTGATCACTAAGAGTGGAGGCAAAGGTAACGTTGCTGTAGAGCTGACAGGAAGTAAACAGGTGTGCAGTTCATAAAATGGGGACTTATCACATTATGACAGTAGACAATGAAGGCCTTTTCACACTGAGTCCGTTTTCCCAGATGCGTTATTTTAATCCGTCATTTGAAAAAAATCATACTGCTCAGATACCTTGCTCACTGTGTCTGATGACAGAAAATTGAACCTGTCCTGAAAACTTTAACGACGAACTTAAGTTCCTGAGTCACTGTGCAAACGTGAGGTTGTAAAAAATTGACTCAGTGTTTAAAGGCCTTAAGACAGCTAAAGATAGAAGCTATATCAAGTCAAAGCTATCTGATGGCGCTGCTACAGCTAGCCTTAAGGTGTGGACACACCAAACCGTCATCAAAGAACTAGCGGTGACAAAAGCCAACTGTTGCGTCATCTACATCGCCTCACGTCGCCCTGTGTCAGTTGCATTTGAACACACTACACGGACTACATCCGATGGCCAAGTAGCACGTACATTATGTGGCTGCGTGAGAGAGAGCGGAGTGAGGGAGTGGTACATCCTGACAGCCGAGGGGTTTCCTATCTGTGCAGCCGAGCACTGCAGCACCTCCACAGACTATTACATCCAAACGGTCCCGGTGTTTCCTCCGCAGGCTTCACTTCACTCAGCTGCCCGATAAACCCGCTGCTTCTTCCCACTTTAACCTGAATAACAAACCAGGGCTCGATGATCCAGTTGGATCCAAACAGAGAGCTGGGGCTAGCTCAGAGACTAGTGGAGACTAACTGGCTGTGCTTCCGTCCGGTCATGCTGCGGCTAACGCTCCGCTAGTCACTCCCAGCTAGCCCCGGTTCTCTGTTTGGATTCTAACAGAGAGAGCCGGGGCTAGCTGGGAAGCTAGCGGAGGCTAACTGGTTGTGTTTCCCTCCCGTCATGCTGCGGCTAATGCTCCGCTAGCCGCTCCTAGCTAGCCCCGGCTCTCCGTTTGGATTCTAACGGAGAGCCGGGGCAAGCTGGGAAGCTAGCCGAGGCTAGCTGGGCTTCCTTCCGGTCATGCTGTGCTACAGGGGTGAGGAAATAAAACCTAAACCAATCAGAGTGATCTCTCTCACCGACAAGCTCTGCCGCTGATTCAACATGCTCAATTGGCCAAAAAGCCGCTGACGCCAAAGTGCCGACGGTGTGGAACACACCGCAAAAACTAGGCCAACAGACGCTCACCGACGGCCCGACTTTGGTCGACGGCCGACCGTTGGCTTGGTGTGTCAGGGCCTTTAGCTAAAGCTAAAACTAAATGTAGGGGACAGTTGCCTTAAATGTAACACCTTGCATTGTAACATGGAGGTTTTTTCTTGCTACGTAAATGTCATCATGTCAGCATGTGGCCAGTACAGTAAAAATCTCTGAGAAGAATCAACAGGATTCATCTGGTCTTCAGGGAACAGCAGCTGGAAAAATAATTTTATATAAACTAAGTAAAAATTAAGATGCAGGGATGAATATAAATTTGTGTTTGAATGCTGTGAAGATAAAAGCCACATGATTGTGTGCATGTATATGTTCTTCATCAGTTAGCATAGTTTTCACGTCAGCCATGCTAGTACGTATGTAAGGGATGCCAAACATGATGCGTCCAGCAGCTCTTTTGTAACATGTGGTACGTTTGTAGCATTTAAGAAAAGAAAGTAGAAAATCAAAGAAGAAAAAGCACTTTGAGTGGTTGGATGACTAGAAAGGTTCTATACAAATGCAGGTCCATTTTCCATTACTGTGACCTCTTGCATGGTCAAATCCCCATTGGTTTTGAACCACTGGTTTTCAGTACTGAACATCAAAAAGAAGTTTCAAAACACAGCATGAAATATACCTGAATATACCTGAAATATACAGATCAAGTTAGAAAAGAAAAAAATTGGACACATGAGCAAACCTAAATTAAACGCCATATTTCATCTTCACTGAGACGCACATGAACACAGGAAATAAGTTAGCGGTTGCTGCTGCCAGGGGGCCTCACCCTTCATATTACTGTTTATCTGTGTTTTTCCTTCGTGTGATAAGTGCGTCCTCTGGCCTACGAGCTGTTGTTCTTACCATGAACATCATCAATCATGGCAGCATTTAGTAATCCCTTCACATTAATAACTGTAGTCGTTTATTTAAACCTTTATTGGTTTGACAGCAGCAGTGAAAACATGTAGGTTTTTATGTGTGTGTGTGTGTGTGTGTGTGTGTGTGTGTGTGTAAAACAATGACAGAGAGGATGACAGAGTATGGAGGCACATTTCTGCTAGTAAACAAAAAGATTAACGAGTCATGCATGCATTACTATTATTTATAATTACTATGACATGACACAAAATAAAATTTATAGTATTGAGTATTTTTATTCATATCCTAACCTGTCATGTTTAATTTTGAATTGCTACAGCAGAAATGAGGCGTCCATAACTGAGAAATGTGATTTAGAATCAAATTAAGAAGATAAATTAATTAGATTTAAGAAGTAATAATTACAAGTTTGTGAGACATTAAGTCAGATCTCAAAAATTGTGAGGTTTTAAGCAACAATTATGGGATACAAATTAAAATAATGAGATTCTGAAACATAATGCTAAATCAAAATAGGGAGATAAAAAGTTTTTTTATTCTGTGCAACTTTTCATATTGTTTTTTCGTTTTTTGGCAGAAATATGTTTGTCATGACTTCAAGACAATTTTTAAATTAGTAACATTATTTTTAATTTGATTTAATGAGTAAAATTAAATAGTAAGTCAAATGTTTAACTTAGCAGATGCTAAATAAAAATTAGAGGATAGTATAATAATAATATTTACTGGATTTTATTCGAGATATTTATACACTTTTATCAGGCATGATTTTTAATGTCTGTTTTTTAATTTGTTGGTAGGAGTGGGCCTCCATAACTTCATGCTTTTAATATTTTGTCATGAACTTGACTGTTTTAATGTGACTTAATAAATCTAAAAGTAAGGCTTGATTTATCATTTGAAAATTATAAAATAGATATTTATATATTTTTTTAACATTCCTCAGTTTTATTTATTTATTGTACAAACTGGCTTCCATAACTCAAAGATGAGCTTGTTTTTTTTGTTGTTTTTTTTTGTTTTTTTCATTGTTCTTATGTGACTAATAAATCAACATTAGTGAGTGAGCTTGGTTAATGAGTTAAAAAAAATAGGAGATAAAATTATGATTTATTTTTAATAATTCCTAACTTTCATGGTTTTTTATTCTTTTCTATTGTGTTTGTAGAATAGGGCTTGCAAAACTGAGAGATTTTCTCTAAGTTATGCATTTGTTTTAATGTAACTTTCAAAATTCAAAAGTGAAGCTTGATTTATCAGGTGACGATTATGAGCTAAAATTATATATAAGCTAAAATCGTTTTTTCTTTCTAGAAATGGGCTTCCATAACATAAAGTAATAAGCTTAATTTCAGCACAAAATTATGAGATAAAATAACTTTTTAAAAAAATCATTACTAATTTTCTAACTTTCTAAGATATATTCTTTATTTTATTAGATTTTTTATTAGATTTTTCTAATGTGACTTGATAAATCAACATTAGTAAGTCAAAAGCTTGATTTAGCAGTTCAGAATTATTAAATCATTTTCTTTACCTTGTTTTTTTCTTGTACCATTCCTAACTATCATGTTAATGTTTTTCTTTTGTTGATAGACATGAGCTTCCATAGAAAGACATATTTAGGTTATCTTTAATATCTGTGTACATTACAGTCATCTATAGGGACATGTGAGCTGTACATATTTCCAGCATGATCTTGTTGGATATGTGTTTTTACTCCCCAAAGTTTAAGGAGAATTTACAGCCACAAACCCTCAAGGCAGCACGAAGGGGAATTTTGCATGACGTGTGTTGGAGACACTCGCAGAAAATTCATCCTGATATAAATCTCTAACATTTTCACTTAAAAGCAGAATGTCAGAACACACTCTGATACTGTCAACACTCTGAGCTGGTGGACCCAAACAAGCACGCTACGAGCAAACTCCCTGCACAAACACTTGAAACATTATCACAAATATTTCTTCATTCACATTTACCCTGGCACAGGTCCAGCACAGTGTTGTTCATCACACAAGCAAACAGGAAATACCTCGGGCGTGCTCGACCTTCATCTCAACATCAGCACGACGCCGCTCATTTTGCAGTGATGACAATGAAAATGCACACTTGTGTCCACACACGTGGGATAAATCCTGCCATCCAAAGAGGCTTGAAATCTTGTCAAGAGTGGCAGCGGAACTCATTGTGGATGATTACAACAAGACGATGATGATGTACATGTATTTTATTTCATTTTTCGATGAAGCCCTGATCCAACATTGAGACGGAAGATAAGACGGGGATCTCTCTGACTGCTAGTCTGGCTAATCTGCTTCGACAGCTGTGCGATGACACCAGGAATTAGTCGTTGCTCATGCAAATAGAGTGCATATGCTAATACTGGAGCTAATTGGTGGAAAGGGGGAGGGGTTGGTGGGAAGTCTTGTCAGTTGGAAGTTAGCTGGATGGAGACGTGTGCCCGCTCCGCTCTCAGCAGTCTGAAAGGCTTCCAGCAGCCCTCATTACACATGTGGAGTAGACCGAGCACTCAGATAACACCATTCACTTCTGACTAATACAGATGGCAAATTTGCGGAGTCCTTACATCACTGCCACTCTGAGCAGATTTGAATCCTTCCTGCTCCACATACTGGGTGTGATGAATACATTGGCATTTTTAATGCTAACACACTCAGTTAATACAGAGATTATGAATAAACCAGTGAGACAATAGCCGTCATTAGCAGCACTGAACGACCTAAATGAACAATATCCACAGTATTATGGCCTTTTTACAACAGTTATCATGTTGGCTGTGTGCTGTGGAAATCTGACAAATATACATACTAAACAAGACGTGACTAAACGAGGGATTATGGCATAGCTTCCTCGTCACGACAGAAACAAAGATGCAAATTTGGAGGAGTTGCTGTTTCTGGAAATTTATGTATGAAAGTTTTCTGTTCGTGATATCTTCACTGTGTGTCACCAGGAACCCTCTGGATAATTTACTTATACTATAAGGTTATATGATGGCCGTCAGTTTGAATTGTTTCAGCTTTGCCTCTACGAAATCATGTTTTTCAGTTCCCCTCCCTAGGCTTAGCGTGAACTATCACAGATGGATACTATCCGGCTGCCACCCCCTGGTTTAAAAACACGGTTTTGGAAGCACTTTTGCTTCTAGGAAGTTGGTTGAAAAAGGGACCTGTACAAGAACCACACTGAAGGCAAGTAAAGTCATGTATTTATTTAATTATAGATCATTACAAATAGACTCTGTTAGGGCCGCCGTCATGATGACGTCATTTCATTACCTGGAGGTAAAGCTGCCGCTCCCCCACAGGGCTGTAGGCTACATAGGAGTCTTAAAATGTGTTTGTCTTGTTGTGTTATTGGGAGCCAGGATAGAAGCAGTCATGGCTCAAAACCAGCCGCCACTGCCCGTCAACAAAACAAAGACAACTATGGTTAAATGTGATAAGACCAAAGGACTGGACGGAGGCCATCATTTGCCTCCAGCTAAGCCCCACCCACCAAAAAACATCATACTCTTTACTAACAGTAAAAGGGTCTGTAAGTATATAATTTGAAAGTAGCAAGCAGTCACAAATAAATTTTTTGATACATCGATAGTTGTTTGATGATGGTGTTGGAGCCAACTGAATCAAGAGGTGCCTAAAGAATCCAACTCCTAGTATGGATGATCCTTACTGTATTGTTGACAGTTAAAATGAAAACATTACTGTTAAGTTTTCTCTTTAATCCTTTAGTTAAACGTGATTTTTCCTCCAACTCAAATCTCTGCATTACGCCTGCCAGAGTTCCTCCTGTTCACAAATTCCTACCTTGTCAAATAAGGCCAGCCATCCCTTCTGATCACTGGTTTAATGCTGCTCTTTAAATCTTCTTGTGATCAACCCACGCCCTCTTTATCACCACCACGATCTTCAGATTATTCCACCAGTGTCTGGACTCCTTACTGAACTAATTTCTTGGGTTAAACCTTGACAGTGGAGGGTTCAGTGACCTGCTGTACTGCAGACCACCAGCCGCTCAGCCGGAGAGCCGATCAAAGCACAAACCTTCTTGGCACAGTGTTGCTTCCTGGGTTCAAATTCCCAGTTAACCATACTGGTTGTAATTAAGATGTGAGCCTGAGGATAAAGAGAACAGAGCGAGAGCTGAATGGGGAGAAAGATATGATCCTGGCTGGAGCTCAGTTTCCATGTGACCGCAGACATATATAAAGACACAAATATATGCATGCTTGTTTTATTATTCTCTCACTGACGCACTTGAGTGAAAATCAGAGAGCCTCTCCTCCACCGAGGTCTCCACCCCAGACCACACAGACCTGGATCCTCCAGAGGCCTGGCCTCGGGCCGCTCCAACTGGCTGCTCGGCCGGCCGCAGAGCAGCGCCGGGGGTCAGGGATCAAGTGGGAGCGGTATTCCTGGCAGCTGAGGCGGGGTTGACTGGCAGTCTGGAAACACCAATAGGCCAGGCTCCAACCTTCACCCCTCAGGGATTGTTGGGGTCAAGGACTACATCCAGTCTGGCTCCATTGGACATCAATGAACGCACGCTGTCGACACGGTCTGAGCTCATGTATCACTATGTCTCTCAAAGTGTATTACGAGACTTCAGAATGTCTCATAAATATTAAATAATTTTCACCACTTTAACATCAGTAAATGCTGATGCATTTGGACATGCGTTATAATTAGAGCAGTGAAATAATTCACAGTCACAAGAGAACAAGTGTATCCAATCAGATTCCATACTCTTATAGTGTCTGCTAAACAAACATATCTGCACTGTGAAATGCCACTAATTAAATTTCACTTAACCTTTGAAGTCATCCATGTAAATTGGACAGAAACAAACACACAAGTTACAAAAAATAAAAGACAAAAAGAAATAGCAGGTTGTCAACACTTCACCTTTGCAGTGCTGATTTCTTTTACGTGCACCAAACCATCTGTAGGGTGTAACTCCTGATTGTCAGAGTTTAAAGAAGCACTTCTCACCTCTGTCAACCACTGAGGATTTGATGGACCGGACTTAAAGTGTCCCTCAGACAAAAAGAAGAAAGAAAACCTTCCACTTCTCCTTCTCTTTGTGAATAGCGTGCTGCTGGAGAAGCAGATGGAGGGTTTCTGGAGAGACTTCACCTACTCCCAAGGTGCACGAAGAAGGGAAATAAATCAAACTCCAGCAACACTTGTAGTATTGAGAGCAACTTTATTGCAACACCAACACATTTCGGCATGCAGCTTTCATCAGGGTCATCATAAAACACATTAAAAACAGCATTCAAATAAGGTAGAAATGAAGCAGGGAAAAAAGAAGACAAAAACCAATCACATATACATTCACATATCAGCCAGTGGTGTATCTACAAAGGTGGGTTGGGTAAACTGCTGGGGTCCATTTACCTCAGAGGAGCTGGGAATGATGTCACACCCAAGTTGATCGTGTTCCAGTACAAGTCGGACAACCCAGATGTTGTTAGTAATATCTGTTCATGTCATGTTAGCTATTGTTAGCAATACCACTTAATAAAAATGCATAACGTTGTATTTTGGACATATAAACATCCTATCGTGTCCTCGGTGTATCAGTATATTACTGCAGCTGTGACGACTGTTGATGAGAGCAGCAGCCATATTCTGATTTTGAGGTCAGGGTTGGTGAGGTTGCTCCGACTTTCCAAGTCAGAAATTCAACTTCGAGGGGTGTTCCAGTTGAAATTCTGAGTGGGAACTCAGAAATTCTGACTTCCCAGTACAAATGGAATGCACCATGTGGTCTTGTGACCATGTGGACTTGTTGTGGTTCAGTCTGTGCTGAGTGTTTAAACATTTCAGTTACTTACCCTCCCTGTGACTCCAAATGCAGTCAGTGAGTTGTGTCTTTATTCCCAAGCATTTTAGAGAAAAAAAAAACCTTCCAAATGCCATTTGAATCAGAACTCAGGTTTCTACCGCATGATCATTTTATTGCACTTTTACAAGCCAATTATTTTATCCACAGATTCTAAATAACTTAAGGAATATTTTGTCTATTCTAATTTTGGCCACCCAACTAGACTGTGGGCACTAAACTGCTGAAACCCTCCTGTTGTCTTGTTTGGTACGGTAACACTATGTAATTCACCCTGGCTTTGTAAATACAACACAGCTTGTCCTGTAGTTAGTACTGCAGTGCAAACTGTGCACTGTACTTGCTGTGTATTTGTCTCTACATATTTATCTTGCTTCCTGCCTAAACCAGCAAGATGTGAAGGAACTTTGAACTTTGACCACCAAATTCTAATCAGTTCCTTGTTGGCTCCAAGTGGACATTTGTGCCAAACTTGACGAAATTCTCTGAAGGCCTTTTTGAGATTCCCCATTCACGGCAATGACACTGACTCTGGCTGAGTTTGCCATATTTGAAGAAATCCCCTTAAGATGTTATAGATGTTGCATTCAAAAGAATGGGACAGATGGACAGTCAGTCCATAAACCTAATGCCTCAAATTGACCAACAAATTTTAATCAGTGCAGTGTTGACTCCAAGTGGACATTTTTGCCAAATTTGAGGTAATTCCCTGGAGACTGTTATGAGATATACCATTCACAGCAATGAGACTGATACAAGGTCACAGTGATCTTGACTTCTGACCATTAAAAAGCTAATCAGTTCTTGGCTGAGTTCAGGTACATGGCTGTGCCAAATTTGAGACTAATCCCCAAAGGCTTTCCTCAGATTTCGCCTTCACAAGACTGAGACAGACACATGGTTACAGTGACCTTGACCTTTGAACAACAGAATCTAATGACGTCATTCCTGAGTCCGAGTGAAATTTGTGCCTAATTTGAAGAAATTCCCTCTAGGCATTCTTGAAATATCTCGTTCACGAGACTGGGAAGGACAGATGAACAGATGGACAACTGAAAAACATAATGCCTCTGGCCAAAGCTATCACTGGTGCAGAGGCATAAAATCATGTTTCGTGAGGTCACCGTGACCTTTGACCACCAAATTCTAGTTAGTTCATCGTTGAGTGAGAGTGGACTTGTGTGCCAAATTTGAGGTAATTCTCTCAAGGTGCTCTTGAGATATTGCATTCATGAGAATGTGATAGACGCAAGGTCACAGTGACTTTGACCTTTCTTCACCAAATTCCAATCAGTTTATTGACTTTTGTTCCAAGTTTGAAAAAAATCCGTCAAGGCGTTCTGAAGATATCCTGTTCATGAGAATGGACAGATGGACAGATGGACAACCAACAAACATGATGCCTCCGGCCACAGCTATGTGAGGTCACGGTGACCTTTGACCGCCAAATTCTAATCAGTTCATTGTTGAGTCCGAGTGGACGTTTGTGCCAGATGTAACAAAACTTCCTCCAGGCGTTTCTGAGAACGGGATGAATGTGAGGTCAATGATGCCATGGCTGCTGCTGGCATGAAGGCATAAAAAGATGGGATTTTTTGGCATCTCTGATTATAATTCATCATGAACATCCTGGTGCAACAGTGGTTGGACAGTGCTGCGCACTCATGTCTCTCTTATGGCACACATTTGATGCTTTATGAGCAACATATGTGGTGGAAGGCTCTATTACTGAAAACAGACCAATTTTATTGCCCTGTAGTGTCTCCATTTGTCAGCTCATCTCCTTTATTCTGATCTTTCACCAGCCTCTGCTGTCATTATATTTTCAGCTGTCATTATATTTTTATATTTAATACTGAAAAATGCACCACCAACACCCAATGAAATCAGTGCACTGAGATTTATTGACATCCCTGCGGACTCCGACGTGGATGAAAAGAGCCTCGAGAAGAGCCTCGTAAAAAAGGGCTGTTTTCCATCACGACCAACGCACTGCATATCTATGCATTTTTAATGACTTAACCAGAAATAATAATGTCACTGTAAATCCCACAAGGTGTACGTGTCATCACACATCCAAGAATTGACTGTGATAATTAAAATTTCAGTTATCAAATGGCGACTCCAATGAAATTTCATTAAAAGATTTAAATTAAAAAACAAGTTAAAAAAAGGCATATTCACAAATGCTCTAAGTGGGAACAGACATATTTGATTAAAAGTCCAGTCCATATTCAAATGACTTCATTACAGAGTCTCAGTCACGTACAGCCTCTGCATACCACAGATTATAATAGGTGGTTGCTAATATTGGGATGTAAATCTCATTATTGGAGTGTATTCGAGAACGTATCAGTCTTCCTTTTCCTGTTGCAGAAATCACGCTCACGGCAGCACCCTGGGACAGCCTGATCATGTAAATCGCTGAGTGTTTTTTATTATGTACATATTTTAACATGTTAATCTATCTGACAGACCAAACATAATGCTGACAAGGCCTTCTCCCCTCGGTGCTCTGTAGGCCAAGCCTGGTAGCACGCACGCTTTGCACTGTCAAAGACAAAACATAAATAAATCATTTAAGTCATTAATATTCAAGCCAAACCTTGTTTTGTATTTTTTTAAACAACACTGTCTAAACAGTTACAAATCAGCGTCCCACCCTCCGTCCCCCTTACTGTCTCATTTCGATTCTGTCAGCGCTCCAGCCGCTATAGGTGGCAAAACTCTGCACAAAAACTTAGCAAAATTGTCTTTATTCTGCTTCTCTGATCTCAGTGGCTCTCCCGGGGGAGCCAAAGTAGTTTCTGGCTAAACAACACTTGTTTTGTTTTTTTCTGAGATTTTCTCTCCCAGCCTCAGAAAGTGCTCCATCTGCACTGGTTGTCAGGTAACTGTGCCGACACATCTGCGGCTGGTTTAGGAGCGGTGCAGCTGTGACCTCTGGTTTGATGTGCAAAAAGAAAACATCTAATATGGCATTCGCCATCTGCAGTCGAGTGGGGAGAGGGGGAAGAGGGGAAGAGGGGAGGAGGGGAGTGGGAGAGAGAGGGGGAGCATTTAGAAATCCCTGCCATTTGTTCTCCCTGTCACTAGCTGCAATGGGAGGGAAAACACTGTATTTGTTTTGCACTCATGCATTGGCTGCCTTCACTTTCTCTTCATTGGAATGGAAGCTTAGACAAGATAAACAAAATCCTGTAGCTGTTTCGCTGATACTGAATGACAGATCTTGTATTTGTTTTCCTTCATTGGGACATGGGAACACTTTTTTAATACGCAGCTGTTGCATATAAATATTATTTGAAACAATCTACTGTATCAGAATTGACTTGCCAGAGTCAGATTCCAATTCATTACAAATAGAGTGACTGCAGATTGTTTCTCCCGCTCTTGATAACGCAATCGATGAAGTTTTTGCTCCTCCAGATTAGGAAGTCGTTTTTTTATCGCTGACATAATGTATGAGATGTTGAACAAACACAGAAATGACATGTCAGTGGTTTTTAAAGGTGATTTTGAAGGTTACTATCTGCACTGGAATGTATCTAAAGCTTGTGAACCCTACTGCACTTACATGTGTGTGGAATGCCCGCATTAGTTTTGGATTCAGAATGACGCCACAGAGCAGAGACGGGGTCTGAGCCGTCGGCCCCCTTTGGATGTATAGGCTCCCCGCTGGGCCTCCTACGTGTTTGCGTTTAGCCGCTTGGGAGCTGATGTGGAGGGGGCTGACAGGTAGGCTGATGAGAGTCCCTGTGGTACTGCCTCTTACATAGCGATGGGATTAACGCAGCAGCAGAAACATGTGCGTTAGAGTGTTGTTGTCTGGGCCTGTGTTTTAGGTGGAGGGGAGGATGGAGAGTGGAGATTGGTGGGGGTTGAGCCGAGACCAGACACCCTGCCGTGCTGGCGTCAGACTGGTACCGACTGACTAACGCGCGCACACACACAAGGTGAAAGCTAAACACACTCCCAGGTCGTTATCTCTCCCCAGTGTTGGTCAACAGCAGACAGCCGTGTGTTCAGGCTCCACATATTTCACTATAAATTAAGTGTAGAACACAAATCCAGATTTTGGGGAATACAGCAAAACCTCATTTGTCCAAACCACAGTTTTCAACCTGGGCAGGCTAATGATCGGCTCAACTGCTTCAGCAGATGTGCAAAAATAATATTCTATTAACAGCATATGTTGGAAACTTCTTGTGTTTCAGCCCCAAATTAACTGTAAGGATCACTTTATAATGGCTCTGCACGCAAATGAAATTTAACTAGTCTGCGACTTCAAAGGTGGTTTTAGATTTAAAGTTAAACTGAAATTAAACTTACATCTCAGACCACAGTGTATCTGTAGTGTTTGTTTTGACCTGTGTGTTCAAAATGTTGATAAACAAAAAAATAAGTTTTATTGACATAATATTTTTTTATCTTTATCTTTGGTTTACATGATTGAACCTGGATGCAAACGATGCAGGATTAAGGCAAATAAAAGGCAACTTTAACAAAGACAAAAAGAAAAAAGAACACCAACCTCTCTCCATAATGAAAAAATATAAGAATATTAAATAACAGCATCTCCTATGTTAATGTTCTCCAAGGGGCTGGATCTCAGTACCAATGGGACAAAATAGCAATTTAGTTTATTGGAAGTCTGAATTGGTTCAACATCTTTGAGGGCAGGAAAAAGCAATAGTTTGTTATATCCACCAAGCCCCCAGGAAGGGGCACCAGGCCTTGACAGCACATTCTCACTCCGACCTCACCACATGTCTACGTTTGCTCATGGACTTTCCACGTCCACATATGACGTCCAAGGTACCCTGGGTGTGTTGGTTGTTGACGTTCTGGGATGCCGTGTCAACTTCAGCCTGTTACATGCATTGTCTGTTTTCAAAATACACTTCTGTTTTCACAGGAAATGTACAGTTTGCATACAGTCTCTTTCAAAATAAAAGCACTACGTTGGTACAACACCGCAAACTGACACTGTTTTTCTTGAGCACCTAACTCACATGGTTAGTTTTCGGTAAAAAGAACAGGGTTGTATGGAGCTAAATTTGCTTCTTTATTATTCAATCAAACAGAGTAGGTTTTGCAATCAAAAAAAGATTTGAGAGCAAAAGTATCAATATTACAATCAAAAAATGTTTTATTGTAAGTAAAAAATGATTGATTAAAAAATGCAAATCCTAAACTTTTGTTTGCGAGTCATTTTTTTTTCTGTTTGCAAGTCAAAAAGTTTTGCGAGTAAAAAGTTGAAGTTTAAGTTGGGCCTAAACTGTAAGCTGTAAGACACGTCTCTATTGGCCAGTCTCAATTGGAATGACAGCTTGCAAAGCATTTTTTTTTCTTCTTCTCTCGGTTGGCGGATTGCAAACAATTTAAAGGTGCATACCGCCACCTACTGTACAAGAGTGTGCAACATCATGTCATTTAGCCTGTTTCTTAAATTCTACTGATCAGCGTAGTACGCTTGCAAAGCAACATGGGAGTTCTGTAGTTCACAGGGAATTCAGTGCGGGAGCTGTGGCAAAAATCAATTCTGAAACCAAAGTTTTTTGGGCTCCGGTTGCAGCTCTCGGTCGCAGAATTATTCGACAGCGTAATGGTCAGTACCGCCAATGCCCTGGGGTGTAGCAGTAATACCGACTGTCGCGCGCTTCCAGTGGGAGAGAGGGAATCGTGGGTGTAGCCTGCCACAGCCAACTTCAACCCACCAATAGAAACTCTTCTCTCATCCATTAGCGTAGGCCCCGCCCATTAAGTGCAGTTGTACTTGCAAGCAGAACTTTAACTCGCAAGCAAAGAGGACTGATCTGCAAGTGAAACTTTTTAACTTGCAAGCAAAGAGTAGTGATTTATAAGCAAAATGATCTGACGGTTTTACTTACAAACTTCATTTTTGATTGCAGTTCAAGAAATATGCTCTCTTTTATATGACTGCAACAAAAAGACACAAAAATACCTCCATAGGTTTGGCTTTACAATCACACAGGAAGCGAACACCGGCCTCCCGAGTTTGCTCTACTCGCACTTTTTGCCGCATTACCTTGCATTGTTGTCCAGTCACATTTCCCCCTGATGCTGCTGGGCAGTAGTAAAGTAACGGGCCCATAGAGCACATGCACCAGAAACTTTCGTCAGTCCAACCGGCTATCCTTCGGTTTAACACTCTGCTAGCATGAAAGGAGTAAAATTATTTAATCGTGTGGCTCTTCTAGACTTTCCAGTGTTATCAGACCCAATGGATCAAATTCTGATAGTAAAGACGGTCATTTTGCAGAGGTTTGTGACATTCAAACAAAAAAGAAATGTAGGCACTAACTTGCAGACATCTCTTTCACAGTTTAAGTTTATAGGAACAAGTGTTTTTGGGCCTGATAACATTGAGTGACGGACCTAGAAGTTGTATTCCAATGTTGACGGGGTCAGAGTGAGAATGTGTTGCTCCATCCAAGTATTTTGCTCAACCTTAGTATAAATGAGACTTAACAGTGATGAAGAGGCTCAAAGCTTAGATGTGTTTCCACAAACATTTTATCTTCTTTTGAAACGTGTAAAAATATGCACAACAGCTGCAGAATTATAGTTTATATTTCTGACACAAAATGTAAAGGAATTCAAATTTCTGTTTGACTTCATAAATGCTCTAATAACTCCACTGATGGTGGAGAAGAGTATTACCCTTTCTAAGTTCTAACACTCACAGACCGAGAGCTGCAATTTCTCCGAGCATTATAAAGACAAACACGCTGTAATGGCTTTCTGAACATGAAGTACAAATGTGAAGCTTAAGTGTTGATATGCAGTGTTGGGAAACGCTGTCTCTGTGCTGTGTATTTGAGTCATGGTATTGTCCCGGATGAGCAACTGTTATGACAGTTTGTGTGGGTGTTGACATTAGGAAATGAAGCTCCGCGGCTTGACATTAAATATTCAGCACAAACAGGAGGAAAGAAATGAGATAACCTGAACCCTGAGAAAACAAATCCGATGAACATTTGAGTCATGATGACTCCCTCTGTGTCAGCTGAGAGGAGGAGGTGTAGATCATGGCTACTGAGTGTGAGGAGAACGTGACGTGTTCCTTTGATATCCAGCTGTTTAATGGCAGCTCGGTTCATCTCTTCTCTTCTGTTCCTCTCTGACCCCTCATCAAGCTGCCGTTGTTAGCAGCAGGACTGGTGCTACATGAAGTGTCGTGATACTAAACTCGTGTGACACCAGTGATCATAATTTGAGGCACTTTGATCACAAGTTCTGTTCCTTCTAATGATCATTAACAGAACCTTTTGAACTCATGTACATGCTTTGTGTACAAAGTCACCACATGTGACTCACTGTCTGCAGGAGGGAGCTGTTAGCTTAACTATACTTAATGAAATGGGATTAAACTGGGGTGTATTCTGAAGTCAGTTTTGGCACTGGCCCGGTGATGACGTGCAGCATTATGAGACTTTTGACTTCTCCGTCTTGGACTAGGATTAAAGGTAGCCCATTAATAGATGCCGGCTCTGGCCAGCCTCCCAGCCAAAGCTCCCCAGCTTCCTCGGCGAGGGGCAGGGCACCGAAGTCTCCACTCTGAGGAAAAGGCAGTTAATTAACAAAACTGTCTGAACTCCAGATTCCCTTCAGCCAGACCACACCACACGCTACTTCTTCTCCAAGTTTAACAGAGAGCGACCGCTGAACATCTATCTGAATTTGTGAGGTCACGCTGTGAAATTTACAGTGAAAGAGGTGAAATGTACATCTTCTCACCGCTTGGCAGCGAACAGCTGGAAACTTTGTAGAAGGCAGCGGCTTCTTTGTCTTGTTACACGTACGCTCCCAACAGCAGTGACCTTACAGGCTCACCCAATTATTCATTCATTTTCTCTGCCCTTTTAATTATTTTCAGGGTCATAGCAAAGAGATCACGGCAAACAAAAGACAGAGAGATACCATAGAAACAGATGCTGATAGGGAGATGGTTGTTTTGATCTGAGGTGCTTTCAGGAAGCAGACACAAGTGTCCAAATTGTAAAACTGTGTTAGAGTTGGCAACACTTGTGAATCTTTCATGTCCAGGTACTGAGTCTGAAAAAGGGTGAGAGTTTGTCTTGTGAATAAAAATCCAAGCCCTCTTTCTTTGAGGCGACACTTACAAACCTCAGACATCAGACACTACGCAAAGCATTTCTTTTAGCGTTTCTGAATTCTTAAATTTAGAGTCTGGTTAAGTATTTTTAACGGCAGGCATATCTTCAGAGTCATTTCTATTTGCCCCAGCTCTGTATTTGCTGAAAGGTTCAGTGCGTAAGATTTACAGGGATTTAATGGCATCCAGCAGTGAGGATTGCAGATTGCAACCAGCTGAAACTTCTCCTGGGTAGCATCCTTTCAGTATTCATTGTGATGGAGGTTTTTACCAGGAGCCTGTATTTTCCCCAGAGAACAAATGGACCCAATGATTTAAACCGGTAAAAACACTGAACCAAGGAGTTTAACGCTGCAAATCTCCAACACTGTTTGGCATGTCAAAAACAGGTCGTTAGCCTATGTCTGCTAATGTGCGCTCGCATTTTTTCCTCTGATAACTTAAGATCCAGACAATCAGGAGACGAAAGCGTGCTTATATTGTATTACATTCAGTTTCTGCCAAAATATCTCCCTAAATCCTACACACTGGACCTTTGATATGACATGAGCTAGAGTTAGTGTTTGGGGACTATAATTTAGACTCTGAGTCATGAAACTGGACTGGACTCAGCCTTAATGGTACGTGCTTTACCCAGTGAGTGATCAGGGCGTCCCAGTAGTTACTGTGTTTGTATGGAGAACAACTCCCAAACATATTTCAGCCCTACATTTAAAATAAGATTTAGTCAAACAAATAATCAACCGAGAGAAAATAATGGTTAAACATTCCAGGGTTAGGAAATCAATGGTAGAATATTCAACTTTGGGACAGAGGACCCTGGAGCCTGATTTTGCTCCGTCCTGGGCAAACATACATGCACTCAGGTCTTTGCATTGTCTTGAAATATGGAATCCAGCCAACTCTGAAGTTTACTTTGCATTAAATCTGAACATACCCTTTAGAGGTCACTTCCTCCCACTTGTCCAGTGATCTGACCCCCAGTGTACACAGTATTCTCATTAACCAGTATGCCAGGGTTAGGGTTAAGGTTATTTAGGTTTATTTTTTATCATGACTGACTGACACGGTGTTCCTCGATTGATAAGTTTGCTCCCACATCCAGGGAACACATTGCCTCCAGGAAAACCGATCTGCACTGGTCTGAGTATATATCATGTATCATATTGATCGTCTGAATGAGACGCTCATCACTTCTTTAAAGTCGAGGATCTTTTGCTGTTTATCTTCACTAAAGTTAACAATGTGCTGCAAACCAGTATTCTCTTTCCATTTCTTATTATCCTACTTGTTTATTTCCTTCATCTCTGTAGGTTAGTGTTGGCATTAACAGTAGTTCTTATTGTAGACTGAAATAAAATGCTGCCAAAGTAAAATTTGCCACCAGGGTGAGGTTTATGATTTGCACTTAAAAGCCTGCACATTTTTGGCTGATTCCAGTAATTTTCAGACATTTTCTTTTTTCCACAGACAAGAAGCAACTCTGTATTTCAGAGGTCCATAATTTCTTATAATAATTAAGATATATTGGTCATATTTTCCTTTTTTCTGTATTCTAATTACTTTTATTATTATTATTTTTTTAATTTTATATACTTTATTAATCCCCCTGAGGGGAAATCCAATATTCTATATTTGTTTCTTGAATTTTCCAATATTTGCTTTTATTTTTAATTTTATTTTCTTAGTGTGTTTATGTCGTGCAAAAATACACCAAAGCAAATTCTCCATACCTGAAAACCTAGCTGACAATAAAGGATCAAAGTCTGATACATTCTGAGATATGAATCAATATTTACCACAACAAATAGAGAGGTGTGCAAGTCAGTCATGAGGATGATTGCACAATAATAAACTGGAGCTGGAAGAACCACATGCAGGTTCATGTGCTGGTAAGCTACAACCGTACCAGAGAGAGTTGTGTAGAAGAAGCAGACAGTTGGAGTTGCACTGCCGTTGCAGGGGATGTGAAAGGAAAACACCCAACATGCTAACGAATATTTGATGGCATCACCCATAATCACCGTGACAAGGAAAAAACAAACCCTAGCTAATGGGATTTTTTGATTGAATTTTTGCAGAAAATAAGCTTTGTGGCAAACAATAACAATACGTAGCTATGTGCTGTGAAGCAGTGTTTGGTGTGATGATGTTCTGTAGTCTCATTTAGCCACTTGTAAGCAACTGCCTTTTTAAGACACCTACAAGCTTCAGGTGGGGTACTTAACTGACATATTTTTTGTCGTAGGCCAAATTGTGAAAAGATTACATGTATGCTGTTCAAGAAACCCATTGACTTTGAGATGAGGGAACTGCGAGTGCCGAAATGTGAACTCATTTCTGCGTTTTAGGACTCATTCATGCACCACTCCAAACATATCCATTGCACTATTTCCATATACAAGTAAACATGTATCTTGGTGTCTGTGTTTTCATCATAGAACTCTATTTTCACAGTGTTTTTACTTAATGAAAGCTATTTGTTAGATCTTGGTTGCCTTAATGTGTGATGTAAAGCATTCAGTTTTAGCTAGAAAACTTTAGGTTACCAGGGTAACTCCGGTTCTCTGATAACCGCGTGAGGTATCTCACTATGGGAAGCACCTGTACGTTTTGTTTTAAGGAAATGACCACTTTAGAATGAAAATACAGACAGTACTTATTGACCCTCATGCCGACAAGAAGTCCAGTGTAGTTTTTTAATCCACAAAACTCGTTCGGGGTATTGGAGGATAACAGCTAGCCGGAATAGCAGCTACTCTTGAAATGCATGGAGCTCACATTTTGAAAATGTAATAAAACTCCTAATGCATTTCAAAAACGTCAGAACGGCTTGTCCATTGTAATCCAAGTGCCCTGAAGCCACGGCATGCAAAATTGACTTGAAAAGACATCATTTACTCCACTTTTATAGCATCATTTCTCACCATGGTCAGATTTCTCGTCTTCTCACACTGGCCTGAATATTAGACAATATTTTTTTTTCTCGACATTACCCTTAAAAATCTGGGAGATGTATCAAGCCCCTTTCGTTCTAATAGCTTCATTCATTCTCAAGACCTTTTTCCAATTTCATTTAATCATTTCTGGATGGTTGTACTTTTGTAAAGTCAGAAAAATGTATTCATTGTTTTACAGCTGCTCCTTTTGTGTATGGAAAAAGTCTTTTTAGGTCTGTGTGCATCACATGATGAAAACTGAGTACAGTCAAAAAATAAGTATTAGTCTTAAGTCATTTATATTATTGTTAAGTTTTAGTTGCATTTACTTAATTTAAGAAAATAGAACTTGCATATATCCCAACTCAGCCACGTGCAAAATCCTCACGACACAAAATACAAGAAAAAATGTTAAGTCGAACTAACTTAGTTTACTTAAGCTGCTGACAAGAACAAATTAATTTCACTTGTAATTAAGTTGAAACCATTTTTCAAAATCAAGAAAATACAACTAAGTGACCTTAACAATTAGATAAATAACTTAAGACTAATGGTTGTATTTACTTACCTTTTTTAAGGCAATCAGTTTCACTGGGTTTTTTTTATAAGTAAGATCAACTTGTCAGATTTTACAGTGTACATTACATCAGGCGAGTTTCCTGATTGTTGCTAGGGCAGCGAGTTCCTTTAAATTGTGTCTTTTGGAGCAAATCAGCTTTGAAAGGCTTTTGGAAACCTGATTTCTGAAGGATTGTGTGTCTGTTTTGTTGCCATGGAAGGGAACATATTCTTGACAATTAATAATGAGCCTAAAGCATCTGCCGACCGGCGTCTAGCAGCCAAGAATTACCACTGTCACACATTTTCATGACAAGCTCAAAAAGACTGTAAAGTGCTACCTGCCAGTGAAAGTCATTCTGGCCACTTCAAGTTTGACAGGAGTGTTAAAATGTGACCGATAAACAAGCTGAAGAGGTGACATCAGCCAGACTTGAAATCATACTTTGACAAGTGACACAAACGTGGGATTTTTCTCATCTTCAGACAACAGTTATGACTCAGAAACTTTCCTAAACTCTTATCTTCAGAAAGTCTTTGAGCAAAAACAGGTTTTACACATACGTTTTGGAAATTCCACAAAGTATTCATGTTTTGGAAAATAGAATATGAAAACTTTACTTATCAGTGAGAGATATCTGATGAAAATATTGATGATGGCTATAGTGAAAAAAATAAACTGTATCAGAAGTTAATAGATCCCTCTGCAATGAAACTGACACATTGTTTGGGATCGTAGACGCACAGATGGAAGAAAAGTGGGAGAAATTACTATTCAGGACCCAAAACACTAAGACTACAGAAAGGACAGTTGATTTAGTTGATGAAACCAAGAGAATGGATAGACTACTAAAAATGTAACTCCTATACAAAACCTTTTGCTTTTCTCTGCTTTTGTTCTCTTTGGCCCCTCTCCTGGGACTCCCTGTGGCTCGGAAATCAATGGAATTAATTGGTTATCTTTAACATTTCACTTTTTAATTATTATTGTAGGCCTAAAGGAATTACTAGATTCTTCAAATGTATAAATATATAGCCACACTGAATAAAAATGTTTTAACATTTCATCAACTAATAAAGAGTCACGTCCACAGTCTGGCCACACCTTTTACTCTAAATTTTGCCTCAGTAGTGGTGTTTATTTTTGAGTGCCTGCAGCTAGGCCAGGTTTAGATTCCAAATCCAAAAAAGGAAATGTCTCTGAGGATCATCAAGGTTTCAGTAGTGCTGGTACAGATATGTTAACTTTTACCACAACACTGGGAAGTGCCAAATAATCATAAATAGCCTGCTGCAGAGTAACTCATTTAGACCTAAAAGTAATGTTGATAATTTTGACTTGACACTAAACATGTATTATGTTGTAGCAAACCACAAAATGTAAATTCATGTTATCGAAAGATGTCTGTCATATAAGACCATCAAATTATCCAATGTTGGCATGCAGATGTCCTAAAACCTAGAGTCTTATGAAGCAGGAAATCTGGAGCAGACTGGACAACGTACACGCAAGTTACTTCAACTTCCTGTTGTCAGTAGGTGGCACTGTGACGAAACTCAATATTGGCTGATAAATGTCTTCAGGCCAGGACTCTTATCAAGCATTAAAAATCTGGGGCATACTGGACAAGGTATAGTCAATTTTGAACAACTTCCTGTTTTATGTTGAAATGCACAAAATGGCTGCCGCACCATGAAAACTTGAACATGAAAAATCGCTAACGTCGTAAGATTGTACCGACCAAATTTTAAGTGGATGTAATTAACTGTCTAGAAGGATTATGTTTTAGTGCCGCGCCTGGAAATAGGCAAAAATACACTACAATTTCACATTAAACTCAAAATGGCTGACTTCCTGTTGGGTTTAGGGTATGGCTCCACGAGGCTTTTTTTCAAGTCTTGGGATGATACATGTGCCTACCAAATTTCATTCATCTCGGAGAAACACACTATGAGAGCTACTTCATAGAAATTTTATGGGAGCGCTATTGAGCCATTCTTTTCACCACCTCTGATGCATCTGTAAAGTCCTGTGAGTCTTTGAGCACCTTTGGCCCCTCAAACATGTAAGTTATTTACATACATAATCATAATTCCTTACATCACAGTAGGGTCCCCACACCAGCCGGAGCTCGGGCCCTCACTTCCCTCTGGCTCCTGTGTTTACACTCTCGTCTGCCATCTAACTCAGAGTCACAGTAAGAGTCTGTCTCAGTTCAGCCGGAGGGGCCACCATGCTGCACGCTGCAGCACCAAGGTGAGAAAGCTCCCCTCTGATAAAGGGGGGATTACTGCAGAATGATGTTGGAGTGGTGGACATGAAAGAAGCGTGACACTGGGGAACATGTGCTCTTCACGGGGGATGGTTTCAGTCCATCGCCATCGGGGTTATAGATGGGACTGTAAGTGTAATCCCCGTAAGAGGAGGCCAGCACATTATTGCTCCTGAGGCAACAGCTGAAATCCTGCTGCAGTCAAAGGTGTCCTGGGTCAGAGATACAGTACAAGGTAAATGATAGTGTGTATCACAGGCTTTGTTGTGTTGAATTCCTGTGACATTGGAAGCTAAAATTATATGTGAGGAAACACCTTCTAGTCCCTGCATTGAGCGAGCTGACAAAATGTAATCTACCCCTAGAAACAGGTACAACTCTACTGAATTTCAAAATGTGTTTGACATATTCCAAATGCATTCACTGGATTTATTTGTAATTTTTTAAGTCTGGAAATATGCCATATTCTTACTCTGTGACAACTTCCCAACATAGTTGAAGGAGTTTTTAAGTTATATGCATTTTTGGACTTTATTTAGAAAACAACATTTTCATTTTCAAGAGAGATGACTGATTGCTCTGTATATACAAGCGTAGATCAAAAGTTTGTGTCGAGTGCTCGTGGAGAACGGGAAATAACGACATCGACAGGAAAGCAATTTAGGCACTCACAAAAAAATATAGACAAAACATGAAAAAACTGAGGAAGAAATTATTAAAAAGCCTTTATTGTAGGGGCAAAATTATTAAAAGAGCCAACATGTTTCGCAAGTCTTTGTCAGGGCTTTAAAAGAGTTTTGAAAGTGCCTGGAACATGACGGGATTCCCTTCCTGTCAATTTTCATATTGTTTATGCTATTTGGAGTGCAAAACTTTAAAGCTCAATATCTCAAAACCTCTCAGAACACAGGTAGAACCTTATAATTCTAAGGTGGGGATGTAACTTGTTTCTCCACAACACTGATTACATGCCATGATCTGTGTCACCCCGTCCTGCAGACAAGAAGATATAAAGTGTTTCTGTAAATGCAATCCATTCATTTGTCGAAAAGGGTTGTGTATAAAATGAGTTTAACACAAAAATGTGACCTAAAGTTTAGGATAAATTAAGTTCTACTAAACGTTAAGAAAAAGAATGTTTAATGGAAATGCACCTTAAAGTAAGATTGTTATTGTCAGCCACGATTTCCAAGGTCAAGAATAAACTTTCAATCTAATTTTGAATATATTCAAATGAAGATGAAGAGTCTGTGCTGAGGCACAAAAACACTTTACAGTATGTACTTTGCTTCTGTCCCTCGCATTCTGTGATTAATGGTTTGCTTTTATATTCACGGTGATAACAGTCAAATGTGGACGAGGCAAAATTGCAGTAAAATGTTGACAGCTACAATCCATCAAAGCGACACTCGAAAATGTTTCAGCTATCTAGAGCAGCAGTAAACATAATGTAGTGTCATCTGTTCAGGATCAAAAGGCGACGGCTTCTTTAGACTTCCTTTTTTCCACTGACGTTGTCTTGAAATGCTCCGCTGCTTCAAATGTTACAAACAAATCTGTGATATTTATGGAACCACGGTCACTTCAAATGAAACCAGTGCTGGCTAGAAAACACCATTTTTCCTTTCACAGTCAAAGTGCAATTTATTTTCCTGCAGTGTCCAGTTTTCACTGTAAACTGTTCAGAGATTTAAGATCCCTTTACACAACGACAAACAGCTACACACTCCTATCAAAGTCCACTGGGCTGATACTTAGCATGCTAACATCTCTGAACACACAAATTTGGGCATACAATATTTAATGTATTGTCACTGAGGCTTATTATTGGAAATCATTAACAAACATTTAAAAAGTTAACATCTGTCTTTTCTCTTGCTAACACCTCGGCTGCCTCGTTCTGCAGAGGATCGATACAATTTAAAAAGAGATAAACCAATCACAGCTGACAGATAGATTTCCCTTCTCCCATAAATATCAGTCTGTGACCAGTATGAAGAAGTTAATCATGTTAGTGCAGCGCAGCCAGAGTGTCACATCTGTCCCACAGCGAACATTTAGGCCCAATACACAGTTAAAAAAAACAGCACCTGGAAGAAGATCAGCTCTGCACTTTCTCTAGTGTTATGGTTGCTTGTAATGGTTGCTTAGCAACCTCAGATGCAACCTTTCTCCACGCCCTTGAGAGGTGACGCAGAATAGGCACAAGAGTCAGACAGAGCGCCCAACCTCACGTTTTCCAGGCGGTTAAAGATGCAGCATGTGTAATATGTGAATATGTGAATTAGACAACATAATAAAATCTCACTCATCAAAAAGACTTTAATAGACAACAAAATTTCAAACCATGAATTTCAATGCATTAGTCAATTATATTAAATAACTTTAAAGCTCATTACTATATAATGACGAAAACTCTGTCTATGTGTGTGTGTCTGTTCCGTGTTTTTCTCCTCACTGACTTGGTCAATCCATGTGAAATTTGGCACAGTGGTAGAGGGTCATGGGAGGATGCGAATGAAGCAATATTACATCAACTGGCCAAAGGGGGGCGCTATAGCAACCGATTGAAACTGCAAAATTTGAATGGGCATATCTCATGCCCCGTATGTCGTAGAGACATGAAACTTTGCACAGAGGTGCCTCTCCCCATGAGGAACAAATTTGCCTCAAGAACCCGTAACTTCTGGTTATATAGATTTTGAAACTGGGTGAACATAATCTAGGGACCAATATCTAAAGTTCCCTCTTGGCAAAAGTTGGAAAACTTACTAAAACTGAGCTTCTATAAGGCAATGCAACTGGGTGGCTCTATAACAACAGAAAAATGCTTAAAAATGGCTAAAATGCGACCGATCACTGTGGCTCCCCCTGTGGACCAATGTTTGTTTTTTTCTTCTAATGTTTGGTATGACTAAGTCATGGTATGGTTTGCTGTACATACTCACGGAAACTGTCAGTGTGTCATTCTGTCAGTTGGTCATTCTGTCTGTCCCACGTTTTTCTACTCACTGACATGGTCAATCTATGTGAAACTGCACATAGGCATTGAGGACTGGCATAGGTAGAAGGTGACAAAGCTACCAATGGGTATGGACTAGTATTCATTCATTGTGCAAAATAAGAATAAGCATGTTGGCTGATTCTGATCTGATCTGTTCATTTTAAAGCGGATATCGGCCAATACACATTATATGCTGATATGTCATGTCATGTCATGTCATGTGCTTTATTTATATAGCACTTTACAACGACCACAGGTGAATCAAAGTGCTTCACAAGAGATTAAAAAACAATTAAAAACACATATAATCATGCATTTGTGATACTGTCTTTATATAGAGAGATGGGGGCATGGCAATTTGCTGATTGTAAATAGCGGGCATTTTCCTGTCAGTTTAGAATGCTGAACGTCAGAACAAAATGACCAGAGTGCACATCATGAATCTTACGGTAAATTTGCATGTGCACATATTTTGTGCACAAAGAAAGAACGTTTCTATGCACATATTAATAAATGAGGCCTTTTGTGTGTAATACACAGAATACAGAAAATAAAAGAATAGTTACAGCATATGTCAGTGAGACTGAAAAATACAGGGGATGACTTTTTGCCCACATATCTTCTCTATTAGCTCATCAAGAACTTCTTTGACACATCCTTTTTATTTTGGTTTAACTCTACTTCTCATGCAGCTTGGAGGGCTCGCAGGTACACCTAAAACTGAGTTAATTTCTCATTATGACTTTCAAACCTGTAAATCATGACAGCTGCCTCTTTGCGTTTTACCCACAGTCATGATCCATCTTCAAAAGTTCCAATTGTGTCACCTTTGAGTTTACTTGGCAGAATTATCACCCCTGCTGGGTGATTAGTCCCACGCCTGAACACTGCCGAGCGGCCCCACTGAGTTTTCTACAGATTTGTGTCACTGTCACAGGAGTGTTTCTTGAGGGAGATAAAATGATGCATTAGCATGTCTGCTAAATAAAAAAAAGTCCTCAACTCTTTGTTCTGTCTGGCAGCCCGCTTACATTCTGTAAAAACACACTTTCAATGATCAAAGTTTAAGTCTGTCATCACCTCTTAAACAAAAATAGTCAAAAAACACATAATATTTCAGAGTGAGGTTATTATTAGCATCAGTCATCAATGATTTAAGAGAAACAGAGGAGCTTGAAACTGCAGAAACACTGCTGTTTAGCTTTTTCTGCTTCAAACTGAAGAGTCACAACAACAACAATGATGGTCACTTATTTAAATTTGAGTTTGTTGCTCAGTGAATTTTTTAAGGGCCTTGTTTTTGTGCTGTCAACACCACGGATAACGTTCCATTCAACAACACTGTACTGGGATAGAGGCAGAAATCAGAGATGTATCTGTGAAAACTTTGGCAAATAACAGCCTAGAAGACAGTTATAGAGCTCTCATACATCCAGACAGCAGACTAGCATGTCGTCCTCCAGCATGTACATGTTTACACCTGACCTTATTTCAACTCAGCAGGTGTCATCTGTAACAATCCTGCCCGAATGTTTGATCATTCAGAGCACCTCACTCTCAGAGTGGAAGAACACACTCTGGACACTGAGTGTGGAGACGGAGCAGCAGAGCGCCAAGCGGAGTGAATGTGTGATTAACTTAACCATTGGTTCATTCATGTAGAAATAAAATGCTCCGTTTCTTCTCCCGACAGGGCTCTCATTTTAGTGTAGAGCGTCAGACTGAATTTACCAACGCACCATGTCAGGTCACTCACTCTCCGGGACCGCCAGTGTTACTTGAATAAGTAAACACTGACCAACGGAACCAGACTGGCCGACCCGTATGCTCTCACTCAGTGGATGGATGATGTCACAGGAAGCCAATCTTACAAAGGAGGACGACAATTGTTTGTTTTGCTATGGAAGCTAACGTTAGCTAATGTGCTAAAAAGTTAGCGTTCCAGAGAAATCCAATATTCCTCTTAATCCCTCCCCAGTTTCTGATGAGGTGGACATGATAACCCTTAATACACATAATGTTATTCATCCCTACAACAGGAAATACTTTTTCCCTACCTGATATGAACGTCTCTGTCCAGTCCTTTGGTCTTATCACATTTAACCATCTTTGTTTTTGTTGACGGGCAGTGGCGACTGGTTTTGAGCCATGACTCCTTCTATTCTGGCTCCCAATAACACAACAAGACAAATACCTCCTCCTATGTAGCCTACAGCCCTGTGGGGGAGAGGCAGCTTTACCTCCAGGAGATAACATGATGTCATTGTGATGTCGGCCCTTAAAGGGTCTATAACCAGTGGTTAATATTGCGACCCAGCAGGTCGTATTTGGAGTTCCGGGTGGTGGAAGGGTCAACAGAAATGGGACTTTCACGCAGGAGACCACTGTTTGTATCCTGTGTCGAACAAAAAGTCAACACAAGTACATATTTCTTGTGTGAAACAAATGTACTTATTTTATATTTTTTGATTTTGTAAATCAAATCACATAGTGTTAGTGCCTAAACCCAACAATGCCACCACTATGTACACCACCACAACATTTCAGGTATTTAACCAGCACTGCACCATGGACACTTTATAAACACCATTATAAGCTTACTGTCCCCCTTGTTGCTGTTTGCTGATTTTGCACATACAATCACTTGCACTAGATTTGCTCTCTTTAATCCACTGCTCATTTTTATTCACTGTTCATTATTATTATCTATTGCTCTTTCTTGTATTTTAGTACTTTCTTTTGCATGCCTAGTTTTTAAGTTTTAAGTTCTTAAGTTTAAATTTTGAAAAAGTTTTTCTCCTTGACTGCTGGAACACTGATGACGTTCCTTTCTGTCCTCTCATCTTTTCACTATTTTGTTTTGGCCCTCCACCTCCAGCCCCCGCATCACCATCATCAAAACACCAAACCGAGGGAATATGTCTATCACTGTGGCTCTTTACGAAGACACTTTATCTGTATCTATGTTATGTTATGTGCAGCACAACATTTCTTTTAGATATTAATATTTGTTTGTGGGGTTTTAGCATAAAGCAGGACGCCATGACATAAGGAGCCACTGTGATCTTCAAGAAACCTTTGCTGACACATACGCACCATCACTGGAGGTACAGTATATGTGCAGGTAAAGCTGATGTCAAGGGTAAATCCTCTTCTGCCTGTGAACGTTTATTCAGAAAATGCAAAGAAAAGAGCTATAAAAAGAAGGTCGAGAGCATTTAGAGAGCACAAAGGCCCCCACAGAAAAAAAGTGATGTGAATAGAGAGAAAGAGACATCCTACAAGACATGCAAAAGAAATAAACACCATTTTAACAGGGTATTGCGCCCTTTGCCTTTTACAAGACCTGCGCTCCGAAGGGGCGTTTGTCCATCATCTGCAGATCCACTACTGCCAATAAATCCCAGACAAGCTTTTCCTGCTGTCTGACACACAGTCAGCGCAGAAAGAGAGATGTTTTACAGTAAAACCACAACCGTGTAAAAGATCCGTCTGCCTCCCCTGGGGTGAAGGCTGGAACAATGCTGTCTCTTTCCTCTATGGACTCTCGAATACAGAGATCTTAACAGTGTGGCCATCGTACGAGCACATGTGGAGGGTAGTTTTCAGGGGCGATAACCTCTAACGGCTCTCACGGGGCCAGCTTGGAGCCAGATGTGATGGGTTTCACTCGAGCTACTTTTTAAAAGGAGATGTTGCTGGTGTTGTTTCAGTGGCGAGAGAACATGAAAGAACAAAGCCTGTTGACAGAGACCTGATGGAGTTGATTAGTTATGTCATAATCAATATATTTTCAGCAGTCAGGAGATTGTTTAAAGCATATGGTCTAAAGTCAAAGCAAACAGCAGGTTCAAAACTCATCATCTTGCAACAAGATGAAAAAAACAATTACGATGCTCTGGTATATTGCAAGTTCAAAGTAACTAGAAACAGATATTGTGGTTCACTGAGGTCAGAGTTCAAGAAAGCTGACCTCTGCACGTCTTTAATGTACTCCACAGGAAGCTCTGCTCACCCAGCTGGACTTGGCAGGCCTTGTCCACTCGGCCACAGGTCGCTGATGGATACAAGTTTTACAGAGACACTGACGGTTGATGACGGAGGAAGAGAGACAGAGGAAAAGGTGGAAATTTGGTCAGGTCGGGGTGCTGTTGCTTTTGGAGAAAAGAAAAAGAGAAGATGAGAGCTGGAAAAGCAAAGGGAATTCTTTAATCCTGCTCCTCTCTCCTGGGTGGAGCAGGGATTAGGGATTTGCCAAACAGGCCAGAGGACAGGACAGTCAAAGCTGCGGAGAACTGAAAGAAGAGTACAAAGAGGGAGTGATGGCGGAGGATATGGCAACATCTTTTCATCTTGGATCAGAGATGGCCTCTGAAAACCTCCCGCCTGAGCGAAAGAAAAGAGGGAAGGAGACGGAGGGGGAGGCAGAGGTCAGGGTGGGGGAGTGTGTGCTGACTAAGCCGTTCAAAAGGTCGTGTTATGAACTCGTTGTTAACCTCTACATCCTGCAGGGAGGAGGACCAGGGCCTGGGAATCGTGTTGCAACCCAAAGAGCAGCTCTTATCCAGCCATAACTCAGCAAAGGACAGCGAAGTGTCATCACTATCAGATAGCTTCTAGGGCGAACACTCCCCAGTTTATTCCATTAGGCCTCTTTCTCCTGACTAGTAGCAATTTAGTCGTCACCTGTGGAAATGTTATTTTGAGTAGTTAAAATGTTAATTTAAGATATCTGTGAAACAGTTTTGACACGTTCCAAATATATTTTCATTATTATTTTGATAATAAATATCAGTAATTCCAACAATCTAAAATTTCCACATGTTGAAAAAAGGACAAGTGAAATGTAATCTCCCAATTCAGATATCAACAATTTCTGATATATCCAATGTGTCAACACACTATTTCACATATGTAGCCGTCATATCACTCAAATACCACAATAGCCGGAATTATAATTATAATATTATTACTTTCATTAATGTTGTTGTAAGCTACTGTCATTACCGTCTGTCCTGCACCTCTCTCTGTCTCTCTCTCTGTCTCATTGTGTCATGTGGATTACTGTTAATTTATTATGCTGATCTGTTCTGTACGACATCTATTGCACGTCTGTCCGTCCTGGAAGAGGGATCCCTCCTCAGTTGCTCTTCCATCCAGGTTTCTACCATAACACCCCCCCCCCCCCCCCCCCGTTAAAGGGTTTTTTTGGGGGAGTTTTTCCTTATCTGCTGTGAGGGTCCTAAGGACAGAGGGATGTCGTATGCTGTAAAGCCCTGTG